>NC_047663.1:4427782-4727782 GCF_011762505.2 Arvicanthis niloticus
CCAATTATGCATAAGATGGTAAACGGGGCTGGAGAGATGGCTCAATGGCTAAAAGAACTTGCTGCTCATGGTCACCTCCATAGAGGGTGGTGGGTGCAGGGGCTTGCACGACACCTTAGGGCTTCAGGGAGCACCAGGCCTGCCTGGCAGGGTTGCAACCTCCTGCCTCCACACAGCCCCTTCACACAGGGCTCCTGACCTAGCCTCTCAAGCCTCAGTTTTATAGCCCTCCCACCCTCTGCCATCCTCTCAGGTGATCTGGCGTCAGCAGGCATCTGCACGCATGTGCACACACACACACCCAACATACATACATCCATACACACACATGCACATTTTTTAAAAGACAATAAAAGTTTTTCCTCTAGTAGTTCATTCAGAGGACACAGTTTGCCTCGCCATGCATGCACCCAAAACTGGCTGAAGTCAGATCAGGCCCATGCTGCCCTCAACACCCCTGTGTCCCGGGATGTTCGAATGGAACCCAACCACAAAGGGGAAGTTATCAAGGTGCTCTGAAGAAAGGAGTAACTTCTCCCATTGTTCAGAGCACCTGGATGTAAGTGAGGGTCCCAGGGCAGTGTGTTTACCTGCCTCTCTCCCTCCCTCCTGTCCTGGCCCGCCCTCTGATACATCCGGACCTTCCTCTTAGTTCTCTACCTTATGTTTGCAAGATATTGAGTGGGTTCCATAAACCAAGGAAATCTGAAGGCACAGGACCTCTCTGTGACTCCACCAAGTCCCTTCAGCATTGTTACCCCCACCACCCCTGTGGCCGCCATTATACACACACACACACACACACACACACACACACACACACACACACCTGAACCTGTCAGGTTTCCCACCATATCTTGAAAACCACATCCCCAGAAAGTCCAGAGCTTCCTAGGCTACAGGCTTGCCAGTGTCTAGCGTCAGATCCAGGTTTGGGGAAGGAGGACCTCAAAGCTCCCTGAGAAAGACAAGGTGCTTCTTTGTGTTCTTACAACTGACAGGAATCAACCCACCAAGCATGCCAGGGGCTGCAGATGGCAGGTACATGTTGATTTCAAGTGGGTGTGGGGGTGCACAGCCACAGTTCAGATGCACATGTACACCCATAAGGTTGAGGCAGGAGGATCTCCAGTTTGAGGATAGATAGCATAGGCAACCTCACTTAAAAAAAAAAGGCTAGGTAAGGCTGGGTGGCGAAGTTTTGCCTGACACAAACAGGATGCTGGACCTGGATCTCAACACCTAGGACTTCGACTCTGGCAGGTGCCGGAATCTGACTGCACACCAACAGGGGCTGTGCTGGGTAAGACTCGGGGCCACTTGTGACCTGGTCTGGGACAAGGCTGTGGAGTCTGAATGCTCCGCTGCCCCCTGAAGTGGACACTTAAGGGTCCTTTGGAGAGTCAGTTGTGTGGGATGGTGTTCTGCTGGGGCAAGCACATGAAGGAGCGTTTTCCTGAAGTGGACACAGGTGAGAGGCTAAGGCAGACTCGTGAAGGAACGTTTCCCTGAAGCAAGCACAGGGGAGAGGATGCTCTGCTAAAGCAAGCATGTGAAAGGACATGTGATGAAGGATTCTTTGCTAACAACACGCATGTATTGGTCCGCCCAACACTGTGGTAGCTGGGCTGCATTTGTCCAGAGAAAGAGATGCACCAAAAAAACTTGTGGTGGTGTGCTGTGGTATGCTGCCTTTTCCATGGACTTGGGCTGACTGGCAGAGTGATGTCAACTGAGACAGATGCACACGCTGAGGCAAGAGCCATGGAGGACACATGATGTCTGGAGGGCGGATAAAAAGGACCCGACAGACAGTGGTGCAGGCTGAGCTAGGCGTGCTTATAGAGCTGTGTAACATTTGTTGATTTCGAGTCTTCACTGAGAGGCACAGCTGAGAACTTTTCCTGGCGTTCCTGTTGGCCCCAGTCCCTCCTGCTGGCAACTCATGCCAAGGTTGAGGCCTGGCTGTCTCTGCTAGGTAGTGCCACCGATGCTGATTCCTGTTTGCTAGCGCGACTCTACCGAGCTGGACTGCTAATATTTCTATGAAATGTTTGTGAATGGATCGAGCTGCCGCTGCTGACCTGTGATCTGACCTGCCAATTTTCAGACAACACAGACTTGCTCCAAAGAACCTTTCTGAACAGGTCCACTTCCCCCATACCCTTCCCTTTTTCCTACCTCTGGTGGGTGGTGGGGTAGAAGGGAGGTTAAAGTGTTTAAGAACCATCATTGAAAACAGAATTTGGAAAAGTTAGAGTCCACTGAAGAGGACCCCCTCTGTGAGCGGAAGTCACATTGCTGGGTCTGACGCCACGTGTGCCTACAAGTCCCCGGAGCTTGGACATTCATAAGCTACGTTTAACAGCAATCCCCACCTCCCATGGTTACCTGTACCTGCCATCTCAGAAGTGGGCTCAGACCCAGCATTCTCTCCAGAAAGGGCCAGAGGGCCACACACATCAACACCCCAGGCTTCTCTACTTCACTCTTGGTGACCCCAATTCAATGGCAACAGAGACTGTGGGCCAAGCAGCAAGGGCACGGAGCCATGCCCCATATGTGGCAGCAAGTGAACTTGACCTGCAGAGAATGTGACAGGGCGGCCAGAACCCAGCACTGCTCCAGGGCAGCAATCGGTGCCAAGCCAGTGGGGAGTGGGCGTGAATCTGTGCATACAGACTGGGATATCTCAGGCAAGCTGCTCAGCCTCTGAGCCTGCGTCTTCACTGAGCAAGACTGACAGCCTGAACCTGAGCTTCTGGGGTCACATGAGGACAAACGGAAGTCAGCCAGGACCAGATGTGTCTCAGGAGTCCTGTCCTACTTAACATCCTCTTACAGAAAGCTCAATAAAGCGCATGGCAGTGCATGGCTGTTACCCCAGCATTTGGGAGGTACGAGGAGCACAGTCCAGAGTGCAAGGTCACCCCTAGGTCCACAGCAAGCCCAAGGTCAGTCTTGGATACATGAGGAAAGGGGACAGGGGTCAAATGCAAGTGGGACACTAAGTCCAGGGTCAGGAGAGAAGGTCACCCACCGTGGGCAAGTGAAGGATGCTCTGGCCTGAGGCTCAGGGCCCCTGTACTCTCCTGCAGTACGCAGGCCACGCCTGACACTGAGCAATGGCTGACATTGGTCACCATCTAGTACACCTGTCCTTACAAAATCCTTGCTGGTGTCCCTTTGAGGGCCACTCAAGTGATTCTGCAGGCAAGTGGCAGAACCTGCCCCATCTCCTCTGCCAAAGAGGTCGCCACAGAGCATCCTTAATGGAGGCTGGGCAAGAAGATGCTGCCTGGACCATGCATGGTTCATTGTCCTGGTAACATAACCAGCCCAGCTGGAGCAGGAAGGCAGACTGGGGAGACGCCACTGCCTGCAGGGACAGAGTCCCCACCTGTGGTGATGAGGTGGTCCCTAGTGACATTTAACCTGTGACATTACCAAGCAAATGCAAACAGAGAAGCTGCCAGCAGAGGGCCTCTGGGGAGACACAGAGGTGGCCTTGGCAGAAGCCTGTGAAGACCTTCACTCCACGACAGGAGCACACACAGGTTCCAGTCTACCGAGAACATCATGTCTTACAGTGACAGGCATGTCCCGACAACATGGCGTTCACCCAGCCTGCGCTGGCTGACCTTCCTCCATCAGAGCTCAAGGCTTGTGGGATCCCGAGCGCTCTCAATATACAGGTCATGCCTGTCCTTTGAGGACTGCTGCAGGGCTGTGCAGCAGGTGGGGGAACACACCCTGTCTCTGGTGACCAATGCCCCCTGAGCCCAACTGCTTAGAGCCTTGAGAAGACCAGAAAAGAAAGCTTTGATGAGAACTGGAGAGACAACAGAGGCCTGGCATCCACAGGCACCAGGCACACATGTGGCATACAGACTTAAGTTAAAACAGCACCCGCCCACCCACACATATTTTTTAAAACACGTTTAAAAACCAAACAAAAAACGATGAAGTTAGAAAATGACAATTCATGCCTGGGGAGATGGTTTTGTGTGTGTATGCGTGTGTTTAAGTCCAAGTATGACAACCTGAATTCAGATCCCCAGCACCCACATAAAGCCACAGTGGCATATACCTATAATGTTGGCACTACTACAGAGACAGATCACTCCCAGAAATTGAAGTCAGTTAGCCTGGGGCACACAGCAGTTAAGAGATCTTCTATCACCGGGCGGTGGTGGCACACGCCTTTAATCCCAGCACTTGGGAGGCAGAGGCAGACGGATTTTTCTGAGTTCGAGGCCAGCCTGCTCTACAGAGTGAGTTCCAGGACAGCCAGGACTACACAGAGAAACCCTGTCTCGAAAAACCGAAAAAAAAAAAAAAAAAAAGAGAGAGAGAGAGAGAGATCTTATATCAAAGAAAGTGGTGGGTGAGGACCAATCCTCTGAGCTCCATATATGTGCCATGGCATGTGCTGGCCCCCACCCAAGCTTACACACACACACTAAGATGAGAACTCAAGAGCATACGGATATTTTGAGTTAGAGTTCAGAAGACTAAATCAGCCAATTTCCCCATCACACCATCCAAAGCTCTCAGGGGTTGGGGGTGGGGCACTGTGGTGGTGGCAGAAATGGCAGCCACCATCTTAGGGGAAAGGCACCTGTGTCCAAGCTGCTGAGCAAACACAGGTGGCAGTCCTGTGGCAAGGTTGCCCACACAGCAGCTCCAAGAGCTGGGGCACACAGGTGACAGGTCTGCAGGCTCAACCAGACAGAGTGCCTCAGGAACAAGGCTCACCTGTCACAGTCAGGGAGCCTCTGACTTTTCCTAAAGTGGCTACCTCTCCCTCAGGCTGCTGTGGGCAGCAGGGACAGGCCGCAGGCCATAGCTGCTGGCTTTGTAGATAAAGGGACACGTGAACCAGGCTTTGAAAGACTGTGTGTCAGGCAATGACCCTAGGGTAAGGGTGAGTGACATGGGACCAGGCAGATGATGGGCTGAAGTGCAGGAAGAGAGAGGTGGAAAGTCCCACCAAAACAGTGACAGCTGGTGCCAGGCTGTACACACATCTATTCTGGAAGCCCCAGTGACAGCTGGTGCCAGGCTGTGTGCAGACATCTGTTCTGGAAGCCCCAGAAGCCAAGGTTCTGGCTGGACCTGTTGAGTCCCAACTCCCACAGAGACCTGCAAGGCTCTACAAGGGAGAGCTGTGAGCTGTTAGTATAATGTGTGTGTGTGTGTGTACACACACATTTTATACACACACACACTACATATTACAATTGTGAATAAGCAAAGCCAGTTCTAAGGGGGCCAGGGCAGCCACTAGTGCATGTCAGACATACAACTGACTGGACTTTTAGCTAAAGGAAGATGTGGGGGCCAGCACCAACTCTCCGATGAGCAGAATCCAACTGCTGTGTGGAGCACAGACTTATGGTTGAGGAAGACAGAGCCCAGGAAACTAAGAAGGAACAAGTAGCCCCTGACACTCTGGCATCAGCAGAAGAGCTGATGCCCTATGGAGACATCCCTACAGAGGAGGAAACCAGAAGCTGAAGCCAGCCTGAGATGGTAGCCAAAGCAGAGGGGCTAGCCTGAGCTCAGAGGGGCGGGCCTGAGAAGCCAGACACGGAGGAGCAGGAATGGAGAGAGGTGTTCCTCAGCAACTAGGCAGTCACAGGTGACCCTGAAAGCAGCCTGGGAGCAGGCCCTGCTGAGCTGTCTAGCCTCACAGGTTTGAAAGCTCGGGTTGGGGCACTGCTCACACTGCCCTGCTTTCTCAGGTGCCCTGGGATGATCTCCGCTACCTTTTTGGTGAGATCATGTACGGAGGCCACATCACTGATGACTGGGACCGCCGGCTGTGCAGGACCTACCTGGCAGAGTACATCCGTGTGGAGATGCTGGAAGGGGAGGTGCTGCTGGCCCCCGGGTTTCAGATCCCCCCAAACCTGGACTATAAGGTAGGGAGACGTGCCCCTGCTTGGGGGCTCATGTGACTGACTACCCTGAGGGGCCCATACCACAGAAGCCCTACAGATGCTAGGGGTGTAGAGAGGTGACATGTATGGAGACCTGGGCTCGACCTCCCAGCACTGCATAAGACCTGTCATGGTGGCCCACAACTATAATCCCAGCACTGAGGAGGGCTGATCTAGGAGCTCAAGGTAGTGTTTGTGGCCAACCTGGGCTACACAAAAAACCCTGTCTCAAAAACAACAAAATTGGCTTTCAGTAACCAAGCAAGAATCCAAGCTCCCAAAACAAGGGGCAACAGGTGTGACTCTGATAATGAGGAGGGAATTCCTCCAGATCTGGGGATGTGGGTAGAGAACAAGCAGGACTCCACTGGATCAGACCACGTGGGAGAAACGCCCAGAAGACAGCGGGGCTCCTACAACTTGCTTATAAGCCGCTGTTTCCTAGGGCTACCACGAGTACATCGATGAGAACCTGCCCCCCGAGAGTCCTTACCTGTACGGCCTGCACCCCAACGCAGAGATCGGCTTCCTGACAGTCACCTCGGAGAAGCTGTTCCGAACAGTTCTAGAGATGCAGCCCAAAGAGACAGACTCGGGAGCAGGCACGGGGGTGTCACGGGAGGAAAAGGTAGGCCTGTCTACATCCCTAGCAATGGGGATGGGCAGGGCCTAGAGCGGTGGGAGGCACAGTGCAGTCCTGGCTGGAGACAGTGCCTGGGGAGCCTGTGAGGCAGGCTCCCTGTCTGTCCCCTGCATTGGGAACTAAATTCTGGAATCAGGGTGTGGTCTACAACTGGTCCCAGGCATCACTGGCCTAAAACTTTGGGCACAGGGTGGCTCCTCCAGGACCAGGAGCTCAGGGGATAGCCTGGGCACAAGGGGTCAGGCGGCTGCATCTCAGAGCACTGTGAGGCTCCCCTGCCTGGTTTGCCTCGGCACCCACTTTCTTACATTGTGGGAAAGATCTGACACACGTCAGCTAAGTGCTGAGCTAAGTAACAAACAGGCTAGACCAGGAGCCAAAAGTCCTTCCCTACTAGCTCAGGTCTGCAACTTTTACCGACCTATCAATTGGAAACCAGAAATCTACTTCTGAGCCAGCTTGTAGTGCACACAGCTGTAATCCCAGCACTCCCGAAGCGAGGCAGGAGGATCTCAAGTTCAGGGCCAGACTGGGCAGCATGGCACAGTGTGCCAGGTGGGACAGTGGTGACAGGGCAGTCCCCACAGAGGGTGAATCAATCCCATGCCCACGAGAGCACCTGACAGGGCAAGAAACTGGAGCACTGGTGCAGCTCTGGTCACATGTGCTCCCCACCCCACTGGCCTCTTCCCCCTCTAAGACTCAAGGCAGCTCTGCTGGGAGTGCTGCCTCGGTCGGTGAGGTCACGGGCTTGCCTGGCACTGGTTTCCAGGTGAAGGCTGTGCTGGATGACATCCTCGAGAAGATCCCGGAGACCTTCAACATGGCTGAGATCATGGCCAAGGCTGCCGAGAAGACGCCCTACGTGGTCGTTGCCTTTCAGGAGTGTGAGAGGATGAACATCCTGACCAATGAGATGCGGCGCTCACTGAAGGAGCTGAGCCTGGGACTGAAGGTAAAAGCCTAAAAGCCGCAATGTCCTCCAAAGTGGGCGTGAGGCTCGTGTGGTGGGCGTGTCTGCACAGGGACAGCCACAGCATCCTGGAGACCGGGGTATGACCAACTGACCCTTGTCTGAGCCCTTCCTTCAGTACAGGCCACGGAGGTTAGCTATTACCTGGCTGTGGTCTCGGGAGGTGGCATCATGCTGGCACCTCAGGCACACAACAGAGGACTCTCTCCCACGCTGACCACACCCATCCCCCAAAACGTGACTGTGTCCCTTAGGGTGAGCTCACCATCACAACCGACATGGAAGACCTGTCCACCGCTCTGTTCTATGACACTGTGCCTGAGACCTGGATGGCCCGGGCCTACCCCTCCATGATGGGTTTGGCAGCCTGGTATGCTGACCTGCTGCAACGGATCAGGGTAAGTCACAGGACCCTGGAGCCTCCAGGAGACTGTGTACCATGGCCTCAGAGTCCCCATGGGCCACCACTGCCGAAGCGGTGGGAAGGCCAGGGCCCAGTCCCTCAGATGTCTGATCAGGCAGGTGTGACTTCCCAAGGAGAGCACAAGTGAGTACATAAAGCCCAGGGGAGTCCCTCAGGGAGCTCCCTCTGTATCCAGCAGGCCCGAGGTCAGGGTCCCCGGGTTAGGTGGAGCCATGCCCTCGTGGAGTGCTGTAGGCACAGCCGAGACCCCTCCCCTCCCCTCAGCAGCTCGTTTTCTTGCAGGAGCTTGAATCCTGGACCACAGACTTCGCCCTACCCACCACCGTGTGGCTGGCCGGGTTCTTCAACCCACAGTCGTTTCTCACTGCCATCATGCAGTCCATGGCCAGGAAAAACGAGTGGCCCCTGGATAAGATGTGTCTGTCTGTGGAAGTGACCAAGAAGAACCGGGAGGACATGACTGCTCCTCCCCGAGAGGGCTCCTACGTGTATGGGCTCTTCATGGAAGGTAACTTGTCTATAGATGAGACAGGGCGGGCATAGTCCCGGGCAGGGATAGGCTTGGAGCCACACTGAACCCTAAAGGGGCCTGAGGATAAAGGCCTGGAGGACTGCTAGGATTCCATGGGCAATAGAAAGATCTCATCTCAAAAACAAGACCAACCTCATTCCAGCCAGGCTCTAGCCCACAGAAGCACCTGCATGGATCAGAAGTGACCTCTAACCTCCAGATGGAGCTTTGCTGAGTCTGGGGTTCAGGGCATGTGGGCTGACCCCCCCAAGCCAGGGGTCACCTCTGCCGCCACTCCTACTAGGGCTCCCCTAGGCAAAGGGCATCCACCAAGCCAGGACAGCGGGAGGGCAGGTCGGCAGGGGACCCACTAGAATCCACTCTGCAGCCAGAAGGATGCTTTCTCGGAATTGCTTCAGGCAGTTGAGTTCTACCTGTGCTGTGTCAGGACCAGGCCACCCAAGGGTCACGCGCCCGCCCACATCACTTGAGCAAGTACACAACAACCATTCTCCATGTTTATTGTGATTCCAATGGTACACGGGACACATGAACACCACTGGGCTAGGATGAGAAACAGCAGCAGTCTGGGTCTATGTGCATATATATATATATAACTTATTCCTTATGTACACGGAGAGTAGACATCACACATGAAGGGTCAGGAAGGAACATTGCTGGAAGTTGAGCTGTGGTCAGGTTTCTCTGTCACTGACATTGAGAAGGCTGAGATGAAGCTCTGAAAAGATGCAGCCTCAGAGCCATTACGGCATGCAGAGTCACCTCGGAGTCCTCCGTTCACACTCCTCCATGTTTGGCACTCTCAGACCCTGGCACCTGGCCTGAACTCTTCCGGGCTCCCAATCACTGGTCTGCTCTGAAAAGAGTGGGGAGGTTGGGGGCCAGGCCTCGCTCCCTACTGTGCCTCCCTTTTTCACGGTCAGCATCCAAACAGTGGGTTCTGACTCCCCTAGGGCACCCAGACCCTCAGCTCCATTGTCCCCACAGGAGCTCGCTGGGATACCCAGACTGGAGTCATTGCTGAAGCAAGGCTGAAGGATCTGACCCCAGTCATGCCCGTCATCTTCATCAAGGCCATCCCTGTGGACCGAATGGAGACCAAGAACATCTATGAATGCCCCGTGTACAAGACGCGCATCCGAGGGCCCACCTACGTCTGGACTTTTAACCTGAAGACCAAAGAGAAGGCAGCCAAGTGGATCCTGGCAGCTGTGGCACTACTCCTGCAGGTGTAGCTGTGCCTGCAGCATGCCCAGAGCCGTGCCCAACCCTGCTTGGTTCCAATCAGAAACCTCACCTTGCAACTGACACATTTTACAATTTTTGACTTCTTACAAGCCCAGTGCTCCGGGCTGTGGAGCAGGCGTGGGGGGAGTGTGGGTTATGTACAGATTAAAACAAGTGCAATCAGTACGCCAGTCTGACCCTCTCAGCAGCCAACGCCACGCACAGCAGTGAAGCCTGACTCCCAGCAGCTAAGGAACAAACATCCTGGGAAACCAGCCAACCCTGAGTGTGACTTTCAGGGGCTCCAGGAGCTTATCTCATGCACCAGTAGGTGGGCTCTGGTGCACCACTCACCCTGAGCCTGAGAACAGCACACAAAGTGCCACAGCCAGGGGGCAGGCGCTCGCTCCTCCACACAGCAGCATCTACACTGAGCTCTTCTGAGTAAGAGCCGGATGTCCTCCTTCCTTCCCAACCTGTCCCAGAACTGCAAAAAGCCAGCCATGACATGGCCACGCAGCCATCCTTCCTCACTGAAGCCACCAACAGGGCAGTGTAAGGACAGCAGGAGCTGTCACTACCTGCTGTGCTCTGGGGTCAGGGGATTCTCCTGGCTGCAGTAGGACAGCAATATTACAGAGTGGCACCCCTCCCCCATCCCATGCCTGTGCTGTGTCTGTTCCACCTCTCCTAGTCATGCACATGTCCCTGCAAAGGCTCCAGACTGAACTGTGGGGTGGCTACGTGGGCTACTTGGGTGTTTTTCTTTCCACCTAATGCCCAGGCGCACGCGCGCACACACCCCCGCACCCACACTCCTTGGAGCCGTAGCGGATTGCAAGCCATTTCAGCAGCCCTCTTCAGTAGGCACCTGGCCCTAGTGATGATGGCAGACAGGTGGGCTGAGACCCTGCTGACAGGCTGGTTGAATCTGTATCAGAACCATCAGCAGGAGACAGAAGACACTAAGCCTGACAGTACTGATGCCAAGCAAACAGACAGCAAGGTAGCCAAGCAGGTTACAAGCAGGCAGCAGGGCACTGGAGGTAGACAGGAGGACACTAGGGGTGATGGGAAACAGCCAGCAAAGCCTTTAACTCCAGGAAGGGGGTGGGGGTTCCCTGTGGAGCAGGGCACCACTTTCTGAGTTTCTAAGCCTTCAAAGTTGCAAAGCAAAGCAAACCTGGGCACTGCTTCACCACAGCTTGTCTGATCTTCTAGGAATGTGCTGAAAGACAGACAGTCACCTAAGGGAAGAGGCCCTGTTACCTGAGCCCCAACCAGGGACAAGGGACTCTAACCTCCTTGGGGAACAAGGAAGGAGAGGTTATCAGGAAACTCTAGCTGTTGTGTCTCTGCTGGCCAGGAGGGGGCACTGCAGCTCTCTCCGATGGCACAGCTAGCAGGCTCCAGGCAACCTGTACCAATCCCTGGCAATAACACAAAATAAGCTTTTCTAGTTTTGCCTTTGAAGCCTGAAATAAAGCAGTAGTTTCCTCCACACATACAAATTATGAGTTGACAAAATTATCTCCAAACTTCTCAAAGGCCAAGCTACCTGCAGGGATCTGGAACAAAGTGCTGGAGTCAGAATGAAGAGCCTGGACCTGCAGAGTGAAGGTCCCAAAGGCCTGAGAGTGACCAGGGGAGCAGGGCAGAGGAGGGTCACTCCACCCAGCGCTGCTAATTTGAATGCCCGTGCCTTGTACACCAGCCACTGCAGACAGAAGCCTAGTCCCCTGTAGCTCCTCTCATTGGTGTCAGTTCTGGCTAGGTTGCACGAAGCGCTAAGTGCTGCAGCCCAGGACAGCACTCCACCTTGTTAGCAACCACGAGCAGCAGCAGTTCTGGCCATGGCTAAGTGTTCCTGACTCTGGAGGCCCCTGCTACAGCCAGTCAGCACAGCTGTGAAGATCGCAGCAGCAGCAGCACTGCTACAGGTGGGTCCCTGTGGTCGCTCCCTGCACAGCAGGCTGTACTGGCAGCAACAACCCACGCTTCCAGGCTCCCAGAGGCCCTGGGGAGGAATGGAGAGGCAAGCAGACTTCTCTAAGTGCATAGGACATGTGCACTGGAAGGGACCTGCTGTGTGGAGCTGCACAAACGTGAACCGGCTCATCTGTTATAGGCTGGAACCTAAGTAGATGGTAGTGGCTCCCACCTTTAACCCTAGCACTGGGGAGGCAGAGGCAGGCAGATCTCTGAGTTGGAGGCCAGCCTGGTCTACAGAGTGAATTCCAGGGCAGCCAGGCTATGTAGAGAGATCCTGTCTCAAAACAATCCCCTAACCCCCAAAAGCAACAGCAGTAGCAACTTCAGATCTCGTGTCAAACCAAAAACCATAAAATAAGCCAGGTGCAGTGGTACATGCAGGTGATTACAACACTTGAGGGATTGAGGCAGGAGGATTACCATGAGTTTGAGGCCAGCCTCATCTTATTTCTTCAGGCTTACACACATCTTCTGGTTAGGAATTAATCTGTATAAAGTGTGATGCTGGTGTAGTTTGAGCCTGATAAGGAGGGAAACTCACTCTGTAGATCACATTGGCCTTGAATTCACAGACATCCTCCTGCCTCTGCCTCCTGAGTGCTGTAATTAAAGGCATGTAACCACTATCCCTGGCTAATAAAAGTTTTTTCTTTAAAAAAAAAAAAAAAAAAAAAGGAAGTATTGCTAGTCCTGGCGGTTCATGCCTTTAATCCTAGCACTTGAGAGGCAGAAAACAGGTGCATCTCTGTGAGTTGCAGGCTGGCCAGGGCTAGCAAGACCTTGTCTCAAATTAAATAAAGTAAAAAAGAAGGCGTGAGAAAGCAAGGCAGGAGCAGGAGAAGCAAAGGCACAGACAGACCCCTCAGCCCTTCAGGCTGCATCAAGTCCAGAGACCTCATGGCTCATGGTGGCCAGCTCTGAACAGCAAAACAGCTCAAGTAGGGCCACATTCTCACCTGTCACCAACCACATGCTCCCAGTGCCCAGGCAGAGCATACTACATGAGCAATGGGAACATCAAGCTCTGATATCTCTGATATCACACTAACCTGCTGCAGATCAGGGAGACTGTCATCAGGGAGACTGTCCACCATGTTGTGTCCCATGCCATGACACGTGCACGAGCACACACCACACGTGTCCATCCCATCATCACTTGTGCACGAGCACACACTTGTGTCCATCCCATCATCACTTGTGCACGAGCACACACTTGTGTCCATCCCATCATCACGTGTGCACGAGCACACACCATACACAACCTTAGCTCTCTAGAACAGCTCCACCATCTTTAAGCACTGTCTGTCAAAGGGCCACACCACACTCGACAGAGCAGGGAAAGAAAGAAGGCCCTCTATGGCCCTTGCCCTAGAACCCCTATGCGGGGATCAGAAGGAGACAGTGCCACTGGCCTCACCACAGGTGGCCCCAGCCAAGGGCAGCAGCAGCACCTGAGGGGACAGGGGCAGGGGAGGGGAAGCAAAGTTCAGCGCTTACTTGAAAACTGCTATCCACAACAACCCAATACTGCTGTGTCAAACAAAGGAAGCAGTGGGTACACAAGGCTGCAGAGTCCCCTCAAGGAACCCTTCAGAACACGCCTGGCCTCCTCTGACCTCTGAATTCCCAGCACCTGCCTGTTTTCAGAAGAAGTTCTTGATCAGTGGGGTCACCATCTTCACCCACAGCTTGACCTGCCGACCCGGCTGCTCAAAGGTCGCAGAGGATACCACACCGGACCGTAGGTAGAGCTGCTCTTGCTCCTGAGGAGAGAAAGGAACGGTCAGGCACTAAGTGTGGGTCAGCCTGTGGTTCCTAGACGCCTGGCACAACAAAGATGCCCACAAGACCGGTCAGAGACGCCATCCACACAGCCTCTTGAGGACCGAAGCCAAGGGCTCTGCCTTGATATATCGCTGGTTTAGCTCAACAGTTAGAGCTGGTGGGAAAACTATTTTAGATGTTTACCCCTCATGAAATAAATTAGTATAAGTTAAAATAATAAGACACAGGGGCCTGGGGCGGGTGTCAGTCAGTGGTGGTACTGTCATTAGCTCATCATGTGCAGACACAGGGGCCTGGGGCGGGTGTCAGTCAGTGGTGGTAGTGTTGTTAGCTCATCGTGTGCAGACCCTGAGCCTCACTCCCAACACAGCGAAGTGTCTAACATATGGCAGGGTCCCTTCCACCAAACAACGGGGCACTCGGCTGTTACTATCTGCCACCGCTGCTGAAGGAAAGTGACAATTGCCAGAGTTTGTCCCAAGAAAGCAACTGTAATCTCACCCACACACTAAGATCTTTACAAACACTTGTGCAGCCACATTTATGGTGGAGAAATGCTGGAAACCACCTAAATATCCAGTATTCACTTATAAATTAACCCAGATGACAAACCAGTGTCTAGATTAATGTAATAGAGGAAAGTAAAAAAAGTGACAGAAACCAGACACGAGACACACAACATATAGCTGAACACATGACCACCAGACACCACAAAAACCAGACGTGAGACACACAACACACAGCTGGTCCCAGGGAACACATGACCGCTGCTGGCAAAGGCACTGTCTCCAAGGCTGACAACTCCTGTGGTAGGAGAGAGCTGACTCCTTTAACTTGTCCACACTGTGTTATGGCATGAGAGTGAGTGAGTGAGTGAGTGAGTGAGTGAGTGAGTGAGTGAGTGAGTGAGTACACAGGAGGGATGGTAATGAAGAAAGCTAAGATATACATGCATGTCTCCAATCATACTAGGTTTGTGGAGCTGGGTCTGTGGAGACTTCTGCAAACCAGCCCCCTCCCCCAGACCAGAGCTGCTCCTCCACAGAAATAGCCCACAGAACCTTAGGCCGGTATTCATGACATTCGGGGAGTGTCATGATGGGGAAGCCAGCTGTGGGGACATCTGTGTGGACACCCTACAAATGCTGCCCTCTTGCTCCCTCACATCTGGCAGGTGCTTCCCTGAGCAATCTGGGCCACACCTATTCCCATTCTGAGGGTCCCGGCTTGATGAGTGTCAGCACACACAGGAGGCCCTGACGAAGCCTCACACAGCCAGCCTCATCCCACACAGGAAGGGACAGACTCGTCAGCAGTTCCTCCAATTAGCAGAGTGAGAGGACACCTCACCGAAGACCCTGCAAAAGTGTCTGAGGCTTTGCCCACACAGAGGTGGAGACCCAGGGCTAGCGTCACCTCTCCTGTACTTTCTTCAAACTTGTGACTGTTGTGGAAGCAGCAGCCTGAGGCCAATATCCACACCAAACTTTCAAACTCTGTCCCCACAGCTGGCTTCCCAATCATGACAGTCCCCACATGTCGTGAATACCGGCCTAAGGTTCTGTGGGCTATTTCTGTGGAGGAGCAGCTCTGGTCTGGGGGAGGGGACTGGTTTGCAGAAGTCTCCACAGACTCAGCTCTAGCTCTGCTCTTTAGTAAATATCCAGCCAAGATCTCAATTAAATTACCAGAAATGCTTCTGTGTCCTCACAGACGCCACAACAGGGATGGAGAAGGAAGTCAGCTGGTGGAGGTCACAGTGCTGTGCAAGGAGTCTTTCTTAGGTCACAAGTGGAAAGCTATGCTCTCTGAACAAAACCAGGAAGTTTTCAGTTCTTATTGTTTGCTCTATGAGGGAGGGACTCGGGGTTCTGATAAAAATATCTTCAATTTTCCAGGCTCGATATACAGACAGGGCCCTTCCCTGAGTCTCAAGAGAACTCCAGCAGACCTTCTGAGTGCAGGGGCCACAGGCCAGGGGCTGGGCATCCGAGGCAGCACACAGCACTCAGCAACCAGACACTGGAGGTCAGGAGGCCAGCTGCAGGCCTGAAAGTCTACTGAAGCAAATGGAGCCATCTAGAAACACATCTCTACTTCACAGACCCTGAATCAATACACTGCAAAGCATGGACGAGCTACAGCAACACAGGCTGCCACCTTCCCATCAAAAGCCCCTGGGAGGCAGGTTTGGGAAGAAACTATCCCAAGTATGTCATTTGAGAAATCAGCTCAGACCACAATGAGCCTGGCCTTTCTCAAGATCCAGGATGTGGGTTTAAGTCCCATCTCAGGAAGTGGGGTCTTGTCAGTACTAGGACCTGGGGCACAGGCCTGGGCACTTGCTTGCCCAGATCTCCCAGAATTCAGCTCCCTCTGGGGAGGCATATGTGTGCACAGAGCTCTCTGCACCAGTGAGACCCACTGTCCAGAGCCACAGACTCATCCCTTCCCCACAGCCTGGCTCCAAGGCCAACAGTTACCCTGTTATGGGAAGCCCTTAGCTTGAGAGCTTCCTCAGTCATCTGAAGAAAATCTGCTAGCACACCCAATCACCCCGCTGGCTATAGGGCATGGCTGTTGTCACTTCCCCTTGCCCGGTTACAGAGCCCTTACTGGCACCTGGCCCTCAGTGACAAGTTCCCAGACACAGTAGCAGGTCCAAAGAACAAAGCAATAATAGCCACTTCCCTGCTCATCAGCAAAGCTGTGCAGCAGCGAGTCCCAAACACCGCAGCCTAACGTCAATGCGCAGGCTGGCAGTAAGACTCAGCACGTGAGGAGCTCGCCCCGCCAGCCTGAGACGCAAATGTGTTCCCTCTCTAAAACCTGCACGCAGTAAGACAGCGCACTTGTATAAACCGACCTCTAACTCCCACACGGGTGTCATGGCACACGCATATCACACTCACACTCATCTCACACATACATGATATACAGTTAAAAATAACCAAAATAAAAGCTAATGGGTGGGGCTCTTGAGGTCTGGCTGGGAGCAAGGGTTCGTATCTAAGACCCCAGCAGGAATCTTGTCCAACCCACACGGGGGCTCTGACAAAGAACAAAAGCTTCTAAGACCAAAGCACGGGGCTTTGCTGCAGAACTCACAGGACAGCATGTGTGAGTTCTGAGCTGTCTGTTGTCTGCTCCCTGTAGGGCCACAGCCACAGCCACCCTTGGGATTCCCCCTCACTTTTAGAAACAACTAGACCCCATGCCCAGTGAGGAAATGGTGGTCTGTTGAGCATGGAAGGAAGAAATGGCTCCAGGTGAGATACAAGCCCACCCTGGCAGGGCGTCAAGAGCCAAAGGTCTAGCCTTCCAGGGTTTCTCAGACTTCCCCTGTGAGGGACACAGGGTGGCATTTACTGTCTTAGCTGACAAAGGCAGGAGATGCCTGTGAGGACAGCTATGTATCCAAGAACCCCAACACTTCAACCAACCTGATGAAGCTGCTGCTGCAGGGATCGGCTCTCCGTCACAATGGCAATCTGGGCCTCCAGGTCCCGGTGAACTGACCTGTACCCAAAATTAGGAGAGCCAATCAGCGTGAGGCAGGGCAGGCTGCTCCCTGCCAGGTACAGCCAGAGGCCTGCAGGAAAAGGAAATGTGCAGACAAGAAGTGAGCTCAACATCTGCCAGGTCTTTGCCACACACTGTCTCAACCTAGGAGGGAAGCAGCCAACAGGGGCAGCAGCATCAGGGAGCCGGCAGAACCAGGCTCCCTCCGGTCTGCTATGGCCAAGGTGCTCCAGACCTCTGAGTGCAAGGTCATTCTGTTCTCTGCCACTTCAGCTGCGGCTCACGTCCCTAGTGGGGAGACCTAGCTTCTCTGAATGAACTTCCCTCCCCTTAACTGCTCTCCAGAGAGACCACTAGTCCCAGCTCTTTCAACTGCCTGAAGCGTCTGCTGGCAAAGTACAGCTCAAGGAACAGACCAGAGGCCCCATCCCTCCTGGGAGCCTAGAACAAACAGGCAAGTGGGCTCTGTCCTACCTAACCGACAGAGGTGGCTGTCACATGGTGGTCAAGGCATTAGGTAGGACCAGGCCTGCCTACATACAGCTGTCCACCTTTTCTACCTCAGGACACCTAGGAATTTGCTCGTCTCTCTAGTTACCATCTGCACCACATAAAGAAACATGCTGCCAGTGGGTATCACAGAAGCTATCATGTCACAGTACACATGGGGACACTCTGTAATGGAGGTCATGGATTCTAGCAGAATCTTTAGTACTAATAGGTGTGCCCATGGCAGCTCCCATTCTGCACCCTCTTCTATGATCTCAAGCTACACAGGCAAGCCCCCACAGAACTAGTCCTGAGGATCTATCTTCCCCAGGCCTAGCCTAGCCTCTACCCTTCCTCTTACTAGCCTGAGAAAGCTTATCCAGGAAACCCAGCCTGCTCCCCTGGCCTGCACTAGGCCAGCTCCCTGTGGCCCTCCCACCACAGATCCTCCATTAACAAGATCCTCACAGCCCACAAACATGCACAAACATCACAGACACATGGCCTGTATGTAACACACATGCTGCCACAGCAGAAAACTACTTCCTAATGTCCATGCAGAGCAGAGAGTTTCAAAAACTCCTTGGGCAACAGCTGACAGGGCTGCGGCTCACTCCTGGGGCTGGTGTCCTGCCCTAGAAGGCCTCAGCAAAGCCACCTGCCTGCTCTTCAGCAGACTTCTACTGCTCGGTAAGTCAAGAGGCCAGAGGCTGGTGTCCCTCCCAGCCCCTGCTAGCAGCTCTGCTCCAGGCGGCTCTCCCAAGCCAGGGATCCAGGCCATGTCTACTCTGCACACCTCTGGTTTTTCATGTGTCTAAGCCTCCCTGTCCCCACCTCAGCTTTCCCACAGCATGGAACTAGGGCAAAGAAGCCTTAGGACAGGAATTCTTCCTTCCTACTGCCACCGCGCAGCCATCGCCACTGCACCCAGACTGGGTCTGCTTGGTACAAATTGCCAACCACCTTCCTCAAAGGATCTTGCTCAAAGAAGAGAGGACGACACCTTCCATGGGCCAGGCTGCTTTCCACATATGAAGAGGAAGATTTTCCTGTAGCACCTACTTCCTAAGCAGCAAACCCTGAGACTCTATGACCCCGGGGGAAGGTATAATGGCTGCTCCTACCACTGCCTCCTCACAAGCCGAGGCTGACCTTCAGGTGCCTGCTGTCACCAAGCCCAAGGATCCTGGGCTGGCCTTCAGGTGCACCTCTTTAGAGACATTTTAACCTACAGTCAATCCCCAGTTCCTCACCCCAGAGCCTGACCTTGGTCCCTAATATGTTCACCATTCTAGAAATCAGCAAGAGAAACAACAGTCTGGGGAGAAAGGGGTGTTTGGGGGATTGGGGGGGGGCCATTTCTAGCCAAGAGAAATTCTAAAGCACTGAATACCAGAGACATCTAATGACAGTCTGCCACTGCAGCTACAAACATGCTTGGCATTCACCACAAAACTTGTAACTAGCATTATACGATTACCACAATTCAGGGCCCAGAGGCCCCGTGGCCTGCGGATGCTCTAATGACCCACAGTTTTGACCCTCATCAAAATGAAAACACAAGTCTGGGGAAGGGGCTCAGTTGGCAGGCAGAGCGCTGGACTAACCTGCACAAGTAGCCCTGGGTTGGATCTCAGCACATAGTTCAGCACTTGGGAGGTGGAGGCCCAAGGATTGGAGTATCAAAGTCATCCTGCACACACACGCATAGAGTGGCACACCTTTGGGTGAACCCCAAGACAGAGAGATGAAGCACTGCTGAGAGATACTGGCCATGTTCTGGGCCGTGGTCTCTGGTGCTGAGCCCTAGGGAAGCCTGTGAGGCCCGCACACTAGGAGTCTCCCCATTTAGGTTCCAAGTCAGGTGCTTGAAGCATTGGCTGGAAGACTGGGGACTCCTTTCCCTTCCTTGGTTGGGCCCAGCTGTACCCAGCAGCTCCCTCTACATGCACCCCCATTCCATACGCAGGAGGCTCTAAGGGCAGAGGAGGAAGCACATTTCCAGATAGGGGCTATAAACCAATCATCAAGCCCCAATTCCTCACCCCAAAGCCTGACCTTTGTGCCCAACGTCTGTCTCCTCAACTCCAGGAACTAGTGGCTTAGGGAAGGAAAAAGCACTTTGGGGAGTGGACTGAGGGTAGGGTTGTTTGCAGCCAAGGGAAACACAGTAGCTATGAGCACCAGGTAGAGTGGGGAGGACACTGCCTGCCTGGAACACTAGGTGTGGTCTGGATTCAGAGGCCAAGGACCCCTGTTGTCTCCTGACTAAAAAAAGTCACCTTACTGGGAGTGGTGGCTCACACCTGTAATCCTAGTACTCAAAAAAGGTTGGGGAAGGATTCTTATGAATTCAAGGCCAGTCTGGGCTATAGAATGAGACCCAGTGTCAAAACAACAAATGAAGTCCTTTTCTAGGCACCTTGAGCATCACAACAGAGAGAGGCCTCCAGCGCTCTCAAACAGGCCTGGCCACCCTTTGCTTTGCCCTGGCACAGACTACACTCACACTGCATGGAGCCATGCAAGAGGAGGCCTGGGGACTGCACTGTCCTATCTGCACTGGCCAGGCATGATGAGTCCTACCTTCCTCTGGTCTCTGCAGAGAGGCCCTCCCTGACCTGGACTCCTTACCAGTCTGGATCCCATCAGCTTAGGGCTTTTGCCTGCCATGATCTGCACAGGTCCCTCTGATAGCTATGTGCTTCTCATGAGACAGAAGTCCCAAGTGAGTAGGAAACACACCCTGGTGCCTTCCATGATCCATGCAAGGCACACGGGTGCTATGTTAGTATCTGAACAAAATCACAGTCATGTAGCTTCCCAACCAAATAGATTAAATGCTTAAAAACAAGACAGGCATCTGGGCTGGAGAGACGCTCAGTGGTCAAGAGCACAGCTGCTCTTCCAGAGGACCCAACTTTGGATCCCAGCATCTATGGAACTCTTAACTCCAGTTCCAAGAGATGCAATGTGCTCTTCTGACCTCTGGAAGCACCAGACACACATACACACATGCAGGCAGAACCCCACACATGTAAGATAAAAGAAAAACTTAAAAAAGAAAATCAGGAGTTCTGCACATGTAGGTCAGAGTCTTCTCTGAGGACTTCTCCAGACATGTGAACTTCTGTGGCCTCCCACAGCCCCACAGTATTCTGAGCGTCCCGAGTCTCAGACCCCTGTAAAGCAGCAGAGAGAAGACAGCACAGCTCTGCTCTCCCACAGAGCACCAGTCTTCGATTCTGGGGTCAGAGGGGCTGAGAAACTCCTGAGGCCTTGCAGCTGGAGTCTGTCACCTGAAGTGGTCACATGCACCACCACAGCCCTCACTACCCCACCTGCTGGCTTCAGGTGATAGACACCTCACATAAAGCCCAGGTGAACAGGGTGGGGCTGCCAGGCCGCCTCATCAGCTCACCTTTGGGTAAGATGCCAACCAGCCTGTCGGGAAGACAATAAAAATAATGGCATCCTGTCAGTCATTAACAGATTCCATCTGTATAGCCAGAAGTCTCTTAATCCAAAGATCCCTGACCACACAAAGGGCTTTGTTAATCTAGAACTGTTCATCCAAAAGATATCAAGTCAGTATGCTTAGTCCTTTGTGATTGGGGGGGGGGGGGGGGCAAAACCTGGGGCCCTGGCAGGTGGACAAAGCAGACTGGTGTACAGTGAGCATGGGTGTGGTCCCTGCCTAACAGGGCTACTGGCTCTCAGGACAGAACAAGGACAAAACTGACAAGTCTTGCTCAGGACAAGAATTCAAAGTGATGGCCTGATTAACACTGTAGGCTTCACCCCCGGGCAGGGCTGAGACACAGCTGACTTCACACTTGTGCCTCACACTACTAAAGCTGCCCCTCAGGCACCAAGTTAAGCGTGCTGGAGCTCAACAGACCCTCCAGACTAATACCATGCCCCACACCCACACTCCACACTCCACCAGGACCAAATGAGACCCCAGTGAACCCTCGGCACCTGCTCAAAGAGGTTGACAGTCTGAGATGCAGTCAGACAGACTATCCCAGCCCCTAGACCCCTGTCCTACTATACCTACAGGCCCCGCCAGAGACTAGCAAACCACCAGTCAGCAGCACAGCTGTAGTGACCTAGCTGAGACCCACTGCCTGCTCCTGAGGACTCTCTCCAGCCAAGAACAGAGCTGTCCTTTACAGCCAGCAGCACAGCAACAGAGATACAGACAGTGTTTGGCTTCCTGGTGGTGGGAAAGCAAGATACATTGAGCAGAAACCATATTCCAGCTGGGGAGGGTGGGAGGCTCTGCAGAGGCTCTAGGAGCCACTTCCAAAACATCCCAAGTAAGAACTCAGCAGACAAGCCATACTGCAAAAGAAGTGTCCGAAGCATGCGTTCTACACACTGTGTGTTCTCTGTGGTTCTCTGGAAGTAAAGTGTGTTACGCTATCGGCCTGTAAATGACATGAGTTCCACACCAGGCTGCTTCAGCAGCCAACTGCCATGTAATGAACTTCCCAGCAAGGCAGCAACAAGTAACCCAGTACTGCCGTTCTGTTAAAGGTGTCTCACGACCCACTCAGGCTGTCCCTGATACTGCCGTTCTGTTAAGGGTGTCTCACGACCCACTCAGGCTGTCCCTGATACTGCCGTTCTGTTAAGGGTGTCTCACGACCCACTCAGGCTGTCCCTGATACTGCCGTTCTGTTAAGGGTGTCTCACGACCCACTCAGGCTGTCCCTGATACTGCCGTTCTGTTAAGGGTGTCTCACAACCCACTCAGGCTGTCCCTGATCCCTACCTTTGCCCACACTACGAGGATCACAAAGTTGCACCCAGCTGCCCAGCAAATACCTCAGAACAAACCCTAGCCTCCTAAACCTCTGCGACAAAGCTGCAAGGAAACCCAGTGAGACTGCTGCCCTCCATCAGAGGCTTTCTGCAGCAACAGGAGAACTGATACCAGACAGCCTGCCCTGTAGGAGCTTGGGCAAAAGAACCCTGGTATGAGCTACATGGTAATCAAGCATCTTCCAGGAACCCAGAATAGACATAAACAAACAGGCCCTAGTCCTGTATCCAGCACAGGCCCTGCAGGAAATAGATCAACTACACCAACCATCAAACCCCACAAGCACCCTGTGTACTGCCTGCTCATCCCATACTCATACAGGCTCCTGGAACTATCAGCAGGTATCCCAGAAACGGCTGTGACCCACCGAAGACAGCAGCCACTAAGCAGGAAAGGGTGCTGGCCTTTCACCTTGGCAGAGTAACCTCTGACCTCTGGCTTCTGGCTCTGCAAGGACTCTTACTCAGAAGAAACTGCTTCAAAGCAGCTATAATCTCAATACCAAGGAGAGAATCAGAAGGTAGGGGTCATCCTCAGTTACACAGCAATTAGCTTGGGTCACATAAAAGACCCTATTTCAGAACCAAATTCTCAGCAATATCTACCCCCACTTAGCTCTACCATCTCTTTCTTGCCCATTTCTTACACACAAATTCTAAGATCCAGATATGAGACTCCCCATGCCCATGCTCCCCACAAACCCAACACTCACCGATGGCAGGGCCCCACCCACACTAGGGGGGGAGGGGATGGAGAGCAGGGGCGGGCAAGAGCACACAGGAAAAGGCAGGGGAGACACACTGGAAAAGCCAGTTGGATGTAACTGGGGAATCAACACACACACACACACACACACACACACACACACACACACACATCAGTGTGGCTTCAGGGGAACACCTGAAGCAGAGGCCAGACCTGAGACCAGAGCTTCTCCAGCTACAATGCTGGGGCTCGGGCCTGAGGCCACAGCATGACATGGAGGAGCATGCCGTCTGTCCTGGCTATAGCTATGCAGGGACCTGTGAATTACAACACCTCCCCAAAGCTCTGGCTTCACTCGGCTGCTCAGCTCTTCCCTCCATGCCCCACCCTGGGGCGCTTGTCATTCCCAGAAGGAACTGGTCAACCTGAAAAGACTTTGCACACACACCCTGGCCAGCTCTACCTGCCCTGACCACAAGCTTCACTCAGCCCCAAGTTAAGGTGAGACCAACAACAGAGCAGTTATTTCCCACACAAAAAAACACTGTCTGCCTGGGCAAGAATGAGGGCTTCCAGCACAGTCAGGCCTACTGGACAGTCAAGTCACTCCACCATTCCCAGCAGAAAGCATGGGTCTTGCGGTGAGGAGCCTAGTCTTTGAGGTGGAGAGACACAGAGAGAGAGACAGACAGACAGACAGACAGACAGAGAGACAGAGAGGATTTGACACATATACAAGGCACTGGAACACATCCCAGCACCACAGATTCAAACAAAACAAAGCATGTTGCTTGATGGAATCACTTGGTAGAAGGAAAGAACCAATTCCCACGGTTGTCTGCTAACCTTTACAAGCATGCCATAGCATGTGCACACTCCGCCAACACACACACACTAATAAATATCTTTAAAAATAAAGTAAAAACACCATGTTAAATTCCACACAGAGGCCAGGCGGTGGTGGCGCACACCTTTAATCCCAGTACTTGGGAGGCAGGCGGATTTCTGAGTTCGAGGCCAGCCTGGTCTACAGAGTGAGTTCCAGGACAGCCAGGGCTACACAGAGAAACCCTGTCTCGGGGAAAAAAAAAAAAATCCACACAGAGAATTGGAGTCAGCTCTAGAACAGCAAGGTACTTGAGTATTTCTTAAAATATATCCCCACTAGCTAAGCACGGTAGCAAATGCCTTTAACTGCTGTTCTTGGGAAGGAGAAGACAGGTGATCTCTGTGATTTCCAGGATAGCCTGGTCTACAGAGTTACAGACCAGCCAGGGTTACATAGTGATCCTGTCTTAAGCAACAACAATAACAAAGTATCTCCCACTGAAAATGCTGATTTCAGAGAGTAAAAAGTCCCATTTGAGAAGTCAGAGATGTCCTCAAATCTCAAGAGGCCAGATATGTGCTCAGAAGTCAGGCGCTACCTAGAGAAGCCAGAAATAAGAACCCAGGGCTCCCCAGCTACTGTCTATACCTCTGAAGTTATAGGACCAGTATTGGGGTGAGGTGGGTTCTTCAGCAGAGTCGGCCTGAAGTGAGCATGCTCAGCAAGACTGCATCAGGCACACTGGTGCCAGGCACAAGGTTTCCAACATATTTCATCAATACCTCAGAGAGGTACACCTGGGCTGCCTCACCTGGGCTGTTCTTCTTGAAAAATACATACCTAATGTAGATTCTACCATCTCTACCACAAGGCTGCATGGGGACGATCCAGGGCACTGGCTGGATGCACAGCACAGCACAGCTCAGTGAAGAACTGCCTAGCATGTGCATGGCCCTGGGCCCAACTCAGAACCGCATGACTTCCTTCCACTATGTAAGTTAAGGGCTATACACTGAGCGTGCAGCTTCCATCTTCTCCGGGGAGAAAAGACAGAGACTAGCAAACAGGAAGACGGTCCAGCAACATGAGGTAAGGACTGGAGCACTGGGCTCTGCACAACAGGTAGGTGTGAGCCCCGAGGCAGAAGCCAGCCTTACACAGTTCCTTGTGGTCCTTTAGCAGATATTACATGAATATGGTCCTCAACAGCTACCAAAGGATTGAGGATGTGATTTACATCAATGGCAAAAGTAAAAGTCTTGAGTTTGGTCCCCAGAACCAGAGGGAACAAAAAATCCACCAAATAAGTTTCCATTTTTAAAGTTTTGTTCACATAAAGTATTCTACACAACTAAAACCCCTAAAACAGGATCTAGGCCAAGCAGCAAGCCCTGCAGAGGCTGCTGTAATGCTGACACAGGGCAGGGCTCTCTCCCACATGTAGATACAAACACCCCAGACCTCTGTGAGCGAAGCGTGTGGAGCACCCCCATGGGATGGGGCCCTCTGGCCAGCCACTACATACCTTTGGCATGAAAGGTCCAGCCCCTGCGCCAGTATTCCTGGAGCTGGACCCGATCCTGCTGCCCCAGGCTACACACTTCACTGTAGAACTGTCGCTCAATGTGTACATAGGCAGCTGGGATGGCGCCAGCCACGCCCTTAGCCCCGAAGAAGCCATTCACCTCTGGTGAAGCTAGAAGGATCTGATACTCGGCTCGAGTGCCTAGCACCAGGTCCATGTAGGCCTGTGTCAGGTTAAAGTAGCCAGTGGTGAGGAAGACCTTAGCTCCCCGCTCAGCTTCTGTCAGCAGGGTCTCAGTGACTATCTCATCAATCTGAATCTCAAAGGGCTTCATCTGGATCAGTGGATAAATCCAGGTGTCCGGTGCTGGTCTCCGATCACCGGCAGCTGCAGCCTCTTCCTGGCTCAGCAGAGAATCACTGTGAAAGGTCTGTGCGTGCAGCATTTGCTGTCGAGTCCTGGCAGAGTGGATAACGTCCATGACTCGTTTGTTAGCTGCTCTGCAGTACGCAGCCCGGTCACCTGCAGAAAACATAAGAAGAGTTAAAAACCCTGGAGAAGGAAGCAAGAGTAGTGGTGCACACCTGTAATCTCAGTACTCAGGAGGTAGAGGCAGGAGGACCAAGAGGTCATCCTCAGCTATACAGAGTCCAGACACAGCCTGGGCTACATTAGACCATCTAAAAACCCATCAAGACTCTATTGGCTCTAGGCATACATCTCTGATTGGTGCGTGCAAATGCCACAAGTGCTCACTGGCAGAACACAGACTAAGCTCAGGCAGCAAAAGAGGCAGCAGACAGTAAGGGCCTGCCCATAGGACCCATGCATGGAGACATGGCAAGGTGTGACACAGTTAATTCCAGATACAAAAACTCAAATTCAGGGAGAGGACTGTGGGATAGCAAACAGCAGGACTATGGTGGCTGTCTGGTTGCACACTGTGTATTTCAGTAAGAAAGCTAACTTGAATAAAAGACAGTGCCAGGGACAGGTGTGGTGGCACTTGATTATAATGCAAATATAAAAAAGGACAAGGTCAAACCAACCTGAGCTGCAGGAGACTCTGTCTCGAAGGAAGTTTTTAAAAAAGAAAGAAAATAAAGATGAATTAAGAAAAAAGACAAAGAACAAAGAAAAAGTATGCAGCACAGAATGCACACGGCTCCGCAGGGAAGCATGGCCACCATGTTCAGAAAGCCTGCAGGCAGGCTCTGGGCTCGGCAGGACCCCATGTGGGCATGTGACCCCATGTGGGCAAGTCACATGCTGCAGACACAGACACACTGAGGAAAGATACAATTACAGTCTATCACTAGACAAAGAAAGCTGAAAACTGACAGCTCCTGAAGTCTGGGCAACAGAGCAAAGCAGCACTGCAGATTAAAGACGGTCAGCATGAAGACACAGGAGACAGCAAGTCTTTGGCAAGAGTGGTCAGAAAGACAAGAAGCACAAAGCAGGGGCTACAATCGGTCACCCACACTCGCACACAGTCTGCACTGAGGTCACGGATGGACATCTGGCTTCCTCTTAGGGCTGGACCAAGAACAGAAAGGAAACCAACTGTGCAAATTGGTTTGTCCCTGTCCTAAGCATGATTAGGGACAGCATGTCTCAGCTGTCCCTAAATACAGCCATTCCCTACTAGTCATGCCTGGTACATAGTACAAGAGGACTTAAGCATTTCTTCAAGGCTCAGACAGTGTATATTTTAATCTTGGAGACCAAAAGAGAAATCTAAGGATACCCACAAAGAAAGAAATTTTCCACAAAATGTATAACTGGGACACTACAATGCACAGTGGTAACAACTAAACATTCCCAGGGGCAGACCATGGCCTAGCTGGCAGTCATAGCTCCCTAGCACTGAGCAGAGTTGCCATCAGAAAGACCACAGAATATGAGGAGCTTTTTCTCCTAAGGGCCAGGGTTTACCCCTTCCCCAAGTTGTCCCTAAGCTGTGGGGACTGTTGCACACTCAGCAGCAATCCTGTGAGGCCAGAAGCCTCACAACGCAAGTGCCCAGAAACACTGCAAGGGCTTGCCTGCAGCAGAGCTAGGCGCTCCCATTTCACTGTCCAGGCAGGAGGCTGCTGACCTCAATGGGCTGCTGTGACAGGAAGAGGCCAAGTTGGGAAGGTGGTCACTAGGCAGGCTGCTTCCTGTAAGAACAAGACAGTCTCCCAACCCATTCACCCAATGTGCAGGACCCAAGTCCAAAGCCCCACCTTCCCAGGCTGGCTCTCAGTTACAGAGCATATAAGAGCCACTAAGTCACATCTACCTGGCCTTAGAAACAAATGAATGCCTCAACGCATTCCTACACCTGGGGCTGGGACTGGGACAGGGACAGGGACGAAAGGTGTGTTTGTTCCTCTAGCCTTCGGTGCACAGAAGGCAGCAAAGACTTCATAGAGGCCCTACCTTTGTAAGGGTGCACCATCCCATCCACAACCTCCACTGTGTCATCGCCCTGCAACTGCAAGGACACATCCCCCACAGCATCCACCAGCTCTGTGAAGAAGTCTGCAATCTCAGCACAGTCTTGCAAGAACACGTAGCGGTCCTGGCGGTTGGTGAAGTACGAGTCACTCAGGTTTGCACTAGAAAGAAGAAGAATCAGATAAGGATGCAGCCAAGACTGTTCGAGGTCTCGTGAGCCACGCCTCAGGGTTAAGTGGATGAAGAGTAACAATTCCATGATGGGATGAAACCAGAGCAACCCCTGAGCACACGCAGGGCACTAGCCGGGATCACACTGAGTAACAAGAACAGAGATAGCACCCACAAAGGGAGCCAACCAAGGTGGAGAACAGGTACAGTAGTCCACCCAGATGTCCCAGTGAAGTCACAGCCCACAGCCCTGGGCTTCCATCCAGCTCGGTTTATGATTCTTGGGCTCTGCCTGGCAATTATGTGTCCTCTCTGATCTATTCTTTTTGCATGAAGTGAGCATAGTCACAGAGTCCCGTGAGAAACAGGGAAATGGCAGAGAGGGGCTCAGCACAGCAGTCAGAGCCAGCACTAAACAGTGGAAGTTAGAGGAAGGGCTGCTGAGGAGGCGAGAATGCCATCTACAACCAGCCCAGCATCTTCTCTAAGGACTTGAGGTGCAGACTGGCCTAGAGAACACCACAGAGCGCTCACCCACTCAAGATGACGTTGTTGTCAAAGAGGTACACCTTGATGTGCTGGAGGCCGATGGTCTCATTGAAGCGCTCAGGAATAAGGAGTCGGAGGAGTCCTCGGAGGTTTGGGGTGTGGAAGAGGGAAACGCGCACATGCTCTGGAAACCTCTGCAGGAGTGGGAGCAGCATAGTGCGAGAGTTCTTCCTACCTGAGTGTGACAGGCAGAGGAAACACCGGTAACTCACTCCACCAGGAAAGACAGGTGTCCTGACTGCTAGACAAACCAACACCCCTACAGCCTCACTTTACCTGGGGCCTGGTCTAACCAGACACATCAACGGCGCTGCTTCTGACGAGTCAATCACACTTAAGGAAGGACTGTTAGCTACTCAATCACGCTAGCTCCCCACTTCTGGTAACTCTATCAACTGCTTCCTGGGTGCCTCTGTGCCCTGACCTCTCACCCTAGCTCTAGAAGAAAACGTATCAGACTGAGCCAGACTGACAGTACTTAGATCTAGCCCAGAGCCTAGAGCAGTCATTTAGACACTCTGCCTGAGTCTCAGGGAGGGAAGCAAACTGCCTTCCAAGAAACAGGTGACCTCAGAACTTGGCCTCAGGCACCAGGGACCCCCACACAAAGCCTTAAAATAAAGCAAGCCCAAAGGAAGCAGGGCCAGGAGGCAGACCCTGAGTAGCCACAGTCTCAGGAAAGCTCTTTTTCTGCATATGCTGTTCCAAGCTGGACTACAGACAAGTGGCTGCTGCAGAAGGAATGGGACTGGACAAGCAGGCGGCCCTGGGCAGCTCTGTCCTAGGATGTCCTCGGGCCAATGAGGAGAGAAAGAAGAAAATGCAGAGTGCCTACCTCTTGAGCCCCTGGTGAAGTCCAGGAGAATGGAGACCTTGAGGTCAGAAGGAAACTTTGCTTGTAGTGACTTTTCTAAAGAACTTTCCAAACAATCCACCTACAAGGAAAACGAATCAAAAGACACGTGTGAGACCAGAGCTGTGTATGCACCTAGGAAATGAATCAGCTCAGTGCCCAATCTGGAAACACCAGAACCACTCCACATGAGCTGTTAGCTACCGCCAAGCTCCTTCTCCAGCCTGGACACCAGCAGAGCAGAGGTGTGCTATGCTTGACAACCTGGGTCTCAGGCCTCTCAAACACCAACTCTCATATCTCCACGAACACTCTCCTCCAGATACAGCAGTGTCCTCCCTCCCTACTGGGGGACTAGACCAGGATCTCCTGAAGGGTACACAGCCCGCCTACAGCCCTCCCCTGTGGTTTGGACATTGCATCCCTCTTGTGTGAGAGAGATAAGCTTCTCAAGCTGGCAGCAGACAGGATGACTGGGACGGAGAGGGACATGGAGTGTGCTCAGGCTCCTCCCCGCTCCACACTCCAGTCTGTCTCTACAGTAAATCCAGAAACAACAGCCACAGGCATGCTCCTTCCATCCCTCCATGAAAAAAGTGCCCAGAGACAGGACAGATGGCCATAGTCACAAGCCCCAACTCCGCCCACACTGCCTGCCATGGGCCACTCTAGAGCCAGCAAGCTTCCCTGGACACAGCATGTGGCTTCGACTTCTCCCAGCCCTGTCTTCCTCACCAAAAGAGACAGCTATGGTATGCCAGTCAGCTCAGGCAGAACAAGGCTGGCCAAGACCTGGCACCCAATGCCAGCCTCAGCAAACCCAGAAGCAGCCAACCAGCCCCAAGTGCATCTGGGCTCCTCTGCCTAGGGCACAGTCAGAAAACGTTTTTTTCTGAAAACCATCAACTAAATATTTTAGGTTTTTTGAGCCAGAGATGGTCTCTATCAGGATGACTCAGTTGTGTGGCTGTCACAGGAGAGGAAAGTGTGGCCACACCCACCACAACTGTACAGACACAGGAGGGGGTGAATGTGGCCACGCCCACTACAACTATACTGACAGGTAAACATCATGCACCTTACATGACTCACATTATTTTTCTTCCAATTTCTTGGAAATGCAGGTGCCAGTCTTCAGAGACTACACAAAAGCAGGCTGTGGACCTGCTATGTCCCCTGGGTTATGGCCAGGTAAAGAGTCCTGTAAGGGTAGGGGAGGTGCTGCCTAGCACCTAACTGGGCCTCCTACACTGTCTTCACACACTACTGACACACCAACATCTGGAGGCCAGAAAGGCCTCTAGAGTCAGCTGTGACACTGTGAAGCTGGCTCCAGCTGCTCCTAGGACCATCTGCCCCAAGTCTTACCAGTTCCTGTTCCAAAGGTCCTGTCCCCAAGTAGAGGGAGGCCATCACAACTCGCCTCTTGGCTATTTTTATCTGCCCCTGAAAAGAGGAGAAACAATTCTAAGTTATAGTCATTGTTTTCCTAGTCCACTTGGAGGTAAATCACACTCTAAGCTGAATGGCTCTGCACCCCAAAACTCGAACACAGCAACTTCTCAAAGGCAGGTCCACAACCCTAATTCAAAATATTCATTCTGCAAGGCAAGGTACAGTCTAATTGGACAACAAAATGCAATGTAAGCACTAACTGGTAAAGGAGATCGTGTGTGTGTGTGTGTGTGTGTGTGTGTGTGTGTGTGTGTGTGTGATGTTTTTATGTATGCATGTGCATGATTGTATAGGTGTAGACATGCATATGGAAATTAGAACTACCTTGGGTTGTTCTACCATACGCCTTATTTTGAGATAGAGTGTCACTAGCCTGGAACTCATCAAACAGGCTAGCTGACCAGTACCCTAGGAGTCCACCCACCTGCCCCGCACATCAGCACTGGGTGAAAAGTAGAGCTCTTCCGGTAGAGCTGGGATGGGCCTCAGAGATTCACGCTTAGAAAGCAAGCACTTTACCAACTGAGTACTCTCTCCAGCCTGATGAGCAAAGAGATCTTTGGACCCTGAGGAGAAGTCACCTACAATGTGCTAAGAGAGCATACACACAGCCTCACCTATACAGATGCATGTATGCACATCCAGGTCCAAAGGAGCATGAAGACTCCTCCCAGAGGTACTGACAGGAAGGGGAGTGTGTATGCTGCACCTGCACCTAACCAGTTGTGTGTAATCAAGCTTGGGTGCACACGCATGCACAAATACAACCGACACATCCCAAGGTTCTGCTCCCACCAGGAGAATAAAAGACCTCATCTCCAAAGCCCTAGGCAGCCCACACTCCTGAGATGGTAGCAAGCATACAGAGAACAGTCACGCATACATATGGCACCAGCTCTGGGGAGACAAGATCAGTTCACATTGAGTTAGGGGCCAGACAGGGCAACATAAGACTCAGTCTCCAAAACACCAAAGTTAACTCCAAAAGACACAGGAGACCATAACTAGAAGGAGGGAGCCAAGCAGCACAGCTCATGCCTGCAGCTTAAGAGGGGATATCAGCTCAGCGAGATTGCACACAGGAAGTAGGGCATCTTGACTAGACAGATGCATGAGCACAGCCCCGGGAAACGCCTAGGCACAGGAGAAGAGATATCACAACAGCCCACTGCCTCCTTTCTTTTATTGTCTATTAAAATACAATCTGTAGACATGATGGTGAAGAAAAAAACAACAGGCAGAGTCGTCAGTTGGGCCCCAGCCACCAAAGTATACACAGATGATCACTGCAGGACCCCAGTCAACCCCCACTTAAGGAAGGCACAGGACCAGCCAGAGGTTACTGGAACAAGTATCCATCACAGGAAGACACACAGTGCCTCAGGTGGAGAGCCTGCTGGTCTCCAGTCTGCCCTCTTATCTTCTCAGCCCAGAGCTGGGCCCCTGCTGCTTCCCGGACTCCTCAGCTTCACCAATGAGGGCAGATGCAGAGCATGGCCTGGCTTGGCCTCCTGACCAGAAGAGCACCATGTGACAGCAGAGTATGCCCGCCACTCACCACCTGGAATAACCTGTTTCTCCGAGTCACAGAGAAGACAGAAGCAGAGAGTACAGCAAGTCCATCCTCACAATGAAGAAGAGGACAGAGAAGCAGGGTGTGTGAGTAGAGCAAAGACCCCATGGGAAGTGGCCCACACATGGCAGGAACCGAGCTTAGCCTGCCAGTGGTCATACACATAAAGAATGAACCAGGCAGAAATGGGGCTAAGTATGGATCAGCACAGGCAGAGGACGGGAGGTGAGAGAAGGCAGGCTTTCCCACTTTCTACACACAGGAACCTCCACCTGTGTCTGCTACCATTTCCTAGTACCCTGCTGGCCACCCTCCTCAGCACATCTCCATTCTAATATGAATTAGAATAATAAATATGAAATAATATGAAAACCACTGCTAATATGAATTCAAAGTTCACATAGTTAAGATTAATTAGTGCTGAATTACTTCATTCTGATCCAGGTACTATGGAAAGCAAGCCCTAGATGCAAAGGGACACTAATCAAGAGAAGGGAAGCACACACCACAGACAAAGGCCATGACCCAGGCCACAGAGTACAAGTGTCCTGATATGAAGTCACCAAGTGGCCATGTACACACCTCAGATCCCATGTCATATCTTCCCATGAAGCTGTCACCTGGGCAGGGGTCCTCATGCATGGCCCCACCATCTTTACAGAAAAGGACTAGGTCTCAGTATCTGGTCCTGTCCTCACCCCTCCCTGCCCTGAGACACTAGCTACCTAGGGAGACTTCTGCTTGGAGCTCAACTCAACCACATGAAGGTGAAGTCTGACAGCAAGAGCCACAGTCTAAGCAGAGTTGCACTAGAAGTGTCTACAGCAGAGTGTTGGGACCCACCGAGCCCTGAAAGCTCCATCAAATTCTGTGCTTGGTCCCTCAAGCAACTTACCTTCATGAGCTCGAAGAACTCTGCAGGGGAAGACAACACCCTGACATGAGAGCTGGAAACTCCAAATTCTGGGACCAGGTTTCTGATCCACTGGAACCTGTGCACACTCTCGGGACATAGGCAGCAAGGTGGGGAGGTGACCTGAGGAACAGTTGGGGACAGCAAGGGAGCCAGTAACAGCCATGGTGACCTGGTTAAGGAAACATGCAAATTGAGTTACCTTTTTCAAATGCCTCCGGGGACTGATCACAACTGTCGGGAGACAGTTTGAGCCAGTTCAGATTTTCCATATAATTTAAGCCCTCCTCCTCCTAGCACCTTGAAGGGGCCAGTGCTGCACAACCAAGGTGGCAGCACCTACACACAGACCCAGCCAATGTCACTCCCAATGACTCTCACCAAGAGCTGCCACAAGAAAGCACACAAAAGTTCCTGCTTGGTTCAGTCTGTCCCTTTGACATAAATCCATCTCAGAAAAATATTGCTTACTGATGACTTACTGACTGGTCAGGGAGGGCCCAGAGACACACACCCCCCCCCCCAAATAACACAGGCTATTACTGTTCTGTTCTTAGTTGCCACCCTAACTACATAACAAAGCCCTACTGCTGAAGATGCAGCGCCTCTGGCTGTAGGGCATAGAGAAATCCATCTGGAACGAACCTGAGCTCCCTCCCTCCCTCCCTGGTGGCTTTAACAGTGCTATTTTCTCTCATGGAGAGAAAAACCATCAATGGTCTTACCCATAGTGACCCCTGCAGCTCCTACAATGGCCTGTCAGGCACAATGTGCCCACAGTGCATCTGTGGCATGAAGGTTTTGGGGGTAACCTGTTCAGATGAGGCGAGTTCCATAGGATGGAAGGAATTCAAAGGTCCATGGCTTGGGAAGTCACAGGCCCTAAGGGAAACTATTACCAGGGCTACCGGGGTTTTATTGTTGTTCTGTTGTCTTTTTTTGTTTGGTTGGTTTTGTTTTTGCTAAATAGACATGCTGTTAAACTGTCTTCTAAATATCTACTGTTACATCCATGGTTTGCTCTCAGCCCTGGCCAAAGAAACCTTTCTGTAGTGGCCAGTGTAAATGCAGAGACTTGTAACTGACCAGAGAGCAGAGAGTGACTGCTGAGTGCTCGGCCCTAAACTGGACATCTGCATCAACCCCAGCAAGGCTCGGAGAGTATCCAGGAAGAGCACAGAAAGGATTTAAGAGCTAGTGGATGAGGAGGAGCACGAAAAATGCTGTTTTCTGGGCACGCCAGGCTGCTGCACCCATGAACTCACAGCAGCTATGGCTACCAGCACAAGATTAGGGAACACTCCAGCAGGCAGGGACTCAGTGGGCTGCATTACGAAGGAAGAAGAGGAGGAGGGCTGAGGGCCCAGGCTGCTATAGCAGAGCTGTAGCAAAGCAGGAGCTTGGTTCCCAGCACATCGGGCCGCTCACAACACCCCAACTCCACTTCCAGTGGATCCAACACCCTCTTCTGTCCACTGCAGGCACGTGCACAGGTAGCCTCAGTGAGAATCTGCACACACCGGCTTGGCGGGTGCCGAGATAAAAATAAAAAGGAAAAGATATGAAGATTCTTCTAGGGAATGGACAGGATCTTGTATAAAGGGAAGAAACTGGCAAAGAACAAAGAAAAGATACACGTGCTTAAAATCCTTCCAACATTACTAGCTAATAAGTTAGCCTAGAAGAAACTTCATGACTCACAGAAAGGGCTTCTGTTAGAGGACCTAGAAAAATTAAAGTGTCGTGTGTTGGTTTCGCTTTACAACTCAGATTTAGGGAGAAAGAACACAGTACACACAGGGGAAGAAACCTTTCTTACAAGACCTTCCTTGACAAGAAGGAACCCTTAGCTATCAGACACACCTTCTCCCAGGGTCCCACCAACAGCAGCCTGACTGGACAAAGCAGCACCCCAGGAACCCCTCAGTATGTTCTGCTGAGCTTTGTCCTTGTTGCTCTCACACCCAAAACCCCACACAAACCAGTCTAAATCCCAGGCTGCAAACAGCAGCAGGAAGACCTCAGTGTACGACTACAGAGGGTTCTGGGCAGCAAGTCCTCAGCACCCTGGGGCTCAATGAGGATTCCAGGAAGATGATTTCATTGCTTGTTCCATGCTCCAGCAATGAATCTCCCCAGGGCTCCGGCGCTGCAGGGATGCCAGATGGCCCCCAGCTGCACTTCCCAGAAAGCCCACCAGCCTGTCACGGCCAACTCACTGCCAAGAAAACTTTAGTCAATGGTGGAAGGTGCTGACTCTCTGGGTCCTGGGAAGGTGGCAACAGGCCTTGGCCACCTATGCTGAGGTGTAAATAATTTCCCCCCTCAGCAGGTACTGGCTTGCAAATTAAAGTTCTTAGTGTGAACAAGAGAGTGCTGCCTCAATGTCCCACACTGACCAGGCTTAGAGGGAAGAAGGAAAACTAGGAGACAACAGGAAAACTTCACAGCTGACCTGTGAGGCCCCCAGTGGGTACAGTCTAAGACTCAGAGTGGGACATAACTCTGTGGGCAGCTGTGCAGCTCCACCTCACAGAGCATATGGGGGAGGACTAGGAGTCTGCCTGCCTCACTCTGTGCCACATTCCCAATCCCCATCAGCCACCATGTGGGCAAAGTGATGCTAACCAGCTCACAGATGAGGAAACACCCATTCACACCAGGCAATCGAGAACAGGGCCAGAGTTCCTGGAAGCCTAGCTCGAGCCATCACATGACTACCTACCACACACTATGGAAATACTCGAGAAGAGTTGGCATCATCTGCCTCCCCCACATGTAAAAGCCTCACCACCTCACAGGCCTGGGACTACAGAGATCAAAGAGGAAATGATAAAAGTGATTAGATAAACGTCAATGTACACGGCCAAAGGAGAGGGGCAGGTGGTGCCTGGAACTACCGGAAGGCTTTTGGCAGCCAAGCTTAAAGAATCTTAAAAACCAGAAAAATTCAAATCGTACTCAGAAGAGAAAGGGCTCTGGACAAGGTGAAACCTGAGCAACGGAAACTTCTAGAAACCAGTCCAGTGACTTGTGTGCACCCATACCCGCATCCTACAAGGTATCAGGGCAGGCCTAAACAGCCACCACCGCAGGCAGTGGCTGCAGGGGTGACAGACAACTCTGAGCAGGTCTCTCCCCTACCAGGGAGCTCTCCCTGGGAATGTTCCACCAGGGCCTCAGTCCAAAAGTTTTTCAGGCTTCTCTGTACTGGCTTCCTGTTTAACCTGTGTGCTGACAGGTTTATTTCTACGAACAAGGAGCTGTGAGCCAGTGAGAGTTTGCCGATTCACTGTGGAGGCAGCCCACACTTCATGTGGCTTTCACCCATTCAAAGGGGAATGCACAGCAAAGACAGTGAGTGTAAAGGAGCCCACAACGACAGCATGCACAGGAGACAGCACCCACAGGAGACCGACCCATGGGGACTGGATGAACTCAAGTGCTAGTGCAAGGCAGCAGCCTGTTCTGCTAGAAGGCCAGGACCCTGGAGACTGGCTCCCGGCTTCTCATTAATTTAACTCCTGCAGACTGACTCTCCCAGAAAAAAGCTTGTCCCACACCAGCCTAACCACGGGACAGGAATCCAGGTTCCAAGAGTCACCCACCTACACAAGTAACTCCCCTGAGCCAGGAGCTTTACTAAGACACCACGTGCCCTGGGTAAAGGCCCTTGCTGCCAAGCTGGACAACCTGACTTCAATACCCTGGAACTCCCAAGACAGACGAAGAGAACTGGCTATACCAAGATGGTGGCACTCACACACAGAACAGACAGATACATACACATACGTGTACACACACACACACAAAATGTAAGAAAATGATTTTTTTTCCTAAAATAGCATGTGTCCCATAGAAAACTAAGCCTGAGCACTTCGAGGCCAAGGCCTGTAATGTTCACTTAGGGAACCAAGCCACTACTCATGCAATTTCCACATCTACAGGTAGTTAGTTCCCCTAAGTCATCTCTTTCTAGATACCATCTAGGACCCAGTTCTGATTTCAGAAGGAAGTGGTGTGAACAGACAAGCAGGTCTGTAGGACCTGCCGGAGGCCTCTCCTTTCCTTTGGAATGTCCAGGGAGTACAGAGAACAGGGCCTGCAGGCCAGTGGTCCCCCCACCCGACACCCAAGGCCTAGAAGCACACAGTCCGGAGCCTCTCAGCATGTGGGGCCGACAGCACAAAGTCATCCTCAGCCTGCAGACCAGAACAGCATCCTCTCACAACTGCTCAGGCCACACCCACAGGATACCTGACTCTGGGTGAAGGTTCAGCCAAGAGACTTAAGGCTTCCTGTAGATGTTGCAGACAAGTTAGTTCCCTGAACTCAGGAATGACTGGGAGGGAGCAGCCTGAGTGTGAAACCCGGGGAGTGGGTTAGGCAGAAAAACAGGCTTCTTCCCACCGGCCCAAGGATCTACAGGTTCAACCACCCCAGTGCAAGCACAGCATGCACATTCTTCTCTGGGCCCCTGGATGGATGTCCAAGTCAGTCTGGTATACGAGAGTCCCAGGCAAAACAGTATCCCCCCCCCCCAACTCTCCTCCCCAGCATCAACTGGGTTCAGAATAAGCAAACCGCCACCCCACAGAAAGACACACCCTCGGATGGAGCAGCAGGATCGCTCATCCCATCAAGCATTTTGAGGCTTTGTGCACCTGTGGAAAGACACAGGCTTGCCTTGCCTGTGGGTGAGCCACGACAACACTCAGCCTAGCGGCCCTATTCTCAGCAAAGACAACCCCAGAAGTACAATGTTGTCTGCACTGCGCCCTCTGGAGCCACAGTGCCAGTGCTGCCACCAGCAGTGGGGAACAGAAGACTAAAATTCCTTCCCAGGGGTAGGCAACAACACACCAAGGCATGAGCACACGAAGGCTCACCCTGGATGAGTACATGGATTTAGTGCTTTCCTGACAGAGCACAGGGAATGAATGGGTCAGCACTGTAGTATGAAGGAAGTGGTGTGAACAGACAAGCAGGTCTGTAGGACCTGCCGGAGGCCCCTCCTTTCCTTTGGAATGTCCAGGGAGTACAGGGAACAGGGCCTGCAGGCCAGTGGTGCTCCCCACAAAAGGCTGCACCAGAAACGGGGACTATGGCATCCCACAGCCATGAGGAAAGCCCCCTTCTGCAGTCTTCCCCAGCCCATACACCCTATCCCCGCTCCAAGGCCACAAGTGCTGTAAGCAGTCTTGCATACAGCAGGTGTTCTAGAGACTGTGCTCAGGTGAGGGTCTCGTGACCCTCCCAGACCCTCTATGGGGAATGTGAAGAGACAAGCGGAGCTTAGATCTCTTTCCAAGTCCACACAACTGAACAACCAAGATGACAGTTGTTTGGCTCTGGGGACACAAAATGGATGCCGACCTGCCTGGCTTTTAACAGATGCTGAGAAGCTGGAGACCGCCTGCCCCTGACCTACCAGAAAACCTACAATGGCCAGGAACGCCGTGTCCAGCACACGGGCCTCAGGGTTCATTCCCTCTGGGAAACAGAGAGTCCCTGGCACAGACTGACAGGATCCATCCCAGGCAAATCTGTCCAAATGCTCTCTCAACCCCCCTAAACCCCCTCCCCCAGGGTCTTTAAAAGAAACTGTATTTGGTCATCCCATTTTCAGAAACTACTTTTTCAGAAGAGTCCACCCTCCGCCCCCCACCTACCCTCATCCACATTTCCATGTAAAGGTAACTGATCAACAGTCATAGCTTCCTGAGAACCGCACTTCCTGCAGCCCAGGCAGCAGAGGCCCTTCCTGACTTCTGCAGTCTAAGCCCAGGAAGGGAAGTGATGCTCTCGATTACTCAAGCCTGTGGCCACTGGACTCCCCAGCAAGTACTGCTCCAGCTATACGCCGCGCCGACCACAAGCTAAAGGAAGTCAATGACATGGGGGACTGAAGAGCTGAGGGCTACTGAGGCACAGCAGGAACAGAGCATGGCACAGCATGGCTGCCAGGCCGCCTCCTTTACACATTTATCAGTATTTACAAGAGAGGATTAGATATCGAAGGAGCATTTCAATCCCAGGCTGCTCTCCATCTGCTCAGCAGCCTGCGTCCAGCTGGGCCCCACCCACACCAGCTAAGTCACACTCGAGGGAACTCAATAGGAACTTACCAAGCTACAACTAAAAATCAATCAACTGAGAAAGTCTGAGAAATTACTCCTTGGTTCCAGAGTCTCCCCACCCCCACCCCCACCCCTCACTGCTGTAAATAACAAATCAAGATGAGACTGAGGACTGGCTCAGTGGCAAAATGCTTGTTCAGCATATGTAAGGGCCCTGTGTTCAAACCCAGTACAACCAGAAAACTTTGACAAATTCATGGAACCAGAGTACAGTGGTGTAGGAAGCACTTGAAGGCAAGGTCATTCTCAACTACATACTGAGTGTAAGGCTAGCCTAGGCTACAAAACACCCTGTGTCAAAAACTAAAATAAGCCAAAGGACAGACCTCTAATGAGTTGGGAAGGCTGAGCCCCACCATTAGAAATGGCCAAAGGAAAGTAACTCTGCAGTGTGACAATTCCTGAACAGGAATTTCTCAGAATGGACCACTAACCCTCCAAAGTCACACCATCAAGAAAGCCCCACTGAAAGAACCTTCTATGGATACTTGTTTCCCTCTCACAAGCCAGGAATTACAAACAGTCAGTGTCTCTGTCTCTCTGCCCCTCCCCCAGAAAATAAGATCTTGTTATAGTTAAATATAGTTTTAAAAGAAAGTCTACAGGCCACAAGAGGATATTTCCTTATATGGCAAACAAATTCAGGATGAGAACAGAACCGCTCTTTATACACTTCCCACTGAGTCTCACCTACTCGATAAGGAGTCCATTTTGTGCATCACTGCCCCTGAAACCTGCCATCAGGGCCTGGGCCTCTGAGCACTGGGCACCTCCACCTGGATGCACCTGGGCGCAGCTCATGGGCCACAGATTACCTCATCATCATTCCCAAAACCTGTGGCTCTTACTCCCGGCTCAGTCAAGAGATACAAGCTAAGCACCTGGTCACCTGACCTACCTCAGCATCACCCCCAATGTAGGGCTGACTCCTCCACTCCCACTGCCCCGACTTCACAAAAGAAATCACACAAGGACCTAAAGCCTGCCTCCCAAGGCCCCTGGCCCGGGACACTGACTGCTCCTAGCTCCTCCCCTACTTAGCAACACTCCATCAGCCGCTAGAAATGGCTCAAGTGCTGCCCCCCACTCCTGCTCACATCACCCCTCCCCCTTAAATGCCCACTCCCCCTTCTTCACTTGGCTTCATTCCAAACAGCTCTGGGCTCTGCCACTGGGGGCCGTCCACAGTCTCAGAAGCCTCTCCTGGGTGTCACTATGACCTTCCACCCTGCTTTCCTGGAACTGTCTGATCACAGGCTGAAACACTTTAAAGGCGGGGCTGGGCCTTTATCTCACCTAGAAGAGCAGTGACCCATCCACACAAAGAATAAATGAACTGTCTAGTTCTCTCAATGACAGTGAGTCAGACATTTGCTTCAGAGAAAGCAACAGTATTTCAAGATCACTAATAAGAAACGATTTTCTCATTTAAGTCTCCATGGGCATCTCTAAGGCTGAGAGGAAACCACGCAGTGAAGAACCGTTCCTCCTGCTGGCCGCAAGGATTCACCAAGCCCCCATGACTGAGTCAGACTGGCAAGCCAGAATCTAAAATAAGTTATGCTCATGACTACACAGAGCTATTATCAATGAATCAGTGATCAGAGAATTACAAGAAACCACACCATTCGGGGAATGAGGAATTGGGAGGTGCAGTGGAACAATTGGAGAAGAATCGAAAGCCAGCAGCTGACAGTCAGTGGCCACAACTGAAATGAATAACGCCAAACACTAAGGCCCCAGAGAACCAGAGAGCCAGCCAAACAGGGCAGAGGTGGGGACAAAGACCGGCAGGCAGGGTCATTCATCGGTGGGAACACCAATCCCCCGCCCCTACCCTGAGAACTGTAAAACAAGAGCTTCTGAATACACAGCAAAGAACTCAGTCCTGGTTCTGACTGTCACAAGTCTCACTCAACTCCCCACCCTGCTCAACTGTAGACTTAATCCTTTGGTTTAGAAATACGGAGCCATGAGTACTGCAAAGATTTTTGGGAAGCTGAGCTGAGTGTGGTAGCCAGTAATCTCGGAACTCAGGGGATGACAGGAAGATCAGGTGTTCAAGGCCAGCCCAGGAAAAAGAGATCCTGTCTCAAACAAACATGAGTCATGTACGTAGTCTACGAAGACCGCCCTCACTGCCACACAGAACCTGCAACCGCTCCCCCCATCCAGGAGTTAAGGCCACCCGTAACACAGCAAGCCTGAGTCAGGCTGGACTAGCTTGGTCTACATAAAAGTTCCAGGACAGCCAAGGATACAGACGGAGATCCAGTCTCAAAAGATCACTAATGGGCTGGAGAGGGCCAGTGGTTGTGAGTGTCCACTGCAAGGACTTAAGTGTGACTCCTAGAAGTCCTTTTAACTTTAGCTCCAGGGACTCCAATGTCCTCGTCTGACCCCCAAGGGCACATGCACTCATGTGCACTTACACACAGAGACACACATAATTACAAATAAAAACAAAATCTCGGGCTGAGTGTGGTGACCAGCACTCCATGGCTGAGACCAGTAGGTCTCTGAGTTGGAGGCCAGCCTGGTCTACATAAAGAGTCAAGCCAGCCAGCTATAAAGTGAGAACCTGACTCAATCAAACTAACAAAGACTTTTTAAATTTTTTAAAAGCTAATAATGAAGTACTTCAGCAAGTAAAGTTGCCTGCCACCAAGCCTAGAGACTTGTGTTCAATTCTTGGGATGCATACATGCACCCACAACAAAGCTTTTCATTAAAAAAACAAAAAAGTAAAACAGGAGTTGAAAAGAAAAACAGTGAAAGCCTGTAACCCTTGTGCTCAGGAGACTAAGGACGGAGGGTGCAGCGCTCAAGGGTAACCTGGGCTACAGAGCACATGGACCGGGTGGGGTTGGGGGGGTGATTTGCTCAGCTGGTAAAGTTATCTATCTACTTAGCATACACAAGTCCCTGGAAATGGCCCCTAGCAGCCCATGAAATTGAGTGCAGTGACACATGCATGATATACCAGCACTCAGGTTATAGACAAAGGGGTCATAAATTCAAAAGCATCAGCTACAAAGGATGTTCGAAAGTGACCTGAGGTGAGGCCCTATCAGGCCTGGGGTACAGCTCTGTGTACCTACGTACATACGTACATACATACATACATACATACATACATAGGCTGCCTGAGCGCCCTTCAGATACCAGCACCAAAGCTGATCAATGAGTAATGAGGTCTACAAACAAAGAGGACATCAGCAAAGCTCCCTAAACTGCCCCTCTCTCAGGCTGAACTTTTGAAACCCCACATTTTTCCAGTGGTCTGATGCCATGACGTAATAAGCATCACCTGACTCTATCGCCCAATAGAATGGCTGGGGAAACTTGAGCCATTCAGACCAGCAGGCTATGCAAGACATCCTTTCTGCCTTGACTCTGTCACTTGGAAGGTCCTCCAAGTCAAATTTGTGCTTTGGTTGGCAAGCTCCCTCTGTTATTCTGTGAATCAATGTCCCACATCGAGAACCAATAAAGGTGACTGCACCTCAAGGTATCTAGAGACAAAATCTTACCCATGGAACGAGAGTGGGCCATTACAGCTCACACCTGTGATTCCAGCATTGGTGATGAGGCAGGAGAATCAGGAGTGCTAGGCCAGCCTGAGTTAGTCAGTCAGTTTAAGGCCAGTCTGAGACACATGACACTATGTCTCTAAAAGACCTGAGGGGCTAGCGAACTTGCTGCCAAGCTTGATGACCTGCATTCAATCACTTCAACTCACAAGGTAAAAGAAAACCGACTTCCAAAAGGTCCTGCCCCTATCACCACCTGAGCACACACTAATTTATTATTTTAAAGAGAGGGCCGAGGTGTGGCTCAGTAGTAAAGCACCTGCTTAGGGTGCATGAAGTTCTGAGTTTGAACATCAGCATCTGAAGAAAAAGAAAACAAAGTCTCTAAATATGCACACAAGAGAATCAATCTCTCTCTCTCTCTCTCTCTCACACACACACACACACACAATTTCCTAAATATTAACAATAGCATCAGGCCTCTTGGTTGAGCCTGTTCTTGGCAAATGTTTACTTTTAAGAAGCACTGCCTGAACAAACTGCTTCAAAGCTTCCCTCACCGCTTACACAACCCACTTCAGTACTTTTCCAGAAACCAGCCTTCTGAAAGCGCGTAGAAAGGGTTTCGAGTGTTTCCTCTTCGTGGGCCTGAGTACTGACTGAGTCAGGATTGAGAAATGTCTCAGGCAGGATGTGAGGAAGCCAGCCCGCACCCGATCCCCGCAGGGCTGATTCACTCCGGCCAACTCACCGCGCTAACACCGACAGCCACACTCAGGCCCCGGGCCCGGAGCACAGCGGCCTTGGCCGCGGAGCCCGGCCGTAGCCCCGAGCTTGCCCCGGGTAGCTCCTGCACAGTGCACGCCCGCGGGGCTCACGGCTGAGCCGCCGGCACGCGGGGAGACGGCGAGGCCCCGGCCCGGCCCGCCCGCCCGAGCGCTCTCACCTTCGGCGCCGGCGCTCCCGGCTCCTGCCCAGACGGTCGGAGAGGCGGCCCAGGAGAGCGGCCAGCCCGGGCCGGCCAGGCAGCAGGCCCAGCAGCCGCCTCCAGAACACCGGGCCCGCCGCCGGCGCCGCCATGGAGACCCGCCGCTTCCGCTTCCGGCGCGCGAGAACTTTATTGACAGCGCGAGGGCGGACAGGACCAGCGCGCAGGCGCGGCAGCGACGGCCGAGGCTGCAGACTTGCATTTGCCTGGTCTTGCCTCAGTGTCCCTTCTGGGGCACGGCCTCGCGCCAGACAGGGAGCTCGAGGACGACGGGCGGCGTAGACTACGGTCCTTAGCTCACCTGATTGTCCAGGAGGGAGAGTGCTGGTGACAGCTCAGTGCCCAGAATCCTGTCCGATTGGCAGCTGCTGCCCTGCACCTTACGCTTATCTGCCTTGCTGCCAGAGGAAGGATGCTCAGCGCCCAGACACCTGTCAGACTTTCAGCTGCTACCCTGCGCTCACATGAGGGTCCAGGAGGGAGAATGCTACTAACTGCTCAGCGCCCCGAGTCCTGTCAGATTGACAGCTGCTGCCCTGCGCTCACATAGAGGTGCAGGAGGGAGATGTTAGTGGCATCTTAGCACCTGTCACACTAACAGCTGCCGCCACGTGCACAGCACTCACCTGCATTGCTCCAGGAGAAAGGAAGCTAGAGACCACTCCAGGTCCTGACACCTGTCAGATTGATAGCCTCCTGAGACCAGGGCCCTGCACTCACCTGCCTGGCTCCAAGAGGAAGGACTCTAGTGACAGCACCCGACACCTGTCAGATTGCCAGCCTCTGCTTTGTGCCTGCACTCACTTGCATCACTACAGGATGGTGTCAGCTCAGCACCCTGAGGCCTGACCTTCCTCTGCCCCAGAGATGATGTGGAGTTAAAACCGTAACACTTAAACTAACATTCTGAATTTCACCTCCACCAAACTATTCCAGGAAAGTTAATGACACATTCCCAAAAGAATATTTATCTTAGGCGGGGCAGTGGTGGCACACGCCTTTAATCCCAGCACTTGGGAGGCAGAGGCAGGTGGATTTCTGAGCTCAAGGCCAGCCTTGTCTACAAAGTGAGTTCCAGGATAGCCAGGGCTACACAGAGAAACCCTGTCCCGAAAAACAAACAAACAAACAAAAAAAGAATCTTATCTTAGCCTTTCTCCCATTATTAAAAAGTGTGGAAACAGTTGGTAGTGGTGCAAGTCTTTAATCCCAGCACTCTGGAGACAGAGGTAGATGGGATCTCTGTGAGTTCAAGACCAGCCTGCTCTACAGAGGGAGTTCCAGGACAACCAAGGCTACACAGTGAAACCCTCTCTTGAAAAAACAAACAAAAACAAATCTCAATGAAGGAGTTGGCCAGATACACTGTAGTGTATCAGTACAATGGATGGCCATATCTCCATGAAAATTATATTCTAAAAGAGTATTTAGTAGCATCACTTATAAAATTCACCAAGGGCAGGCAAAATGGCTCAGTGGATAAAGGTGCTTGCTGCCAAGGCTGTCAACCTGAGTTTGAACCTCAGAACACATATGGTAGGAAAAAGACCTGACTCAACTTGTTCCCTGACCTCTACATGCACGCCATTGCAGCAGTGTGCCTGCTGCTCCCACAAAATGAATGAGCATGCAGAAATTTAAATAAAAATAAAATTAAAAAGGAAAGGTCCAGCAAGATGGTTCAAAAAGGTGCTTGCTGTGGAAACTGTCCTCTGACCGCCATGCTTTTCCCCCTCCAGAGGATGCATATACACACACAATAACAATAAATGATATACTAGTTTTTAAAACAAAAAAAAATATATTATCAAAGAGTGGTAAAAATACAATCTCATGCAGGCATGGTAGCCTGCATTGTAATCCCTGCCCTAACCAGCCCTCAGGAGGCAAAAGCAAACAGAGAGAGAGAGAGAGAGAGAGAGAGAGAGAGAGAGAGAGAGAGAGAGAGGGCAGGTCCTGGAAGAACTTGGGAGACAGGGGCAAGAAGATAAGGAGTTAAGCATCATTTGTTGAGACAAAGTGAGTACAAGACCAGCTAGTGCTGTGTGAGCCTGTCTAAAAACATACAGTCAAAAACAAACAAACAAATAAATAAGAACATGTCACTGGACGGTGATGGTGAATGCCTTTAGTCCTAGCACTTGGGAGGCAGAGGTGGGCAGATCTCTCTGAGTTTAAAGAAGACTCATGCATGTGGTAAATTCCAGGACAGCTAGAGCTATATAACAAGACGTTGTCTCAAGAAACAAACAAATGAATGAATGCCAAAACCAAAAACCAAAAACAAAACCTACCACATTTGTGAAAGGCAAGGAGAACACATTAGTAGCACTTGGGGTGTTCTCCTGAATCAGCTGGTAGTATTTAGAAGTATTCCAGATCATTTACAGGCAGTGCGTATTTCAAATCACCTTTAATTTTTAAGCACACATAGTTTTACAAATACTAGGAAGAATCCGATTTAGTGCTTCCAAGTTAGAAACTATGACTCATGAGATTTCCTAACTTCCAGTAACTAGGATGAGATCCTGGTGCCTTCAGCCTATCACGGGAGGTGCTGAGTAAACAGACTCTGACCCACCGAGCTACACCATCACTCTCAAGCTCGGTGGGGATCACCACCGGGACCACAGAACATCCTCACCATCCTGGAAAGAGAAGAAGTTCTGATGTTCCTGTGGTTCTTTGCAGTGTGAGGCAGTACCTGAAGCATAGGGTTGGCTTACTGGGAATTTCTAAAATAAATCGCAGTTACACACAGTGACACTGACAGCATGGCAAGTGAAACTAATAGATATATCCATTCCTGGTAAACCCAGAAGACAGCCTAGCTCCTTCCCAAACCACACACCTAGATCCTCTAGCTTTATGGCTACTCTGAAGCAGAGCCATAAGCAGAAGGAGGCAGCCATGACGCTTCCAGGACATGTCTATCTTAGAGGTTCCAAACTGTCACATACTGACTTTCAAAGATGGTTTTACATACTGACTTTCAGAGATGAAGCATTTTTTTGTTTTGTTTTGTTTTGTTGTTTTTTCGAGACAGGGTTTCTCTGTGTAGCCCTGGCTGACCTGGAACTCACTCTGTAGACCAGGCTGGCCTCGAACTCAGAAATCTACCTGCCTCTGCCTCCCAAGTGCTGGGATTATAGGCGTGCGCCACCACCGCCCAGCCAATGAAGCGTTTTTTAATTTCATTTTTTTTTCTTTAGGTTTATTTATTTTATGTGTAGAGTATTTGGCTGCATGTTTGTATGAGCAGAACACACTTGCCTTGTGTCTGTGGAAGTCAGAGGATAGCATCGGATTTCCTGGAGCTGGAATTACAGATGGTTATGAGCCACCCCTGTGGGCACTGGGAACTAAACCCTACTCCTTTACAAGAGCAACATTGTGTTTTTAACTGCTAAGTCATCTCTTCAGCCAATTTACTTTTTATTTGTTTGTTTATTTATTTTTATTTCTTTTCAAATAGTGGTTCTCTGTGTGCCCTGGCTATCCTGGAGTGCACTCTGTAGACCAGGTTGGCCTTGAACTCAGAGATCTGCCTGCCTCTGCCTCCCTATCACTCTGTTGCATCCATCTTTCTTCACCCCAACATGGCCCTTCCTACTTTTCTGACTTTCCTGTCTGTGACTCACTGAGTTTTAATATATTACCTGCATAAGCATAGGTAGGCAACTTGTTAGTGGCTATATCACTAAAGACAGTGACACCTACTACCTCTGCAGCTGTGAACTCCTGAAGTAATTTTTAAGTTTTATTTTTGAAGCTCAGGCCTGATGGAACAGGCCTTTAATCCCAGCACTCAGGTGACAGAGGCAGGCAGATCTCTAAGCTTGAAGCCAGCCTTGTCTACAGAGCTAGAGTGCCAGGACAGCCAGAGCTGTTACACAGAGATACCCAGTCTTGACGCCCCCCTCAAAAATATTTATTTATTTATTTTTTATGTGTATGAGTGGTTTGTTTATACATATACCGTTTGCATGACTGGTGTCCATAGAGGCCAGAAGAGGGTTCAAGTCCCTTAGAACTGCAGATATGGACTGTTGGGAGCCACGCTATAGTCCTGGGAATTACAATCGGTTCTTCTGCAAGAACAGGAAGTGTCCCTAACCTCTGATCCTGGCACAGTTTTTAACTGCTTCAACTTGCATGGTGACAGAAAGTGCATTCTTTGTGCCCAGAGACCTTGTCTGAGTTCATTGGAGAGAACAACCCGGGAAACGAGACACCTCCGGTGACACCAAGGCCAAGATGAGCTGCCTAGAAGGGTCTCTATAACCCAAAGCTGCTTGGAGGCTCGGAACCTGGGGCAGAGCCTACTACTGTGTGTGGGGTTTCTTGATGCATACCTTAAGGGCCCAGACACGAAGGTATCTGTCCTGGGATAGCCCCTCACACCATGGAGACCCATCCACTGAGTCCTGCCCAGCCCCCTGCCTCTACCCACTCCCTTCTTGTTAGTCCCTTCGATCTTTCCCAAACAGGAGGTGCCAGGGTGAGAAAGACAGTCAACAGGCTTGATGACAGATAGCATGTCTTCCCAAACGGAAGAGGAAAGCCATTCATTGGAAGCAGAGTTGACGTCAGGGAGCACAGGATGATGCCCCCAGAGCAGGCTGCTCTCCCAGGCAGGAAGTGCCAGGAAATCCTGAGCCAAGGGTCCATGCCTCTTCTGATTTACTCCCTGCCCCAGCATCCACACCAATGCCAGAGGAAGACCATTGCCTCCCAACCTGAGAAAGATCACTCCCAGACTAGCAAAGTCAAGGATAAGGCACTGGGGAGGTAGCTCAGCACTTGACCGGCATGTATGGGGCCTTGGGGCCAATACCCAGCCTCACACAAACCAGGGTTGCAACTGTGATAGGAGAACTTGAAAATCTAGGTACGGCAAGTGGATCTCAGTAAGGTTAGGGTCACCTTGGTCTACATTTCAAGTTCCAGGCCAGTCTGGCTACACAGTGAGACCTTGTCTATACATAAATAAATGGCAGAGAAAGAAAGAATGAAAGAAGGAAGGAAGGAAGGAAGGAAGGAAGGAAGGAAGGACGGACGGAAGGAAAGAAAGAAAGAAAGAAAGAGAGAAACAGATAGACAGACAGACAGACAGACAGAAAATCCTTAAAAGTATTCTAATGTCCACATTAGAAATTGTCAGCTTTGCCAAGCTAGGCATGGTGACACATGCCTTTTATCGAAACCCTCCCTGTCTTGAAAAACAAAAACAAAAAATAGCTTGCCAAAGCCAGGCATGGCTACCCACGCCTATATTCCCAGCACACACAGAAGTACTTGTCAGGAACACTGCCACAAGTCAGCCTGGGCTACAGAACAGACCCTGAGAAATGGAGGGAGGGATGTCAGGCTGGTTGATTGCCAGAAAATAAGTTGATACTTCCATGAAAGTTTCTACCGACTTACTGACTGATTAGAACTAAGAGACTATGGAAAAGTAGAATCTTGTATTATCCAGTAACAACACAACCTTGGGCTGTCTCAAGGTAACACAACCTTAGGCTATCTCCAACCACTCATCACCCACCTCTGTGTTTGATATAACATCCTGTGGCTCTGACATGAAAACTCTGGGGACACAGTCACTTATTCGAGCCCTAATTTCTACCAATTCCAAAGCCTAAAGTCCCTCAAAGCACACCTGACACCTCCAGCAGAGCCCCCCACTACTGCAACCTACACGAAGTTTTCACCAGTGAACTTGCAGAGCTCTGTGATTTGTGGTTTTCTTCTGTTCTGTAACTGCAGAAACCTCAAGAAATTGGCTGCAGGGCTCAGCAGTTAAGAGCACTGGCTGCTCTTCTTCAGGACCAGGGTTCAATTCCCAGCACTCATAACTGTGAATAATTCCATCTCCAGAGGATCTGACACCTTCTTCTGGCCTCCAATGGTACCAGACGTGAACACAGTGCAGGCAAAACACTCAGACACATATACAATATTAAATTCAATTAAAAATAAAAAGCAATGGGCTGGGATAGTTATAGCTCCTGAGAGAGTGCTTGTGGAATATGCATAGAGCTCTGGGTCCCTCTGCAGCACGGAATGAAATGCTGGCTCTGGCACTAGGAGTGTGGACTCAGGAGGATTAGAAAGCTCAGGTCCTTGGGAGGCAGAGGCAGGCGGATTTCTGAGTTCGAGGCTAGCCTGGTCTACAGAGTGAGTTCCAGGACAGCCAAGGGCTACACAGAGAAACTCTGTCTCAAAAAACCAAAAAAAAAAAAAAAAAAAAAAAAAAAAAAGAAATCTCAGGTCATCTTTGACTGCACAGGGAGTTTGAGGCCAGCCTAGGCTCTATGAGAACCGGTCTCAATAATCAGGTTTTTTTTCTTCATTTTATATTAATTATTATTGCTGGATGTATGTATGCAGGATGACACACACGGGACAACATGTGTGTGGAGGTCAGAGGACTATTTTAGAGTTGGTTCTCTCTTTCCACCTTTATGTGGCTCTAGGGCTTGAACTCAGCTGGCCGTGCTGGTGCAGCAAGCTCCAGTAACTGATGAAGAAAACTTTTCATCACAACGTGATATTCAGGGAAGCCTGAATCTATTTGGTCATTCATATTTGGCTCTGGAATAAACTGCCTCTTGGGGCTGTTGATAGCTCATCAGGTACAGGCCAGCACAGCTACTAAGACAGGCAACCTCAGTTGGTCCCTAGGACTCACAGGGTTGAAGAGAACAAACTCCACAAAGGTCTTCTGACTTGTGGCACACACGCGTGTGCACGCATGTGCACGCACATTCACGCAGAAGTGGAATGGTGCTCTCCCACATATATAACCGTGAACCTCTCAAGGGCCCTTCTGGCATGCAACTCCAAAATATAAAAAATTAGAGAGGCCTTCTAGAATTCTGGGACCGGGACCCGTGTTCTCTGGAGCTGTGGAAATGTCTGGAGGAGCCCGAACATGAAGAATTCTTTCCCAGCATGGAAGCTTAAATCTACCACCCTCCCTGGCTGGAGAAGAGAAGGCTGGCTGGTCAGGCTTTGTCCACGTATCATTCCAGCCTTTGAATGTTGAAAAATCTTGTCATCAGCAAAACAAAACATCTATTGCTCAATGGCTGCCTCACCGCAGAGCAGCCGTGGGCTTTCTGGCATTTAATCAACAAGAAGTCAGGCCCAAATTTCTGGAAATGGCTCTGGGGCAGTGCATCCTGCTTGTTGCGCTGTCAGTGTGAAGATAACTTCAACTATTGGTTTCAGGGGAATCTTGGCCTCTTGTGGTGTGGCAGGCAGCCAGCACCATGGCACCTCATGACCCAGTAGCCCATCGCAGGGGGAAACACAGCCTTCTGTGGCCAGCTGTCCCAAGACCTTGCACTCACTCAGTAACCAGGGAGATATCTGAGGGCGTCCCCTCAGAAACCCACCCCCTAGCTTCACCTACCTGGCTCATGAGGTGAAGCTGAAGAGAAGGGCTGGCAGGTGGGTCCTCTCAGTACTAGTCTGGCTTGAGAGAGAGGCAGAACAGGCCAGGCAGGAGGGATGAGAGAGAGCCTTTCAGTCTGGAACACAGGGCCAGTCTGAGTGGTTGTCTGGCTCCCTGCAGCTCCTGACCAGAAGGAGGGCAAGAATAAGACAGTTGGATTGACCTTTAATCCCAGCACTTGGGAGGCAGAGGCAGGCAGATTTCTGAGTTCGAGGCCAGCCTGGTCTACAGAGTGAGTTCCAGGACAGTCAGGACTACACAGAGAAACCCTGTCTCGAAAAACCAAAAAAATAAAGACAGTTGGATTGAAAAGGGCCAGGGCTGGAGAGCCCAATGTCCCATTAAAGGGCCAAGAGGCCTTGCTGGAGTAGGCCTGTCCTCAGAGGCCATACCCCAGAACACAAATGTGAGGTTTCGAGACTTTTGTTGTTGCTTCATTTCCTAAGGATTTATTTAGTCCTATTTTATGTGAATATGTAGTCAAGGCTGGCTCACACTCACTATGTGGTCAAGGATGACTCGAATTCCTGGGATTACAGATATGTGGCACCACTCCCAGTTTGTGCTCTCTCTCTCTCTCTCTCTCTCTCTCTCTCTCTCTCTCTCTCTCTCTCTCTCTCTCTCTCTCTCTGTGTGTGTGTGTGTGTACACGCCACAACACAATAGAGAGGTCAGAAGACAATTTTGTGAAATTGGTCCTCTCTTTCCACCCTTCCATGGGTTCAGGGTTCAAGCCCAGGTTCAGATCATTAGGCAGCAAGCTCCTTGACCCACTGAGCCTTGCTGCTGGCTCCTTTCCAGATTTTAAATGTTGTCTCAAAAAATTAGTTTTTAATGCTGTATGAGACACCGTGCTGTGCCCTCCTGGGCCTCACTTCCTGTGTTCCTGTCAACCAAACCCTGAGCATTCCCAGAGTTTGGGAAGCACAGGATCGGACAGGAGAACCCAGCCAGCCACTAGTTTGTGCCTTTCATTTCTTTTTCTTCTCTCTCTTTTTAAAAATTTTATTTAATGTATGTGTGCTCTGATGCACATACATCCGCCTGCCTAAAGGGGGCAGCAGATCCTCCTATAGATGGTTGTGAGCCACCATGTGGGTGCTGGGAATTGAACTCAGGACTGCTGGAAGAGCAGCCAGTGCTCTTAACCTCTGAGCCATCTCCCCAGCCCCTAGTTTGTGCCTTTCAAATGTAGTCCCACGATGGAGTTGCAGAGGTAGTCCTGACTCACCTCCCATGGGCACAGGGAAATTGAAACTTCTCATCCAAATCGGCAGCTGCCAAGCAAGTGGAAGGGTGTGTGAGCAGATGTGAGTCTGGAAGACGTTGGACAGCAGAGCTCTGGGCACCCTGAGCTGGTAACTAGCCAGGCCCATATGTCCTTGAGTCTTTCACTTGCCTAGGTGTGTAGAAGGTCAGCCAGACAGAGGAACCAGCCTAAAGGGAAAGCCCAAAGTTTGGTCAACAGTCTGGGCCCCAGTGTGGACACTACTCTAGGCCCCAGCTTCCCATCAGTTTATCTCTGTCACTTCCTCAGGGAAACCCCTTTGGATGGTTTCTCATAATGGGGGCAACTCTGACTTTTTCCATGATGTGCTGAATCTAGACTCTAGATTCTCGAGCCTCCCACGTGCTAAGCAAGTGCTCTAACACACACACACACACGCGCGCGCGCGCACACACACACACACACACACACACATATCCATCCACACCACTCACATACACAAACATACACACACTCATACACACACCACTCACATACACAAACACACTCATACAGAGAGAGAGAGAGAGAGAGAGAGAGAGAGAGAGAGAGAGAGAGAGCTCTTTCTTTTTACTTTCCATTTTTAAGACAGGGTCTCAAACTGCCCTTAAACTTTCAATCCTCCTGCCTCAGTAGCATGGACGATGAACCTCAGTCACCAAGCCAGGCTTATGACGTCTTCATGGCACTTAGAAAAGTCAAATTAATCAATTCAGATGTCAACTGCGGAGGAATCCTGTCCTGCCAGGAAAAACCTAAACCCAGACTGATAAATTACTGGCAGCATCTCAATCCCTGACCCACACAACCACTTAAGGAATGAATGAAAAATTTTTTTGTAAGTAAATGTGAAATAAGAAGCAAGAAGTGACTGTAAACCAGGCACGGTGGTGACCACGCCTTTAATCCCAGCACTCAGGAGGCAGAGGCAGGCAGAGCTCTGAGTTTTAAGCCAGCCTGGAAAATTGTTTTAAAACTCAAAAATACTCGTGAGGGCTAGAAAGATGACTCAGGGGTTTTGAGTTCATGTTGCTCTTCCAGAGGACCTGAGTTCAGATCCCAGCACCCAAGTTAGGCACCTCACAACACAAACTCCAGAGATCACAACACAAGCAGTTCCAGAGATCCAGGGCCCTCTCCTCACCTCCGGGAGGCACCACGGTAGGTAGGTCGTAGGTAAATCCCATACAGACACCTGTGAATACATACAAATAAAAAAATATTCTAAAACTCCTAAGCAACCCCCATATGAGGGGAGAGGGTGGGGAAGCTACCTCAAGATTAATTAGACTCTCCCACCCCCTGTCCTCCATGGAGAGCCCCATCCTCATTCTTGACCCACTGTGAAGCATGAGACCTTGGGAGGCAGACGGGTCTATTCTTCTACTCTGAACTTGCCTAGGCTTCTGAGGGAGACCAACTGCATAATAATATCTTCTTAGAGCACCGGGGATCCTGAGGATGGAGACCTGATATTCACCTACAAAAGAGGGAACAGATGCTGCAGGTGCACTCAGGTGAGGAACACCTGTCTCTAGAGCCCAGGGTCCTAACCTTGTGGTGCACAGACACGAGAAGCAGCACTCACCTGCCCCCCCCCATCCCTGGCCTCTCAGGGGGTGCTCCCCCCTCCCGCTGGGCTCTCCTGCTCGGGCACAGCGGCTTCTGCTCTCGGCTCGTGGCCAGGCCTCATTTGCATTGCAACCCAGATGGCTCACCGCAGCCTGGCTTCCCAGAACTGCCCAGCTGCCCTGCTGTCTGTTCCCCAACCCAGCGCCAGCTTGGCCTTGTGGGTGCTTCCCACAGCAGCCTTGGACAGAGTGGGGTGTGTTGTTTGAAGGGTGGGACGGCTGGACAAATGCTAGAAGCTGACTTTCCCCACCTTCTACCCCCAACTCAGAATTTGTGAACTTTTAATACGCAGGAAGAAACTCTTCTCGGCCCATTACGTTCTCTCTGACCCCTGCTCCAGCACTCACCACACATAACCCATTACCCACCCCCACCCCAGCCGAGGCTTCTGTGGGCAGAGGAATGGCCCCCAGGGCAGGGGTCCTTCCTCTCAGGCCAACCCAGTCCCTAGAGGGCACCAGGAATCTGAGACGTGAGGATTGAGCGAGTGGGTGGTGGGTTAGTGAAGTGTTTTCTTTTTCTTCCCCTCCTCTAAGTTTTCTGGGAAACGCCAGAGGCCGGCAGGGCCTGGAATGTCAAACTTGAAAAGACTCTTTAGCTGCCGCCCCAAAGACATCCGACCCTCAAACCTTTTCATTAGCTTGAGGCCCCTCCTTGCTTGCAACAAAGGCCTGCCAACGGGAATGCTGCTTCCCGGCCGCAGGCCATTGTCCTAGACTCCTCCACCCCGTGAGATTGTTAGCAACCGGAAAAGAAGAAATCGGGGTCAACTTGATATATGACCCCTGAGCCCTTCTTCTTGAATGAGAGAGGTTATCTGTGACAGGCTCATCCTTTCCCAGCCTGCTCCTAGGGCAGTCCTGGAGGGCAGAAAAGGAGGAGGGAGGGAGGGAGGGAGGGAGGGAGGGAGGGAGGGAGGGAGGGAGGGAGGGACAGAGGGACAGAGGGACAGAGGGACAGAGGGACAGAGGGAGAGAGAGACTGGGCTGCAGGACCATGGCAAGCCTGGGCTAGAGGGAAGTCTCTGTAGCTTCAGGGAGCAGGAGGGACAGAGGGACAGGCTTGCATCACTTTCTAAGTTGACACAGAGAAAGAGGGGTAAGAGGAATGAGGGCCCTTGCCCACACACTAGACTAAGTTTCAGGGCAATTGGATTCCCAGTTTATATCCCCAGGTTTAAGTGACAAACTAGCACAGAGTTAGAAAAACAATAGCCAATGTCATAACAACATAAACAACTTCCTATAGCTTTGAAGACAGAGAGGCCCTGAACTTGGTCCTTCCCAAGGACATGGGTTGAGGCAAGGATCCCAACCCTGAGGCTGCAGATCTGGCCACCAAGAACAACAATCTTGCCGCCAGGCAGTGGTGGCGCACACCTTTAACCCCAGCACTTGGGAGGCAGAGGCAGGCAGATTTTTGAGTTCGAGGCCAGCCTGGTGTACAGAGTGAGTTCCAGGACAGCCAGGGCTACACAGAGAAACCCTGTCTCGAAAAACAAAAAAAAAAAAAAAAAAAAAAAAAAAAGCAGCAATCTTAGCATCTGTGCCCAGGGTAACTATGGCACCCACCCGGGGCCACCAAGCCTCGCCATTGATGCCTGCCTGCCTGGACACCAGCATTCCTTCCTATCTGGGCCCAGAGGATGAGCTCAGCAGATGTTACTTGCCACAGGCTGGCAGCTGAAACCACAGGGCTTTTCCTCTCAGTTGGGAACCCTTATCTTTATTATGTTTATGACCCCGCACCTTTGCCTGGAAATGGGATTCTGAATACATCCAAGTTCTGCAACTGAGAGATTAGCAGAAGGTGGTAGCCTCCCAATCCCTCAGACGGGAAAAGGTTAGGTGGAGCTAAGGGTCCAGACCTAGATAGCTGAACCTTTCCCCACCTCAGTGACCCAGCAGATAAGAGGGGATGCAAACAGGGTTTAAGCTCTGTCCTTGGTCTGTCTGTCATCTCTCGGTTCAAGTCCTTGTCTTAAAGTGGGTCCCTGGAAATGTGCCCTGCATTAACCAGAGTCTCCTCCCACTTTTCCAGGCTGTTTGTCTTCAGACTAGCAGTGTAATAATCTCCAGTAAACCATCCCTGGGGCTTCCCAGAACCCACACCGGCTAGGCTATCCACACAGAAGCTCCAGAAACCAACAACTTGAGAAGCTGGCTGTGCATCCAAGTCTGGTAGAAAACCGAAGTCCACAGAAACTGGCCTTAAGACTCATCGAGGATTTCCTATGCATCGGGCTCCAGGCTTACAAAGGAAATAAACCCAGGGCTGAGTGGTTAGGAGCCATGGCTGCTCACAGTGACCTGAGGACCCCAGATCCAGGCGACCAGATGCCTCTGTGCACATACCCGCACGTAGGCACACACATATTCCCGTAATCCTAAAACAATAAAGTTTCCAAAATATACAGAAAAGGGGACAATAAATCCAAGCTCTTCCTTGAGGGTTCCCACTGAACAAGAGGTCAGAACATTTTGATGAGTGTGGCAGCTTCAACACCTAGTTGTAAAGAGAAAGTACAAATCAACCAACCTGAGGAGTTAGTGTCACAGGCAGCCAGGGCCCCAAGCGACACACAATGAGGCGGGTGCAGGTGGACACTGCCGAGCAAGGCAGATGAATCCTAGCAACTCCATCCAGGAGCTTTTGTTTATTTACCTGTCCGGGGTTTTGTTTTTCTTGTCAAGGCCGGACTATTCACTTGCTACTATTAGTGATTTATTTGTTTGTTTATTTATTTGCTTATTTTTGGTTTTTTCGAGACAGGGTTTCTCTGTATAGCCCTGGCTGTCCTGGAACTCACTCTGTAGACCAGGCTGGCCTCGAACTCAGAAATCCGCCTGCCTCTGCCTCCCAAGTGCTGGGATTAAAGGCGTGCGCCACCACCGCCCGGCAGCTAGTGATTTATTTTTGGCTGGACTCAGACTTCACAGTAGAATCTCTCAGCAAGGACAGCCTACATGTCTCCTGGCAATCAATTTCTGGTGTTTTTCTTTGGCTCCCTTCACTCTTTTAGCCAAAGGTTTTGCAGCCTCCTCGTTACTCTCAGTGCAGTGCGTCTTCAGAGAACTACATCAGGGTTTGTGTTGGAGGACAGGGGAGTAACAAGACACAGAACCTTGGGTGCTCTGGTCCAGGGCTTCCTACCTTCTTTGTTTAAGGGCTGTCTGATTGGTGGAAATTGTCTTTAGAGAGACTGAAAAGTTTCCAGACTCTGCAAACTTTTCTGGGCTCCAACTATGGAGGCCCAGTAGTATCTGTCGGTTCAGAAGTCTTTCTTCTCTCCCTTTTTCTTTTTACAGGACAAGTTGAGAACACTCAAATTGGCTTCCACAATGCATCCCAAACATACTTGTGCCTCCTCTCAACCGTTTTCCCTGATCTATAACGTGGATGCCCCCCATCCCCCCCACCCCCGACTCAACAGCAGACACACTCGCCCCTGGGTCACAAAACTTACTCCACAGGAAAACCTTGCTTGTCATTCAGACCAGACACCCCTTCTACTCTTCACCAGGAGCATCAGACACAAGTGTGACCATGCACCTCTCAGAGAAAGTACAAAGTTGGCATTTATCATCCGCTTCAAGGAGACCACTTTCTGAAAGTTGGTACCTGGAAAAGCGATATTTAGCTTCATCCTGACATAGGCCTGTGGGTTTTTTGTTTTTCATTTTTGCATGTCTTTATTCTATATGTGTGTGTGTGTGTGTGTGTGTGTGTGTGTGTGTGTTTTGCCCGCATGCAGCACACACATACCTGGTACCTGTAGAGGCCAAAAGAGGATGTCAGATCGCCTGGAACTGGAGTTACAGACATTTGTCATGTAGGTGCTGGGAATTGAACCCGAATCCTCTGTAAGACAGGTCAGTGCTCTTAACCTCCAGCCCTTGGGGGTTGTTTATCTTGTTTGATAAAGAGCCTCAGAAAACTTAGGCTGGCCTCAAATTCTATAGGTAGGTTCAGATGACCTTGAACTTCTGGTCCTCCTGCCTCTACCCTTTTTGATCTCAGGAATTGAGACCTGAGCCAGTTTGAATTCTAAGCGGGTTAGATCTGGGAGGCTGACTTTGTAGAGATCAGCCAGGCCTGACACCCTGTTTAACGTCTTCCTTAAGCTTCTAAAATCCTAACTCATATCCTTCAAAAGGTAGGGTGGGATGATAAGATAGGCTTCCTAAATTATGATTTTAGGCCCTAATATAGGATCTTCACTAGGCCGGTAAACTCAGCCATCTCTCTAAGCTCAGACCCCCTTCCCCTCTCAGCTCAGAGCTGCTTATTTTCAAAGCCTATGTGTGGAAGGAATTTTCTTTGTTCTGGGTTTTTGCTGCTGGGTCTTATCTCAGCTTTTCCCAAGGTAAGCAGCCATTATTAAAAGACCTCAGTCACCTAAAGCCATCTCAAGGCCTCTCTACAGAACCTGGAAAGAATCTTCAATTTCTAAGGCAGTTGAGCCGGGTGTGGTGCCTCACTCACACCTTTAATCCCAGGTCTCTGGGGGCGGAGGCAGGTGGAGGCAGGAGTTTCAAGCTAGCCTTGTCTACAGAGCCAGTTCCCTGACAGCGAGGACCACACAGAGAAATCCTACTTGGGAAATGGTAGGCGGGAACTGGGGATGGAACCTAGGATTTCCCGCATGCTAGGCAAGCCCCCTACAAATATCGGAAGCCTCAAAGGTGCTGTACTAAGCACTTTAGTCCCCACAACAAAGGTACTGTGCCAATCACCTCAGTTCCCACAGCAAAGGTACTGTGTTAAGCACCTTAGTCGCCACAGCAGCTCAGGGGAAGCATTCTCCTCAGCCCAGCTAACACATGGTGATGTCACAGAGCCACTGTGCAGAGGAGCCAGGGAGCAATTTAGGCTCCTAAAAGCACGCATGGCAGTGAAGGCTCTGGAGCATCCTCTCCTGTCAGAACATCTTCAAAAATAAATAAATAAATAAATAAATAAATAATAAAAATAAATAAATAAATAATCTCTCCAGCCAGGCTAGTTCTAGCACTGTTTCTTCCCCTTCCCCTCTCTCAAATTCATTTATTTATTTAACGTAGATAGTGTGCATGCTGCTCTGCCTGGCCTGGAACTCTATGTAGACCAGGCTGCCCTTGAACTCACAAAGATCTGCTTGATTCTGCTTCCAGCATGCTAAAAGTGTGTGCTACCATCACAGGGACCAAGATTTATTTTAATTATGTATATGTGTGTTGGGGGTGGGGAGGGTGCACCCGAGTACAGGCTCCCTTGGAGACCCAGGGTAGCTTAGAACTGGGGTTACACCAGTTGTGACCCATCCTACAAAGGTCCTGGCACCAAACCCCAGTCTTCCAGAAGCGGAGCAGATGTTCTTAACTGCTGAGCCAGCTCTCCAGCCTCTCAACTTCCCTCTCTTACCTCAGAAGCTATCACAGTGTCTCACTGGGCCGCAACCATGACTAGTCCTTGCTCATGGCTCACAGCCTCTTTCCCCACTGTGGGTTTTGCCCAGCAGCTCTGCCATCCCAGCCGTCCAGCCGAGGCCTGACAGAGCCAGGCACGAAGTCAGGGTTTGCGGAATGGATGAATGAACTTGACTCGTGTCCGGGTACTTGTAATTTACAAAGCACTTTCCCATCCATTAACTCCAGGGATATTTCCTAAGAGTCCTCCCTGTCCTGCACTGCCCTCAGCTCAGAAGCATATGGTCAAGGCAGCGGCTGGGGAACACTCCCTGAATGAGATCAAGGAGGACTTCTTCACAGAGAAAGGGAGAATCCATTTCGGGAGACCGCAAGTGACTGGAAGTGACTGGAAGGCAAAGACTGGATCTCACCTGAGATATCTCCATCCGTGAGCAATGTCTGCTCATCGGACCAATGTGAGATATTTTAAGTAAGGCCCCTAAACCTCATGAGTGCTGGGATTGCCCTCAGTGGGAGGGACAGTGGGGGGGGGCACATTCTTATTTAACAGATAACAAGACTGAGTTCAGAGAGGCGGTGCACCTGCTGGAGTCTCCCTTAGTTTCCCAGCATCAGAGGAGCAGATTGAACACAGTGGGCCAAGATACTGAGGCGCCTACCCTTTCCCCAGAAGAGAAGCAGGCAGCCCTCCCTCCAGGCCAAGCTGCTGTGTTATAGTCCACACACAATAGTTTGGCCTGTGGTATCCAAGGGGGCAGGTCAGAAAGCCCACAGAGAGCAGACACTGTGTGTCACTTAGCTGTTTCTCAGGTGACTGCTGCTTCCTGTTCCCTGTGACAAAACAAGCCACTAGGCCTTCATAGGTACTCACGTGACCAGGAGTAAGCTACCTTTCACCTCAATCACCTGCTCTTATCAATACTCCCTCTCCACCCCACCATCAGGAAAGTTCAGACACCCTAAAACTTAGGGTCAAAGGAGAGTCCATTCTAACACCTCAGCGACTGTCAGGCAGTGGGCTGAACCCGTAACAACGGCTCTGTGGACAGTCCTCCTAGTCGACATTCATTCTCAGGCTTGACCCTGGCCTGGGAGGTGAGGCGCCTCTCTTCTGGGTTCCCCACTCCTGTTCTTGAATAAGGAGCCCCACAACCTCTCTCACTCTCTCTACAGGGCCTGGGAAACGGCAAAACTCGGCTCGCCTGCAAGACTCCAGCGCGCCCTCTAGTGGAATCGGGAGCAAGCATGGGGTCACGATTTCTTTCCTCAAGCTCCCCCACGGCGCCGGGAGCACCTGGGCGGACCCATAGTTCGCCATGCAGGTTGGGAGGCCCAGATGAGTGATAAGGTGGTAATTAGCTGCTCCTCCCACCCCACCACCCAAAGGGCATCAGCACCCACGTCTGTCACCAAAGAACCAGGCAATGGGCCGATGAGACGAGGCCCGGCAGCTGCCTCCAAGTCAGGGGTCTCCACTTCTGGATCTCCCACTTCATCTTTTGGACCTGTCCACAGGTAAATGTCTCGCATCCCCCACCTCCACTTCTTAGGTCCCCAGTGAGCTGGTGGCTGAATGATCCTACGTCCCTTTCGGCTGGCACGCGGTGCTTGGAACTGTACATGAGGACCTCGGAGTGGACTGGGTGGGAGCGAGGGGAGCGTCCCCCCAGGTCCAAGAAAAAGGGAAGGGGTGCCGGGAGCCTCTCCGGGCCGGCCTCCTAGAACTGCCCGCGCGCTCCCATCGCGGCGCCCCCCGCCTCTGCCAGAAACCAGCCTTCTTAGAAGGGAGGGGGTGGGGGGGAAAGTGTGAATGAGAAGTTGGGGGCGGAGCGCGCGGGGGAGGGGCCGCTGCCAGGAACGCTCGGCCACGGCTGGCGCCGCGCCCGCCGGTCGGGCAGCCTCGCGTCGCGCTTTGTCTCCCTCTCGGTGAGTCTCGGCGGGTCCTGGAGGCCCCAGCTCCAGGCCCGCCCTCGGCCGCCCGCGGCCCCTCCCTCGCCCTCCGCGCACAGCCTTTCAGTGCAGAGTAGTGACTAAACATTACAAGAAGACCGGCCGCGCTGTTCCAGGAATCGGGGGGCGGGGCGTGCTGGCCGGGTAAATACCCGCGCGCGCGGCCTCCGCGGCGGCTCTAACTCCGACTCTACACTCGCCTGCTCTTGTCACCGCCGTCTCTCCGGGCTCCCGGACGCCCCCTGCCCGGCCCAGCTCTCCGTCGAGGTCCCTCGCCCAGGTCCTTTGCCTGATTCACCCTGGAGCGCGCCTGATCGGCCCGGGAGCAGCGAAGGCAGAGTGGGCGCACGCACGGGGAGCCCCTTTGTAGACTTCACGGCTGCCAACATCTGGGCGCAGCGCGAGCCACTGCTGGCCGCCGCCTAGCCTCGGGGACCATAGGAGGCGCAGCCCCAAGGCCGGAGACTTCGCTTCGGGACTAGGTAGGAAGGAGGGGCTCGGTGTGGGGAAGGGTGGGGGCCTCGGTCCAGCTCGGGAGCTTTTCCCGTTTTCTCCTCCCCTTCCCGGGTCATTCCCGGTAGGGAGGGGACGAGGTAGGGGGCAGAGCGGATGAGAACCGAAGATCCCGGGTTCCCGTAATACTCAGACTGGGGCCCTCGGGCTTCGCCTGTCCCCTCTCTCACATCTCGGGTTTGGCACCCCCCTTTTTTCGTCCTCGCCACTAAGGGCACCGGACTGAGCGGCGCCCTGAGCGTCCCTAGGGCTCTCTCTCCATCCTGGCCGCGCTCCTGGAGACCCAACTTCCACGCGCGACTTTCTCTGGGCGTTCTCCTCGGGCGGGCTGGGGAAGGGACTGTCTGGGGTTGGCCGGCAGAGACCGAGGCCAGGAGAGCTCCGCGAGGAGACTGGGTCTGAGACACGGTCTCCAGCGGGGCAAAGGGGTGTCCCGGGCGCTAGGCGGAGGCTGGAGGGCCGGGCACGCTGGAGGGTTCCGGGCACTCACGCGCCTCCCGCTTTGCTCTCTGCAGCCCCCCGGGATGCGGTAGCGGCCGCTGTGCGGAGGCCGCGAAGCAGCTGCAGCCAACGCCGCGCAGATCCACGCTGGCTCCGTGCGCCATGGTCACCCACAGCAAGTTTCCCGCCGCCGGGATGAGCCGCCCCCTGGACACTAGCCTGCGCCTCAAGACCTTCAGCTCCAAGAGCGAGTACCAGCTGGTGGTGAACGCCGTGCGCAAGCTGCAGGAAAGCGGATTCTACTGGAGCGCCGTGACCGGCGGCGAGGCGAACCTGCTGCTCAGCGCCGAGCCCGCGGGCACCTTTCTTATCCGCGACAGCTCGGACCAGCGCCACTTCTTCACGCTGAGCGTCAAGACCCAGTCGGGGACCAAGAATCTACGCATCCAGTGCGAGGGGGGCAGCTTTTCGCTGCAGAGTGACCCCCGGAGCACGCAGCCAGTGCCCCGCTTCGATTGTGTACTGAAGCTGGTGCACCACTACATGCCGCCCCCAGGGACCCCCTCCTTCTCTTTGCCACCCACGGAACCCTCCTCTGAGGTTCCGGAGCAGCCACCTGCCCAGGCACTCCCCGGGAGTACCCCCAAGAGAGCTTACTACATCTATTCTGGGGGCGAGAAGATTCCGCTGGTACTGAGCCGACCTCTCTCTTCCAATGTGGCTACTCTCCAGCATCTTTGTCGGAAGACTGTCAACGGCCACCTGGACTCCTATGAGAAAGTGACCCAGCTGCCTGGACCCATTCGGGAGTTCCTGGACCAGTATGATGCTCCACTTTAAAGAGCAAAAGAGTCAGAGGGGTACCTGGGTCGGTCGCCTCTCCTCTGAGGCACATGGCACAAGCACAAAAATCCAGCCCTGATGGTCGGTAGCTCCCAGTGAGCCAGGAGCAGATAGGCTTCTTCCTCAGGCCCTCCACTCCGCAGAGTGGAGCAGGCAGGACCTGGAATTCGTCTGAGGGGAGGGGTAGTTGCCACCTGCTTTTCCCTCCCCCAGCTTCAACTTCTCTCAAGTGGAGCCAGCCGGCCCGGTGGGACAATAGCATTGACAAGCAGACTCTTCTCTCCCCTTCCCTTCCTCCACACACCCTCTGCTTCCCAAGGGAGATGGGGACACCTCCCAAGTGTTGAACTTAAGAGAACTGCAGGGGAGTCTTCAAACTTTCCCGCCTGCCGGAACTTGTTTGCGCTTTGATTTGGTTTGATCGTGAGCAGGAGCCAGGCCTGGGGGAAAGATGGAAGAGAAAAGGGTGTGTGAAGGGTTTTCTGGCTGGCCAAAGAAATAGCCACTCCTACTGCCCAGCCTAGGTGAGGAGTGGTGGCAGCTGGCTCTGGGGAGAGAGGCAAGGGGTGACCTGAAGAGAGGTGCCAGGCTCCTCTCCCACGGGGCAGCTAATGAAAACCTCCCAGATCCCAAAGTCCTCTGGCACCCCAGAACCCTCGCCATTGTGAAGAGGCAGTAGCATTTAGAGGGGAGATGGATGGGGATGGGGCTGGTGAGTTGGCCACCTTTTCCAACACCAAAGGGAGGCAGGTCAACAGCCATCTTGGAGCCCAGGTTTCCTTTGAGCAGATGGAAGGTTCTGCTTTGTTTCTCCTAAGTCGGGCTAGGAGACTTGCCTTAAATGCCCTCTGTCCCATGGATGGGGATTGGCACACAAGGAGCCAAACACAGCCAATAGGCAGAGAGTTGAGGAATTCACCCAGGTGGTTGCAGGCCAGGGGAAGTGGCTGCAGGGAGGAGACCCAGTCACTCAGGAGACTCCTGAGTTAGCGCTGGGAAGACATTGGCCAGTCCTAGGCATCTCTGGTTCAGTATGGTCAGTAGGTCCGAGGGCCTCCAGGCCCTGCACAGCCCTCACCTGGGGGAGGCGGGAGGTGATGGAGAAGCCTTCACAGGCCGCTCACAGTGGCTTCACAGGAATGCAGCAGCCATGGAATTACCTGGAACTGGTCCTGTTTTGGGGAGAAACAGTTTTCTGAGTCAGGTATGGGGCTGGGTGGGGCAGCCTTGTGTTGGGGTGGCTTTTTTCTCTCTGTTGTTTTGAATAATGTTTACAATTTGCCTCAATCACTTTTATAAGAATCCACCCCCAGCCCGCCCCTCTCCCCACTCAGGCCTTCTTCGAGGCTGTCTGAAGATGCTTGAAAAACTCAACCAAATCCCAGTTCAACTCAGACTTTGCACATATATTTATATTTATACTCAGAAAAGAAACATTTCAGTAATTTATAATAAAGAGCACTATTTTTTAATGAAAAAAAAAAAAAAAAAAAAAAGACCTGACTTGAGCTTTTCTTTCTCTGCTTTTCTCCTCTGCTCACCCTCAATGAGGGGGCCGGGGGCTGGTTGTGCCTCTTGGGTCCCTGCTCACAGCACTGAGGTAGAATCACTTGAGTCCTCACATCACCTGCAGCCCTCCTGTGTCACTGGCAAGCTGTGACAGCCACCTAGATTATTACCGATGGGTAATTCCTGCCAGTCTGATTCAGCTCTGACCAGAATATGCAAAGCAAGTTTGCGAAGGAAATGCTGGCTTCAAAGGGCTTGCAGGGAACGGGCTGCGCTGTGGTCAGAAGCTGTTAGAGGCTCCAAGCTATTAGCGCACACTCTGGCTGGGCTGCTTGGCAGAGAGGTGTTCCGAGAAAGTCTAGACTCGGGGTCCTGAGGGTGACTGGTGACGTCAGCACAGCGTCACAGACGTCATGGCATGAAGGAAGGGGGCGGGGTGATCCCCACACAAGGATAGAAAACAAGTGGGGCCCTGGGACATGGCCCATTACATTACAAAGTGGTAATGGCTTTCTGGCCACACTACCCCCATACATTCATTTTGTATTCTAGAAGATCCTACCTGGGCCATGGACCACCAGCCAGGCTCCTCCTGGGAAAACAGCCATCTATTTATTCATCCTACATCTGGGCACGGAAGAGGTTGAGTCTCTCAGGCATCCCCATGAGACACAGCTGTGTTTCTGCGTGAGCAGGACTCAGCATGACTTGGATTCGTCATTTCTGGTGCCTAGAGAGGTGATGTGTAAATATTGAGTTTGGGGCAGACAAGAGTTCAGGGAAGTTAAGCAACCTGCAGGACACAGCACCAGGAATGTGGGAACAAAGGGCTGGTGACTGGGGGCATTTGCTTTCTCACATTGTCTCCTAACAAGGCAAATGCCTAGTTTCCTTCCTACATGTGGGGTTAGTGGTAACTGTTGATGTGCTGTATTTCCTTCTGTACAGACCTGACGAGCTCTGAGATGAGTGTGATTCCCAGCTTGGGGACTCCACAGTCTCCCTGTCTGATGATACTCAAGTGCCTGAAAGGTGCCAGAGCCTCCTTTAGTCCCTCAGCACCTGATCAACAGCTGCTCCAAAAGTCAAGTGTTTAAAAGGCCACTGGAAGAATACACAAGGCATTTGCTTTCCCATTTCCTGGGCCTTGGGGTGGCAGGGGTGGGGTGGAGGGATGATCCAGAGATAAGGGTTGAAACAGGCATGAGACCAGACTGCAAGCCAGACCCACACTAGATGGACTGCCAACTTTGAAATCAGAACAGCAGATTAATACAGGTTCCCATCTCTCCCAGAGTCCCAAGTGTCTCAGGGGAAACCTTCCTGTCCTGAAGCCTACCCAATGGCATCCACCTGCCACTTGCTCCAGAGGGCCACTTTTGTGGAAATTGCAGCCTCCACAGAACCAAGGAACCTAGCCATGCAGTTGTTTCCTTGACCCAGAAAGTGGCTGTTTAGCCATGTGTCCTACACACAGGTCTTCTCTCTTGCCTACCTCCTAGAGGCTCAGTTTGGTTTGGATGAGACTCAGAACAGAGAAGAAAGGGGTTTATTTTCTCTGCCTGCAGCTCCTAGCCTACCCCAGCCTTCAGTGTCTCCATCCCAGGCTGTCTTCAGCCTTCTGTGTCTTCAGATCAGATCCCAGTCTGGGGACAAGCACACACCAGGAAAACGGTTAACATTCAGAAGAGAAGAGCAACTTAGCCTCACTGTGAGCTAGTGGCCACAGTGTGAAGCTCTCTCTCTCTCTTTCCCTGGCCAGTGTTTCTTTTTGTCCTCCTTCCTCCCATCCCTATTAAACGGCCGGCCGGTCGGTGACTCAGTCTTTACAAGGCAAAACTCTTCTTTCTCCTAATGGGGAACCTGGGTCCTGATTCCAAAATGCTACATAAGGGAATTGCAGGGAGTAGGGCAAGTGCGTGTAATTTGAGCAGCAGAAACTGAGGAGGCTGTCCTCTACCTATGAATTCTATTACCCTGCTCTAGGACTGCAAGAATCCACCCAAGAGGCCCCCATTTTCCCTGTTGGTGCGATTTGGGCTGGCCTCCTGAGAACTTGGGCCAGAAATGGTAAATTCAAGGCCTGCTTTTGGGATAGGGAGGAAGGGAGGCCACAGATGGGGTCCTGGCGTACAGAATGAGTAAGGACGTCAGTCAGGGAGGGGGCACCGCAAGGCAATCAGGGCAGCGAAGTGAAGGACTTGGCCCCCAGAAACGCTGGCTGGGTAGTGGTAAGGGGCAACAGGCACGGGGACGTGAGATGCCCACGGAGGACCAGGTGGGCAGAGCCCCCTTCTGCACCCCGCCCGTCCTCTCATGTTTCGGGCTCTGCGCTTCGAGCCGCCCTCTGCCAGGAAGAGTCACTTCCCGGCCACCACGGGAGCCCGGGAGCAGCTATGCAAAGAATGTCCGCGCTGAGCGCGGGAGGGCGGTCCCTTCAGACCCCGCTCCCAACACGCCCACTGCACAAAGACACGCCCCGGCACGCCCACTCCCGCGGAGCGCCGTCGCCACGGCAACGGGATTACAGGCGCAGAGCGCTGTTTATTCTCAGCCCAGTGCCAGGAAACTCGGCTGGGAGGCGGCCTGGCGCACCTCCCTGGGTGGGGGCGGGAGGGAGCCCGTCATTGGTCACAGGGGTCACTGACCCCCTCAGGGAGACGACACTGAAAGCTCCGACTTCCCTCCCGGCAAAGGGTCTTGTTTTCTGGCCCTGCCGAGAACACTCACTAGGCTAGTGGAGCATAGCCTCCCCGCCCCCCCACTCCATTCAGGGAGCTCCTTGCTCCTCCCTTCGCCATTCACCCAGTTGTCCACTCAGCAAATATCTGTCCAACACATCCTGTGTTTCAGGGAATGTTCTAGGTCCGGAGGATTCAGAGTTCAGCAAGATGAGGCCTGCTGGAATTAGGCTCCCCAGTGCTTCCCAAGGAGTTAAGTTTGAGTGGGAGAAAGCCATCAATAAACTAGTAAGCGCATAAATTAAATAGTGACTGCTATTTCTGTTATCAAATCTAGTGTTAGATACATAGCCACATAGCCACAACTTGGCCACGGAAAACCACTGGCTTGTTTGGGGTTAACCCCCAAAGCCTGACAAAGGGACTGAGCCATCTTCACTCAGAACACGAGAGTTCTGATAGAGAAACTAAGGTGCTGAATTCAAGGACAGTCCCTCCAGGATCATGGAAGAGGGTAGACAGACTATGTAAAGCCCCTTTCAGTCTACCTAGTCTTCCAGGCCTCCTGAAGGCAGAGAATCACGATTGGTCACCAGGCATGTAGACAAAATTGCTGGATTCCTGGATTCCAACCACACAGCTCAGTGAATCAGATACAAGACCTGCAGTCTGAGAATCCCAGGCCCTCTTGGGTAACCCACCTGCCGCTCACTTTGGGGAAGGCAAGCCTGTGTTTCCGCTCTTCCTGGAAAGGGTATTTCCTCCTAGCACCTTCACTAAGCCCAGGCTGGGAAGTGAAGTGCAGAGGGAAGGCCTGCACTACACCACAGCTGTGGCAAGCCTGGACACGCACACCCTTTTCTGTCCCCAGGCTCCAGACCCAGAGGCCCTGAGCCCAAGGACAGCAGGGGCTGTGGAGGAGGATGGTCCGCCCTCCTAAGCCCTGAGCCCTCCCAGCTGTGCTATGCTGGGAACAGGCCAGGCGTTTGTGAAATCCTTGGGTGAGCCTGACCCACTCTCATGAGGATGGCCTATGGAAGCTGAGCTGGGAGGGGGATGGGGGGCTGTTCCCAGAAGCAGGGAGAACTCTGGACTTCCCACTCCTGAGCTCTGTGGATTGCAGCACAGACTTAAGCAATTGCTGCAGCCTGGAAGGCAGCTTGCAGAGAGAAGAGGAGACCCCAGGCTTTTCCAAACCGAAGCCAGGGATCTGGATGCAGAAAGTGTAACCACTGTCATTTGTAGAACATACACTATTTGTGCCACGGAGACCCTGTAGAGGCCAGAGGACAAGTCGCAGAAGTCCGGTTCCTCCTCTAATCATGTGGGTTCAGATAGAATTCAGGCTTGAATGTCAGGCTTTGCAACAACACCTTCATTGGCTGAGCCATTTCATTGGCCAGATAAATAACCAGATTTTAAAAAGTCATTATCTATCTATCTATCTATCTATCTATCTATCTATCTATCTATCATCTGCCAGCGGTGGCAGGCCTTTTAATCTCAGCACTCAAGAGATAGAGGCAGGGGGATCTCTTTGAGTTCAAAGCCTTCAAGTTAAGTTCCAGGCCAGCCAAAGCGATACACTGACACCTTTTCTCCAAGAACCATAAATAGATAGATTAGCTAGATAGTTAAATTTCAAAATGGTTTAACTGTTTGTGTGTATGATATACATGTGCAGGGACTAGGAGTTCATGCAGAGTTGAGTATCTTCCTCAGCCCTTACCTACATGGGGGGAGGGGGGTGGTGTTAGTCCTTGAGACAGGGTTTCTCTGTATTTCCGGCTTTCCTGGAACTCACTCTGTACATGAGGCTGTCCTTGAACTCAGAGATCCCCTTGCCCCTGCCTCCCCAGTGCTGGGACGAAAGGTGTGCACCACCATGCCTGGCTCTACAAGTTACAAAAGTTACATATATTGCTGGGTGGTAATGACACACACCCTTGATCCCATCACTGGGGAGACAGAGGCAGGCAGATCTCTGAGTTCAAGGCCAGTCTGGTCAACAGAGTGAATTCCAGGACAGCTAAAACTACACTGGAAACCCTCGTCTTGAAAAACAACGACACATTATGTTGTTGTTGTGTGTGTGTGTGTGTGTGTCTGTCTGTCTGTCTGTCTGTCTGTCTGTCTGTCTGTCTGTCTGCGTGTGAACATGCTGTGGCACCATGTGAAGGTCGGAGGACAACAGGCAATGTTCAATCCTCACCTTCCCTGCTGACCCCCTACCTTCTTTTTGAGACAGATTCCTTCATTGCCTGGCTTTTCTTTGGTGCTGAGGATATGAGCTCAGGTTTCCATGCTGACAGCAAGCACTCTGTCCACCATGCAATCTCCCCAGGCCCCAAATACCCAGATTTAAAAGGAGAACACCACAATGCAGGTTTGTTACAGCTATCAGAGTCTGGCATCCAACACGTAGCCAAGGATGACCTTGAGTACAGAATTAAAGACATGTATGTACCACCACGTCCAGTTTATGCACGTTGGGAAGTAAATCCAGGGCTTCATACATGATAGACAAGGAGTTTCATCCCAGCCTGAAGAACAGTACTTAGCATTTATAAAGTACACAGAATATCAAAAGTGTGGCTAGGAAAGCCACAAGGACTCTGTCTTCCAGGAAGCCATTGTGCCATGCACCTGCTAGGGGTGCTGGCCACCACAGAATCTTTGTAGATGGAATACCACGAGGCTGAGAGACGAATGGCTGCAGGGGCAACCTCAGATCACCATGGAGACACACACACACACACACACACACACACACACACTAAAGTAACTAAATGTACACTTCCTTCCCTATGTCAGACCTCAGTGACAACAGGGCATTTTCCTGACTTCAGGCTCACGGTCTGAAAGGGGAACCAGAATGAAAGCCGAGAAGTACCCTGAAAGGGAATGGGTTTAAAAATAAAAGTTTACAGAGTACAGCTTGGGGTGTCCAGGAGGAAGTGACCTACAGTGGCTTCCCAGAAGCAGACGCTGAGCAGAGGCAGTCAGCAGGTGTTCTTTCCACGTGCAGTTGGGGGGGGGGGGAGTGGAGAACAGGCAGCGAAACACAAAACAGGGAGATGAGCAGGAAAGGGGAAACCCAGGACAGCCTGGAGAAGTTTGGTATGTCCCAATCGGGCGCATCTACGGCTCTACGACATTCATATCATGCTTCATCTTCTAAAAATACTGCTTCTGTCATGGCACACGCAGCCCAGCCCATGGAATCCACAGTGCTGGTTCCTCTTGGCACTCTCTACCAAGCCAAATTTCCAAACCCTGCGGGCTGTAAGCACAGCAGAAAGCTTACTTTTGCCTCCCCGGCTCCCCTACTCCATCCCATACCATGAGACACAGGTTCTTCCAACAAGGTGACCTCCGCACCTGGGTACCACCCCCATTTGCATTCTTTCCTGTCCAGCCTTCCCATTCTGCAGCTGTGTCCTGCCCTTCCGGTCACTTCCCTTGACAGCCACAGCCCTGGTGTCCTCTCGAGGCACCTATGTGTGCAAACAGGAACATTGGTGCCTTACCAAAGCGCGTGTATTCTAAATACCACGAGCACAGCAAAGTGGTTTGTTTTGTTTTGTTTTGTTGGTTTTTTTGGTTTTTTTTTTTTTTTTTTTTTTTTTTTTTTTAAAAAGATCAGGCATTGAAGGGGTCAAATTTACAGGGCTGTACATTCTAGCAGTTGGGAGGCTTAGGCAGGGGGATTGCATGTTGCAGGCCAGTCAAAGCCATATAACCAGACCCTTTCTCAAAAGAACATATCAGCTAAAGGGCCAGGGCTACAGTTCTGTGGTCGGGTGCATGCCAAGCATTTGCAAAATGCTTGGGTTCACCCTTCATTGTTAGGGGCTGGAGGAAGAGACAGAGAGACAAACATATTAATAGGATATCTCATGCCAAGGTAAGTTCGGAATACCATATTTTTTAGATGAGCATCTGCAAAGGTTTGGACCTACCTCTGGTCACAGACAAGTCCATGATTTGACTTAGAATCCAGACCCTTCCCACAGTAGCTTGCACCCGCATGGAGCGCCTCCATTCATACCACCCAGGGGTTCTACTCAGCAAGCCAGGTAATGGCTGGGTCCAGCTGGGTGTCATGAATGCCTTGGTCAGCTTTACGGGCAAGCCCTGCCCTCCTGGACCTTAGATGAAGGCCAATGAACTATCAAGTGGTCTCATGGGTGTGTGTGGGGGGGGGGTCGGGGCTCAGCTGCTTCCAACAGGCAAAGAATCTACATCCACCCTCCCTCACCCCCAGCAAGGGCTTTAGCCACTCATTACCTGGGACTTAGCCCAAAGTCCCAGGGAACCCCAAACCCCTCCGAGTTACTCTTTCTAAAGACAAAGGCTTGGAAAGTGACCTCTAAATTCCTTTCTGTTCTAGAATCCTACAAAAAGGGGGAGAGGAGCTGGCTGGTCCTGAAGGGAGGTGGGCTGGCTATCACGAATGATTCCCCCCAATTATTCTTTGTGCTTTCAGGATCTCTTGGCACCTGGTGAAAGTAGGCAAAGGGGTCTGGCAGGACAACTGGCCGGTTAGCATCACTCAGGGACAGGGAGGGCTGTGAGTGGCCCTGGGCTACAACTCTGCAGGTCACGGGTCTGGGTTTCCCCACTGGCCAGCACAGGACCAAAGTTTGACTCACAGCTCAGCCAGGACCCTGAGCAGCCTTGGCACAGAGCTCTACACAGAGTGGAAGGGTTGGGACAAAGGCCCAGATGAGACCCTCCCCAGCATAAGAGAATGAGCCAGAAGGTCAGCTGAGGGGCCATTTGCAGGAAGAGACCCTGTGCCTATACACAGGATGAGGCCCAAGCTGCCAATTCTACGTGCAAAACAACAGCAAGGTCCTGGGGTCACCAGGCCAGATTCTGTGGCTAGTAGGAGAGCTGCCTGGACGGCAGCCAATTCAGAGAGCCAGATGCCAGGCAGAGGTTGCAAGCCTCTGGCAGAAAGATGGGGAAGTGGCCAGGGATGACAGAAGTTCCCGGAGGCCAGGCAAGGCACAGAGGTCTTCACGTTGCTGCACGCACACCGCTGCTCAGCACATTCTGAGATCCTGTGTAAAGATGACAGACAGACAATGCACTCACTATACGCCGTCTTTCTATGGGCAAAAGTGGTTGTGTGAATCACCGTGTTGTAAGCTCCCTCTGTGGGCAGGACAGCCAACTGGAGACACCAGCCAGCATTCAAGGTGGAGGCTCTGGTGGGGATCCAAGTTTGCCACTGGGAGGAGAAAGCTGGCTCAGACCACGGTCAAAAAGGGTCTCAGGAGTTCCGGGGAGAGGGCTCAGTTACCATACAATCCCGAGAACTGTGTTAGCTCATGTAGAAACAGCCAGGCACAACGCTCCTCACAAATAATCCCAGACTGGGAAGGCAGACACTGGGGGGGTATCCCTGGAGTCACTGGCCAGCTAGTGTGGGCAAATCAGTAAACTCCAGAGTCAGTGAGAACCCCCCCCCCCCAAATGGTGGAAGCCATGTATGGTGGCCTATGTCTTTAATTCCAACACTTGGGATTCGGCAGATTTCTGCGAATGTCACAACAGTCTGGTCTACATAGTGAGTTTCAGGACAACAAGAGTTACACAGTGAGACAAAAAATAAATGGAGGCCGGGCGGTGGTGGCGTATGCCTTTAACCCTAGCACTTGGGAGGCAGAGGCAGGCCGATTTCTGAGTTCGAGGCCAGCCTGGTCTACAGAGTGAGTTTCAGGACAGCCAGGGCTACACAGAGAACCCCTGTCTCAAAAAACAAACAAACAAACAAACAAACAACCCCCAAAATGGAAGTCAGCTGTGTGGGTACACCTTTAATCTCAGCATTCAGGATTCAGGAGGCAGGGGCTAGCTTGATCTACATAGTGAGTTACAGGTCAGCCAGGGCTACATAATGAGAAAATAATAGTGGTGGTGATGATGATGATGACAAGGATGAATTGAAGAACATCGGTGTTGTTCTCTGACACACACACACACACAGACACACACACACACACACACACACCCCAGGCTGTCAGTCTTGGGTGTGCTGTTCACCATCTGTGGAAGATTCCATTGGAAACAGATGAGACCTGTGGGAGAATGTCACTGGCCCTGGTCTCCTCTTGGCCGGTGGAGGGAGAAGATAGGTCACCATGCCACAGCCCTCCTTGGCCTAACCCTGCTCACCCCCCTGCCTTGTTTGTTCTCCAAACAGTCTTGCAGCTGCACTTCTAATATAGCCAGCGTTTTCCTCACTCCTTGAAATATGTAACTCACTAAACTCCCCAGTCACCCTATGAGTTAGCTCCCTCTCTCTCCCCCCTCTCTCTTTCTCCCTCCCTCTCCCTCTCTCTGTCCCTGTCTCTGTCTCTGTCTCTGAGACGGAGTCAGACTATGTAGCTCTGGTCTTCCTGGAACTCACTCTGTAGACCAGGATGGCCTCGAACTCAGAGCCTCTGCCTCCCAAGTGCTGGGATTAAAGGCCTAAGCCACCACCTACTGCCCGGCTTTTTTTTTTTTTTTTTTTTTTTTGCCAGAGTCATGTAGCACAGCTGGACAGGAACTCACTGTGGGAGCCAAGGCTAGCCTTGAACTCATGATCCTTCTCTCACCTGCCAGGATTGTAGTGTGAACCACCATATGGCTCTTGTTTGGTTGGTTTTATTTATTTATTTATTTTTAAAGATTTATTTCTTTTACACTTCAGACACACCAGAAGAGGGTATCAGATCCCATGGTTGTGAGCCACCACGTGGTTGCTGGGAATTGAACTCAGGACCTTTGGAAAAAGCAGTCAAGGCTCTTAACCTCTGAGCCAACTCTCCAACCCGGTTGATTTTATTTTTGAGACTGAGTCTGTATTTGTTTCCCTGGCTGGCCTGAGATTCCATATGTCAACTATGACTGCCTTCCTTATGACGATCCTCCTGCCTCAGCCTTCTGAGTACTGAGATCACAGGCACTATGCCCATCTCTGCCTATGCTTTCACTGGAGTGAGCCACATAGTGGAGAGACTGGATGACCAGCCTAAGGTCACTTAGACATACTCAGGTGAATCTGGGACCAGGGTAGTTGGCTTCAGCACCTCTCCAGAGTATTTTCTGTGTCACAGGGCCCAGCCCACCCTAAGCCTGGCCATGGGCGCAGGAGACCCCAATTGGCAGGCGGTAAGTCCAGAGAGCACAAAGGAAAATGGGTTCCAGGAGTGTCCCACACCACCGTGACGGCTCATGACCTTCAGCAGACCCTTGGGGATGTCAGCAAAACCTGCCTCTCTGGCTGTGGTGTGGACGGAACAATGGTGGAAATTTATGATCAGTAACAACATCTTACAGGGACCCAGCCAGATCCAGACACCCCCTGCATCCCTGTCCACAGGGTATTTTAACATGCATCCTCTTGGAAGGAATTGCGGCCTCTTCCAAGGCAGTTTCCTGTCTGTCCGGAGAGGAGAAGGCAGCAGAACATTCTTCTTGTGCCCTGCTTGTTCCCTTCCAAGTCTCTGCTTCATGGCCTAATGCATTTCCTTCTTGTTCGCTTTCCTGGAGCCCTGTGACCTGTTGTCACGGTACCAGTGTCCAGAGGCTGCCATTATAGGCTAGCACCAGCTGAGCAGCTTAAGACAACTCCTCCTTCCATTTCAAGGTCGGAAGTCCAAAACCCGGTGTGGTGCTGGGCAGGACTATCTGGCTGCCCTGTCCAGCTCCTGGCAGCTGTTGGGAGTCCTTGCCTACGTACCCTGGCTTATGGACACCAACCACTCCAGTCTCATGGGTTTCTTCCATGTATGGCTGTCTGTATGGATGTGAGGGTAGAAGCCAGAGATCTACACCAAGTGTCTTTCTCTCTTCATCAACCTTATTTCTTTTGTGTATGGGGGAAGGGTAGACATTTGTCATGGGGCTCTCGTGGGGATCAGAGTGCTTTGGGAGTCAGTTTTCTCCCTCCACTGTATAAACTCTGGGAGTCAAATGCAGGTCGTCAGGCTTGGTAGCAAGTAACTTTCTCTGCTGAGCCATCTTGTCCGCCGCTGCTAGCAATCATATTTTTTTTTTTTTTTGAGGCAGGGTTAGTAAGTCTAGAGTTTACCAATTGGCTAGAATAGCTGGCCCACAACTCCCTGAGATTCTCCTGTCTCCATCTCCCACTGCTGGGATTGCAGGTGTGCACTGCCATACCTCGAGTTTTACATGGGTGCTGGGGATCCGAACTCAGGTCCTCATGCTTGTTCAATAAGCACGATACCCGTTTCTCCAGCCCTACATTCCCTGCTTAGAAAGAAAAGACACTAGCCATTGGCTTAGGACCAAGTCAGCCCAATGCAATCCAACTGTAAAGACCCTACTGCACATGACTGTGCATGTGGGCATGGGGACAGCACCAACCCAGAAAAGAGCCATCCTGCAGAATCTGTGGTCAAGATTCCTGGTCTGGGCTGCAGAGACAGCTCAGCAGCTAAGCAAACGTGGTGTTCTTTTGGAGGACCCGTGTTCAGTTTCCAGTACTCACAGGGGATTACAAACCCTATTCTGTTCTCTCTCTGTCTCTGTCTCTCTCTGTCTCTCTCTCTGTCTCTGTCTCTCTGTCTCTCTGTCTCTCTCTCTGTCTCTGTCTCTCTCTCTCTCTCTCTCTCTCTCTCTCTCTCTCTCTCTCTCTCTCTCTCTCAAAGCCAGGCTCAGTAATATTCACCCATGGTCCCAGTAGCCAACAAGGCCAAGACAAGAGGATCACTGGCACCAGGAGCTCAGGACAGTAGAGTGAGAACCTAATGCTTATGATAGAAACATGGAGGAGAGAAACAGAGAGAGACAGAGAGGCAGGCACAGAGATGCTTTACAGCACTTTGGAGGAGATTGTGAGTTCAAGGCCAGCCTCAGTTACTGTCTCTAAGCCTGCTTCCTGCCTCTATCTATTATGGGGGGAAGGTACAAAGTCTTTTTTACATCTTTATATATCTCTCAGAAAGATCTGAAAGTTACGCTTTTTCTGGTTCTAGAGATGCCTTGGTTACCCAAGACCGGCTGAAATTGTGTCAAGGGATGGCATAGGCAGGTGGCCTGGCTGGCATCAGGGAGAAGGCAGGCATATACAGAAGAAATACACATCTGCAGCCTGCCTGGCATGGCTGGCCCTGCCCAGACATTGCCTCACCTCGCCACAGGGATGCTTCCTGTGTTGCTCTGGTGAGGAGCTCCAGTCCTGGCAGCCTCAGATGACCCTTCACAGGAACATCAGTCTCCAAAAGCTGAGCTCCCTCAGGCGAGAGGAAGGGAGGAGGAACCCAGGAGCAGTACACAGGAAACAGACAAAGCCACACTTCAAAGACAGTGTCACTGAGAGAAAAGTCAAGGTGACCATCAGAGCCAGCCAGACCTCTCCAAAAGCCTGTCTGATGCACTTTAGACAGTGTGAGGTGGGGCTCTCATCCTTCAGGGGCCTCTGTTGAATCCAGATGGCCAGGCTGGGAAGAGCTGGGCACAGGAGGCTCAGGGGGACAAGGGCTTCTTTAGGGGAGCAGGCTTGAAAGATGGAACAATTGTTGATTTGTTGATTTTCCAGAGATTCAATTCCTAGCACCAGCCAGGTGGCTTGCAACTGTCAGGGACACAAAGGCCTAACTCCATTTCCAGGAGATCCCATGCCCTCTTCTGATCTCCTTGGGCACATCACTTACATGGTGCACACAAGCAGGTTCATACACAAATAATAAAATAAACAAATCTAAATCTGTTGTTTGGGTTTTTTTTTTTTTTTTTTTTTTTTTTTTTTTTTTTTTTGAGACAGTCTCTCTATAAGCTCCTGGCTGTCCTGGAACTCACTCTATAGACCAGGCAAGCCTTGAACTCACAGAGATCTGCCTCCCTCTGCCTCCCAAGTGATTAAAGATGTGTGTCACTACACTTGGTTAAATTATTTTTTTTAAAGCATCTTTTGGGAGGTCAGAGAGATGGCTCAGTTGTTTAGAACACTGGCTGTTCTTCCAGAGGACCCAGGCTCAATCCCCAAATCTCAGCTCACAACTCTTGGTGACCCAGTTCCAAAGGTGCTAGCACCCTCATACAGATATACATGCAGGAAAAAAGTCAATGCACAAGATTTTTTTTTTAAATAAAGCATCTGTTTGTATTTTTTTTTCCAGACAGGGTTTCTCTGTATAACCTTGGCTGTCCTGGAACTCACTCTGTAGACCAGGCTGGCCTCGAACTCAGAAATCCGCCTGCCTCTGCCTCCCAAGTGCTGGGATTAAAGGCGTGCACCACCACCACCCGGCCATAAAGCATCTTTTGAGTTGGAGAGATAGTGACCTGAGTTCTAGTCCCAGGATCCCCTTAGAAGAGGCCAGGTATGAGACTCTCTCCAGATGTTCAAAATGCTGAATTGAGGATATGGGTGGGTAGATCCCGAGGCTACACAGTCAGAATTTGTATGTCCCAGTGCTAGGACAAGACAGTATCTCAAAGAAAGGTAGGCAAAGCTTGAGAGATGCCTTAGCAGTTAAGAACACTGGCTGTTCTTCCAGAACACCCAGGTTTAAATCTGAGCACCCACACAGCAGCAACCATCTGTAACTCCAGTTCCAGGGATCCAGTGGCCATTCCTGGGCACCAGCAATTTACACAGTACACAGACATACACTCAGGAAAAGCACCCCCACACACATAATAAATAAGTGAATCTCTAAAAAAAAAATAATAATAATAAAGGGGGAGTGAATAGCAACCGAGTAATGACACTGAGATGGTCCTCTGACGCCCACAGGCACATTTGCATGTGCACACACCCATACACACACACACACACCCCTACACACACATACCCATATACACACATACACACACCCATACACATACCCATACATACACATACCCGTACACACACACACACACACACACATACACACAAACCCATACACACCCACACACATCCACACACCCACACACATATACACACACATACCCATACACACCCATACACCCACCCATACACACACACACACACACACACACATCTACATGAGCATCATTCACGTCTGCATCTTTGAACTTGGCAGAGAGGCAGAGGACCTCTATGTGACCTTGGAGAGCTGACAGAAATTCCCCACAAGCCTTCTCCTAACCAGCCCTGTAGCCAGCCTCTTTCCGCCCAATCTGCCCCTCACCTGTAGGTCAGGATGCTGACAAAGCCCTGGCCTGGACAAACTCTCTGGGGGAATCCAGGTTTGGCTTCCACAGCCTGAGAAATAGGAAGTGACGATGCCCCTGAAAGATACAGGGTTATGCCCTCCCTGAAGCACAGGAAGGGGACTGCCCTGCCCCCACGGTACCCACAGCCACTCTACTCTTCCAGGGACAGGAAGTCAGCTGAGTACCAGGCAAGCAGGTGTTGTGACTGAAGTGGGAGGTGGCCGGCACCTGGTGGTCAGCTGGGCCACCCGCTGCTGTTCCTGGTTTCTTTGTTTCCCACACTCAGAAGGCCAGATAGAGTGGGGGTTAGAGCCTAGACTTCTATCTGTTTGTCTCTTCACATCCCTGAGATCCAGATCTGAGATCTGTTCCCTATGTTGATCCTGGGGATAATAACTCCTACGGCATGATAGTGACAGGTGGCAAGCCAGTGTCCCAGTGAGCTCTGTCACTGTGAGCAGTTCCAAAGCCCTCTGACTCTCTGGACAGGATGCTTCTTTTTTCCTTTTCAGTGATGACCTGACCAGCTGAGGCTGGAAGTCCCCCAAGTGGATTCCCACAGCCAGGCACTGAAACACCTCCCTCTCCTCTGCAGGACACATACTGGCCCCTACTCCACAAGGGGCCTCTTCCCCAGGCCTGCCCAATCTCAGTGCCATCAGGCTTGCTGCCAGGGAATTACAGTAAATCAGGCCCGCCCTGCTTTACCCAGGGACTGCTGCTGTCCCAAGTCTTGGCTCTCATAGAAGAGGCTGACTTTTAGAGCCCCTTCTCAGCCCAGGGTTGTTAATCCTGCACTCCCAGGACACAATGGTCTTTGAAGTCATTTCCAGAGGGCTGTGTCATCCTGGCAGCCCAGGCTGTATAGGACAGCTGGAGCTGCAACTAGCTTCAGAAGGGCAGGTTGCCCCAACTCCAGCCAGGTGACCTGCCCTTCACAGACTTGGCCCTCATCCCGGGATCCCTGCAAGTCCTGACAGTGAGTTAGATTGTCCTCTGGAGAAATGTAGGATTTAAGGTAAACCTTTTTTTTTTTTTTTTTTTTTTTTTTTTTGAGACAGGGTTTCTCCATGTAGCCCTGGCTGTCCTGGAACTCACTCTGTAGACCAGGCTGGCCTTGAACTCAGAAATCCGCCTGCCTCTGCCTCCCAAGTGCTAGGATTAAAGGCATGTGCCACCACGCCCGGCTAAGGTAAACCTTAAGAGAGGCTGTGTCAAAGGTGTCTATGCCCACATCTCCAGGCTTTCCCCCTCCCCCCCCCCCCCGTCCCTACACACACACACACACACGACTGCACGTACATACGTGCACACGTGCACACACTCCCATACATACAAACACTGCACTGACAAGGGGTGGGGCCGATTCATCCCTGATCAAGATGGAGGAGAAGTAGGTGGGGCACCAGGAAAAGAGAGTCACATTCACAGAGTGCAGAGCATATGACACCAGCAGGCTATTTTCATCGCAGTGCCCTGAAGGCAGATCTGACTGATTCCTGGCTAGTTGTTGAGGAAGCTGGGAGGGTGAAGAGGTTAGCAGTTAGTGGAGGGCAGGGGAGGGGCAGAAGAGCGGAGTGACATGGGTATCTCTGCGAATCCCACTCTGGTCCTGTTGGGTTGGTCACCAGGGGCTTACGCTGAAGTGGTGGTGGTCCATCATGGGAGTTCTCACCCAACGTGAGCATCTACAGGAGGGAGAAAAGGAATAGTCCTTTTTTATTTTTATTTTGCATGTATGTGTGCACACCAAGTTTGCATCTGGTGCCTCAGAATTCAGAAGAGAGCATGAGCTCTCCAGGAGTTGATGTCACAGATGGTTGTGAGCCACCATGTGGGTGCTGCTCACTGAACCTGGGTCCCCTGGAAGAGCAGTCAGTGTTCTTAGCCACCCAGCCAGCTATCCTGCCCCATTGTTTATTTGTTTGTTTGTTTGTTTGTTTTGAGACAGGGTTTCTTTGCTGTAGCACTGGCTCTCCTGGAACTCACTCTGTAGACCAGGCTGGCCTCGAACTCAGAAATCCACCTGCCTCTGCCTCCCAAGTGCTGGGATTAAAGGCGTGAGCCACCACTGCTCAGTCTGCCCCATTGTTTAATTTGCTTAATTGTTTTAATTTAAGTCCTTTTTTTTTTTTTTTTTTTTAAAGACAGGGTCTCTATATGTAGACCAGGCTGGCCTTGAACTTACAGAGATTCTGAAGAGTGCTGGGACTAAAGGCATATGCTACCACACCTGGCCTGAATCGTTTTTAAAATCTTTCAAGTGTTATTATGTATGCATGTGTCTGTGAGGGATACTTGTGCAAGCCAGTGCTGTCTCTTGCATCTGGAGGTTCAGAGACTGATGCTGTGACATCAGTTCTCTGTCAAGTGGCTCCCAGGAATTGAACTCAGGTTGGCAGGATTATGTACCAAATAAGTTTACCCACTAAGCTAGCTCTCTGGTCCTGTTTTGTGTTGTTTAGACAGGTCTTCACTGTGTCCTGGAACTCACTATGTAGGCCTGGCTGGTCTTGAACTCATACAGAGATCCATCTGCCTCTGAAGAGCTGGGATTAAAGAATATGCACCACCTTGCCCATCCCTGTTTTGCTTTTTTGAGATAGGTCTCCCGTGATCCAGCCTGACCTCAAACTCACTATTAGGTGATGACCTTGAATTCCTGATCGGGTGTCTCCGCCTCCCAAGGGCTGGGATTACAACCCTGTAACACAAGGCACGTGTGTGGATACAGAATCCCACAGGACCCAAGGGATCTCCCAATGCCCGCCTGGGCGGGCGCTGGTCCCCCTGCCTAGGTCCGTGGCCATGGCAACTGCTAAGCTGTTGCTCCATCACTTCGCCACGTTGAGAGCTGAAGGGAACGCGTTCACACCCGACCCGGCCGCCAGCTGCGAATTCCTCAGGCCTTCCATCAGCCAGGCCAGCCCGGGCTTCCTCGCAGGCTGTGAGGTCAGCGCCCGCCCCACCCGCCTGGAGGCTGGCCCCGCGCTGGGAATCCCGGTCCTAGGTCTCTTCTGCCTGCCCCTCCTCTGTGGTCCCTGCACCCAGGTCTCCGCCTTCGCCACCCAGAGTGTGACGCCAGCCCTCGCTCCTCCATCCTAGCCCGCGTCTCGCCATCTCCGAGCCTGGTCCTGGCCTCTGCCTGCAGCCCCTTCTTGGTCCTTGCACCCAGGCCCCTCTCCGGTGCCAGGGTCGCAGCGGCTTAGTGCGCCTGCGAGCTGGGACGGCCCCTCCCGCCCTCGCCACCCGACCCGCCGAGCCCTATTTCGGGAGCTGGCGCTGCGGGCCGGGCAGCCCTGCCCGGAAGGAAAGCTATTCTGGGCAGGGCCGCCCGAGTAGCTGCGACCCTAGGGCTTCCCGGCAGGGTGCGTGCTGGGGACAGAGGGCACGCTAGGGCAGGGCTCCCCTCCCTCGTCACCACCCCACCTTCCTCCCAGGCCGCGCCTTCCCCCCTCCCCCCCTTATTTTTTTGGCTAGACCCAGGACCTTTCCTAAGTTAGAACATTCTCTGGTCGTGAACTGAACACCAGGTGTCCAGAGCCTTCAGTCACCGGGTTCCCTTCAGGTCCGATGCACCAGGGCCTCTTTGTACTGTCCATCTGTGACCTAATCTTTGTATGTGCCAAATACTTGCTCGTCCTAACAGTACCTGTCATCCCTTCCATGTGTCCATATAGTTTGCTGCTCAGTGCCCAGATCACGCTTCCATGTATGGCCTCCATATAAGTGATCCTGGATCACACGTCAGTCAGGATCCCAGGGACTCTCTGGGGCTATTCATTTCCATCAGGGGTTGTGAAGAGATTAAACATCTGCCACATCACTGGAAAGCAAGTGGCTACTCACGACTAAGCCAAATTCCAGAATATTCCAGGCCAGTTATCCACACACTGTCCCAGCACTCGGGAGGCAGAGGCAGGTGGATCTCTGTTAGTTCGAGGCCAGCCTGGTCTACAAGGAGAGTTCCAGGACAGCCAGGGCTACACAGAGAACACCCTGTCTCAAACAAACAAAAACAACACAAATAGAATTCATTATTTCAACTATTTTAGTTTATTAAGAGACAGGGTCTCGTGTAACCTAGGCTATCCTTTTTTTTTTTTTTTTTTTTTTTTTTTTTTTTTTTTGGTTTTTCGAGACAGGGTTTCTCTGTGTAGCCTTGGCTGTCCTGGAACTCACTCGGTAGACCAGGCTGGCCTCGAACTCAGAAATCGGCCTGCCTCTGCCTCCCAAGTGCTGGGATTAAAGGCGTGCGCCACCACCGGCCGGCAACCTAGGCTATCCTTGAATTCACTAGGTAACTTCTTATCCTCCTGCCTCTATCTCCCCAGTACTGGGATTACACACGTGTGCGATCTACACTTGCTTCACGCAAAGCTGGAAATGGAGCCCAGGGCCTTGTGTTTACTAGGCAAGCCCTACCCACGAGCCTATCCCCCGCCCCCTGGCAAGGGCTTTTCATAATCAAACAAGTATTTTGTCAGGTGCGCTAGGCTATCAGCCTCAGTCAGCTGAGTCTTGTTAGAATGTAGGCTCTGATCCATCAGCTTCAGGCAGTCGTGCTACATTAACAACCGGTCCTGGTGTGCCCTTCCCGCAGGTGCCTAGGATGGAACACAGGATCTCACACATGTTAGGCATGTCCTCTACTACTGAGCTATGTCTCTAGAGCTGACTGGGAGAGTCCCCAAGGCGGTCCTGTGAACATATCACCTGGTCTTCAGATGAAAGTCTTAAGCTCAGGATGATATGGCTATTGCAAAAGCTGAGTGACCATTGGTCCTCAGAGAGAGTCTTCAGAGCCCCAGTAACCAGGGCACAGGAGCCTCTCTCCTGGCCTGGAAGTCCCCATCGGTCTCTTGTTTTGATTTTTTTTTTGAGTGTATGTATGTGCTCCCATGTGTATGCAGTACCCACAGAGCCCAGGAGGGGGCGCTGTCAGAGCCCCTAGAACTGGAGTTGCAGACAGTCGTGAGTACCATGTGGGTGCTGGGAATCAGAAAATGAACGAGTGTTAAACACTGTTATCCCAAGTGGGGACAAAAGGAAGTTCTAGACGAGTTAAAAGGGAGACCGTAGGGTAGTGGCTCGGTTGGTAGAGCACTTACCTGGTAGGCAGGAAACCCCGGGTTTGATCTATGATGGCAAGTATAGCAATCTCGACTCTGCGAGATATGGAGGCGGCGGTGGTGGATCAGAGTTCAAGGTTAGCCTAGACTACATGGAGACTCTGAGGCCAGCCTTGGTTACTTAAAACTATCTCAAAATAAAACATTTAATGCTGTAGTATATGGGTTCAAAAAAAAAAAAAAAAAAAAAAAAAAAGTCTGGCTAAAGACTTGGAATGGAAATCACCTAGGAGGAGAAGGTAGGAGGAGAGAGACAAAGAGACAGAGACTGGAAAGTGTGTTTTGAGGGCCCAGGAAGAAAGTAGAAACCACTTTCTCCCCAGGGAGGGCCCTTTCTCTATCTCTGGGTGAACCTAAACACAGGTGGCTGAGAACCCACAGGCCCAGCGCCCTCCTTCTGAATAACCAACGTGCACCTTGAACTGTGACTCACTCATCAATAAGGAATTAGCTTTCTCATGGACTAGTCAGAGCCCTCATTCTCCATGATAAGGGGATCAATGGGCCATTAATTACAACGGAAATTACCAGGGATGGGCAAGATCCTGTAGGGGTGAAGCTGCGCAGGCGCAGTCTGACCCAGCTGTTTTAAAAGCTTACATATGCCGCTGCCCTGGCCCGGGGCAGGGGCCCGCTAACAGTCCAGGGACGCAACCCCGAGAAGCTGGTTGGTCCCCATCTCTAGCCAGAGCTTGGTTCTCATTCACCCACTGGGCTGCTGTCTACACAGACTGGTTTCATTTCAAGATGGGCATTTTCAAAGACGCCTATGATGAGTAGAGTCTGGTCTTGGAAAGAGGGAAGGAATGAGAGGCCCATGGGGGAGGGGCTGGGAAATCTCACTCGGTCTCACTTCTGTTTTTCGAATCATAAACACTGGCTGCCCACATCTCTCTGGCCTCATAACTTCCTCCAAAGAGCCATTTGCATGTGTCTCACTGAAATTCCGGATCTTAGGTTTGCCCCATTCTCCTGAGGCCCCCCAGAGGACCTCAGAACATTACTGGGGAACCAAAGGGTGGAGATGGGCAGTATATGACAGTGTCAACCGCCACAGCCTTCCCCGGAGTGATTCACTCTTATTCAACAGACAGGCCGTTTTCCTAGAATGTTGCGACAGGGTTATTAGGGTTTTCCCAGAGATTTCCACGCTTGATTTCCCAACCCTGAGCCCCTCACATGGAACTCGAGGTGACCTCCCCTACTGTTAAATCTGGGTACTTACCCTGTGAACTTGATATCCAGTCCATTTGTTTCCCCATAAATACAGAGCTCAGCCTCCTGGGAGTGGACCTACTGTGTGCCACACACCCTTAGCTCTTGTCCTGTGATTTTTTTTTTCTCTCTTGATTTGACTTTGTTTAATGATGGATGACTGGAAATTACTAAGCCCTTATGAAGAAACAGGAAGACCGGAGTTTTATGTTTCTCAACGAAAAAGAAAACTATCCCTCCGATCTTTATGTGCTTGCATTCGGGGTGTGGGGGTGTTGTGTTCCCCCCCCCCTTTTTTTGAGACGGAGTTTCCTCGTATAGCTCAAATGGTCTGGAACTCGCTAAGGAGAGGAGGCTGACTTCGTGCTCCTGCTGTAGTCTTCTGATTCGGGATTACAAGTGTGAGCCTTGCAAAGTGAGGCTTCCCCTCATTTCCTCTGTTTTAAAGCCAGGATCTCTATGTAACCCTGACTGGACTGGAACTCTGCGTAGACCCAGTTCATCTTGACCTCACAGACATCTGCCTGCCTCTGCCCACCATGTGCTAGCATCACTGGCTGAGCCCCGATAATTAGCTAGCTAGCTGACCTCACAGACATCTGCCTGCCTCTGCCCACCATGTGCTAGCGTCACTGGCTGAGCCCCGATAATTAGCTAGCTAGCTGACCTCACAGACATCTGCCTGCCTCTGCCCACCATGTGCTAGCATCACTGGCTGAGCCCCAATAATTAGCTAGCTAGCTGACCTCACAGACATCTGCCTGCCTCTGCCCACCATGTGCTAGCATCACTGGCTGAGCCCCAATAATTAGCTTGTTAGCTTCCTTGCTTCCTTCCTCTTTGTTTATAGTCAGGGTCTATAACCCAGGCTGACCTCGAACTCGCTGTGTAACTGAGGTTGAGTCTAAGGTCCTGCCTCTGCTCTCTGAGGTGCAGGAATTAGTCGTGCCCCTCCACACCCTATTTATCCAGTGCTGAGGCTGGGACTCAGGGCGCTCTGATGTTGGGTAAGCGCCCTACAGTGTGAGCTATGTTCCTGCCCCTCCTTCACTGCAGATCAATGTTCTTCAGCACCAGATCTGAACGCTCTTAGGCCAAAGGGTCAAGGGGCTTCTTCCAGTGTGACAAAGTCTTTGTCTTCCAGCCTCTTCTTGGTCTCCGATCTCCCCAGGGGTGTTCGGTAGCCCTACTGTGTCCACTCTGAGTCTGCTCCTCGAAGGCTCGTCATTGCGCCTTCCCAGCTGATACCAGATCGGCCTCTGCTTCAGCAGCACTGGGCCCAGGGCCTTCCAGAGGACTCTGGCATTCTGTGGTGTTCCCCCGAAACCATGGCAGGAGTCCCACTGAGGGGTCCCCCTCCATCCATGGCGAGTCCCTGTGGGTGACGACAGTTCAGGAAAGAGAGACTGGAAGTTGAAATTTTTTTAAAGGGAATTTTCCCCCAAAAGTCCACGGAAGTCTGGTGTGTCTTGGGAGTGGGAAATAAAACTATTTTTTAAAGGGAAGAGGGGATTACACAACCCAGACAACCAGAAAATGTCTTTGAGGAGAAAGAATCTATGTATGAAGAACTGAAAAACACTGATAATCAGGGATGAGGGAACAGGCTTCAGAGTGATGTGAAGAGGGAGGAAGAAAGGGGGAGGAGGAAGGAACAAAAGAAGGTAGAGGGAAGAAAGGGAGGAAGGAAGGAGGGGAAGTAGGAAAGGGGGAAAGACTGAACTAAAACTGAGTGAAGCGGGGCGGTGGTGGCGCAGGCCTTTGATCCCAGCACTTGGGAGGCAGAGGCAGGCGGTTTCTGAGTTCAAGGCCAGCCTGGTCTACAGAGTGAGTTCCAGGACAGCCAGGGCTACACAGAGAAACCCTGTCTCGAAAAAAAAAAAAACCAAAAAACAAAACAAAAAACAAAACCAACCAACCAAACAAACAAAACCTAAGCGAAGAGTAAACGGTGCTGCAGGGGAGGGAGAAGGTGTTGGAGGAGGAGGTTGCTGCAGGGGGGGAGGGTGCTCCAGGGGAAGGATGCTGGGGGGGGGGGTTGCTGCAGGGAAGGGGGAAGGTGTTGCAGGAGGAGGGTGTCATCAAGCTTCTAGGAAGACAAAAGCAACAAGAAGAACAAGGAGCCCAGGGCAGGTCCAGTCTGGGATGAGAAGACCTAGTTGCTTCAGATGGCAGAAGAGGCAAGAATGGAGATAATCCTTTTGAGCACTGCACATACACATAGAGGGTCTGTCCCAGGAGAGGCTATGGCATCTTTCTACAAGGGAGGTGACTTCAGTGCCACTCAAGGGTACAGTCACCCACATTAGAGTCTATCTGCTCAGCAGGCAGTCAGAAGAAAGAAGGGCATGGGAGACGGAGAGGACACCGAATCCCAAGGCTGGGAGGGCAGGAGGGGCAGGAGGATCTCTGCAAGTTCAAGGCCACCCTGGTCTACATAGCAAGTTTCAGGCCAGCCAAGGGTACATAGCAAGACCCTGTCTCAAAAACCAAAATCTAAATAAGTAAGCAAACTAGTCAAGATCAAATGTAGAACACAGCTGTGAGCTAGCCCAGTGGCATAGAGTTTAGCTGTGGGATAGCCCAGTGGTTCAGAGCCAGTGTCTGGAGGGAGGATGCTGTTAGGTAATGGCAAACACGTCCCCCCTTGGATGCCATGGGTCACCAGACAGCCATTGTGTCCCTCATCCTCATCGAAACAGAGCCACAGGGTGGTCGCCAGTCTGCAGTGGCCTATGGTAGACACCAGGAGAGGGAGCGGAGGTTGGGAAGGGTCTGAGGTCCACAGTCATGAGCAGAGAAAACGACCCAGGGCAATGGTCTGTGACAAGGACGGCAAGATGGAGACATCACAGAGATCCACCTGCCCCAGCCCCACAGATGCTGGGATTAAAAAAAACCCTGCACATCTGAAGCACCTTGCCTGCCCCTGAGCAGGAAGTAGCTCCGGGGCACAGGCGCCTTTCCCCTGGCTTGTGTGGAGGTGGAGAAGAAGCACCCGCAGGGGAGGCTGGTTCTGCAGAACAGTAGCCTAGTGGCAACTCTGAAAAAGAGCAGGGTCAAGAAGAAGAGGACAAGAGGGTCAGAAAGGTAAACTGAGGTCAGAGACTCACTGAAGTGGTCTCACAGGACCTGGAAGTTGGGACCTGGTACCTGATCTGCCGGGCATCCCTGGCTCAGAGCCCTGGGGCAAAGAGAGGATAGGAGACGGGGCAGGAGGGGTAGCATCCCCACAGAGGGCAAGTGTCACCTCAGGCACCCTGTCCACTGCAAGCCACACCTGCACAGCTCTGATGTTTTAGGATCAAGGGAGTTTTGGAACATCTAAAAAGGAGAGGACTGCCTCCTGTCCGACCCTCTGGACCCACTGGGGACACAGGCTGAAGAAGAAAGGCTAGTCACCATGGGCACACTGTAGATCCCAGCCAGTGAGGTCTCCGCTTGCAGCTGTGTTGCCCCTGGCATGCTCTTTACTTCTGGAATCTGTTTCCAGGCTGGATGATTAAATAAAGGGTATCCAGATGTTGGGTCAGCCCCACCCATGTGTGAGCATCTTTTAAAATAAACCTTTTTGTCGTTGTTGTTTTAAAATATATTCATGTGTATGGGTATTCTTCCTGCATCTGTGTCTGTATAGCATGCACAGTCCTGGCTCCTGCAGAGGCCACAGAGAGTATGGGACCCTCTGAGACTGGAGTTGCAGACTATTGTGAGCAGCCATATAGGTGCTGGGAATTGAACCCGGAACATTTAGAAAACCAGCCAATGCTCTTAAACACTGAGCTATTTCTCTAAACCCCATGCAGGAACATCTTAAGCTTTTGTTTGTTTGTTTTGATGTAAACTTCTACTATATAGCACAGGCTTGCCTCTAACTTATGGCAATCCTGCTGCCTCAGCCTCTTAAATACTGATAGCACAGGTAGGCACCACCATGCCTTTGTATTTCTTACTTTTATTATTATTACTATTTTGTGTATGTATGTTTAATTTTTATTTTATTTTATTTTTGGTTTTTCTAGACAGGGTTTCTCTGTGTAGTCCTGGCTGTCCTGGAACTCTCTGTAGACCAGGCTGGCCTCGAACTCAGAAATCCGCCTGCCTCTGCCTCCCAAGTGCTGGGATTAAAGGCGTGCGCCACCACCGCCCGGCTGTATGTTTAATTTTTATGTGTGTGGGGAAGGTTGCATGTATATGAAGTGCCCAGGAAGCCTTCAGATTCCTTCTGGAGGTGGGGCCTAGACAGTTGCGAGCTACCAAACATAGTGTTGGGATCCGAACTTGATCTTCTGCAAGAACAATGCAGATATTCACCGTGGAGCTACCTCTGTGTCTCTGGTCCTTCCATCTTGTTTTTATTTTGAGACAGGGTCTCTTGCTGAACCTGGAGCTTACTGATCAGGGTAGACTGGCCTGCCAGCAAGCCCCAAGGATCCTCCCATCCCTCCCTCCTGAGCACTGGGATTACGAGTACATAGTACTGTAGGTACTGGGATTTGAACTCAGGTCCGTGTACTTGTTCAGCATGAGCCATTACCCCAGTCCCTTGGTATTTGTTGTCTGTGTGTGCATGCATGTGTGTGTGAGTGTGTGTGTGGCAAGGTGTCCTGTAGCCTGAGCTGGCCTTGAACTTCACATGCCAAGTATAACCCCATCTTGTCTTCTACCTCTAACATGCTGGAATCACGGTGAGCTTGTGCCAAGGGTGCCCAGTTGTGTATTTTTACTTTAAGAGAATTCTCAGCCCCAAGAAGAAAAGCTACAGGGTTGGGACACAGAGAAAAGGGCACTCTGCTCCCTGGAGCACCAGAGTGTCCCTTGTACACTAACAGTTCTGAAGGCGTTGGTGTCAAAGTGATGAGTCAGGAGACAAATTCCCACACCAAAGCTGGAAAGGTCTCGGAGCTGAAGCTTAACCAGGCTGGAGGACCAGGCCCCAGGGAAAAGCCAAGAGTACATCTGTGGCCGTTGAGTGCTAACACAGCCTAGCAAAGCCACCCAGCAGGGGGCTGTCAGCGAGGTCAGGGACCTTTCCAGTGCTTGCTGGCTAGCAGACAGCTTAGAATTCTTTAGGAGTGCCCTGCACCACACAGAGACCCACATGTAGCCAGGGGATACCACAGGCTATGGGCAGAACCTACTGGTAAAGGCCAGATTTCACCAAACCTCAAGATGAGAGGGAAAGGAGAGGCTTCAGACAGAGCACCCCAGGGCCCTTTACTCTGGAGAGTGAAGGGCCCATCTCCTACTGGGTGCAAAGTCCCCTTTCTTAAGGTCCTTCTGTGGCCTGAGGCCTCTGCCCATAGATATCCCAGCTTCCAAAGGGAGGGTGCTAAGCCACCCCATGACTCACTGTACCCACTTCCTGCCACATGGAACCTGTGGCTGAGTCACCAGCCCCCCAAAGGGAAAGACTAGCCATAGAGCTGGAACTCTGGGGCCTGGGGGTAGCATGAGGTGATACTGGCCCAATGTGTCTTGCTCCCAGTCCCAGGGCCACCATATTCCTTGTAGGACCTGGAGCCCCCAGGGGGTACCTACTAACCCCCATCAGGACTGATCTTGGATGTTCTCTTCCCCAAAATGAAGAAGGGGGGTGGTGATAGCACCTAACAGCCATCCTAGCACTCCGGAGGTGGATGCAGGAGGATCAGGAGTTCAAGGTCATCTTCAGGTACAGTGAGTTTCAAACTCAGAACACAGCCTCAAACATCCGACTCTCCTGCCTGTAAGTCTCCTGTACTGACACTGCAGCTGTGTGTTACCACACCTGGCTCAGGAAGTACTGAGGACTGTGCCAGGGGCTTTGGGTATGTTGGTCAAACGCTCTTCTAACTTGGCAACAACCTCAGCGGGTTTTCCTTTGGAGACAGGGTCCTATGTGTCCCAGGCAGGCGCAGTGGGTGAGAACAGTCTCAAGGGCTGGTGTCTGTGTTCCCGAGTCTCTTACCAAGCAAGTCCCCAAGTGCACTGTGTGGACTGCACAGTAGGCCTGTGGGGCTTTACCAATCTTGCAGGAGGTTGAAGCACATTTTGGAGCCATAAGCCTGGAGTTGGGGCTGGGTCCACTCCTAGCTCCGCCAGTCCTAGGACCACACTCTGGAGGATGCCATCCTAAAGTGTAGCAGGGCTTTTCTGGGTTGGACAAAGGGGGGGGGGGGTCGAGATTTCGTTGACCTGCACAAGGAATAGGGATTCAGAAAGGATGCTAACCTGGGCTTGGGGACAGGAATTCTGAGGCTCTGGGCAATGACACTTGGGTTGGTCTAGGGCAAGCTCCCAGGGAAGCCAAGCTTGGCAGGCCTCTTCTCATGGTCTGGAACTTAAGGATGAATCATGAAGGCCTTGACTCCTAGCCTCACAGAACGTACTTCTGTCCCTAGCTCCAGGGAAACCCATTAACTTCTTGGTTTGTCCCACTCTCTTCCCCAAGTAACTTAGAGAAGCTTTAAGCTGGGAAGGTTCTCTTTCTTCCTAAGCCTGCAAACTGAAGACCTGAGGCTGAGAAGGGATCCTGGTGGACTGGCAAGCAGTGGGCTTGCCTCTTGAGGTGACCCATGACCCTCCGGCTAAGTTCCTGTGTCACACTGGGCAAGTAACCATGCTGAATCTGAGCATTCTCCCATGTGGGCTGATCACGCTAGCATCTAACTCAAAGACTCACCGGAGCCTGAATTTCAAGCAAATGCCCAAGATCACACATCTGTGCAGCTCATGAGGGAAGCATTATTTAAGCCTTTTGCTCTGCTGAGGGGAAATGGAGGCTCTGAGAAGTTAAGCAGCCTGCATAAGGCAACCCAGCTAGAAAGCAGAGACTCAATCTGCTGGATGGCAGGAAGCCTGTTAGAGGATCAGCCAGCGCTGGCCTCCTGCCCAGGGCTCCTTCATCCAGGACTGCAGCCACCCAGAACGGGGTGGGGGCGGGAGGGGGGAGCAATCTCCCAAAGACAGTGGAGCACTGAGGAAACCCACCCTCCAGATAAACAAAGTATTTCCTTCCAGAGCTGGAGCCCTGGGGGAGGGGGAGCCACAAGTGCACAAGTGTTTATAGAGACAGATGTTTGGGATGGAAAAAGAGAGACAGCCTCCTCGGTCCCCATGGAGACGGAGGAAGTTTGCAGCTCAGGCAGCGGCAACTGGGAGTGAAAAGGAGAAGGGGAAGAGGGATGGGGCTGACCCACTCCAAACCCTTTGACATTTGCTGATGCTGGTGCCTAACAAAGGGGTGTCGTCAAGGCAACCGACCTGCCAGCACAGAGCTGCCAATCCCAGCGGGAACTGGGGCCAGAGCCAGGGAGATGGCCAGGAGATAAATGATACTTTGTATGTGGGTAAATAATACTCTCCCAGATAGGCAGAGTTACTTGAAACCCATTTCCTTCCTCTCACCTCTCTCTTTATTTGGGACATGTGTGGGTTTTGTTGTTGTTGTTTCTTTTCTTTCTTTTTTTCTTTTTTTTGCCAGGGTGTGTGTCTCTCTCTCTCTCTCTCTCTCTCTCTCTCTCTCTCTCTCTCTCTCTCTCTCTCTCTCTCTCTCTCTCTCTCTTTCTCTCTCTCTCTCTCACTACGTAGCTTTGGCTGTCCTGGAACTCACTATGTAGACCAGGCTGTTGTCAAACTGACAGAGGTTTGGCTGCCTCTACCTTTGTCTCCCAAGTGCTGGAATTAATTCTATCTAGTAACTAATTAATTTGGTTTCCTCAAGATAGGGTTTCTCTGTGTTGCCCTGGCTGTCCTAGAACCTACTCAGTAGACCAGGCTAGCCTCAAACTCAGAGAACTGCCCGCCTGTGCATCCTGAGAGCTGGGATTAAAGGCGTGCGGTACAACTGTCTAGCCCATGTGCTGAGATTAAAGGGTATGTGCTAACATGCCCAGCCCACTTCCCATGTCTTTGCTCCTCCTGTTCCTTCCTCTTTTCTTCATTCTTTCTTCTCCCATCTTCCCATGCACGTCCCTGTCTGTCTGTCCTCATTCTTTCTCTTTTATTCCGTCTTTTCTCTCTTTCCTCTCTTCCTCCCCCTCCTTTCCTTTTTTTCCTCAAGGGTTCAATGTTGTCCACAGTCCTGGTCTAGAAATCCTACCCCCTGCCCCTGCCTTGGGTCTTCCTGGTGATGATCAATGAATGGCCCTGAGCATAGCTGACATTGAAGGCTGCTCCTGCCCATTGAGAGGCCTAGCTCTTTCATCTGGAGACCCAGGCAGTAGGGCTGTAACTGCAGGGAAAGAGCCAGGTGCAGAGGAGCTTCACCCAGGCCCTCTGCCTGCCCTTCACCAGGCTCCTTCTGCCGGTCCTGCATACTCAAGTATCAGAGCCTCAGGAGCCCATCACTGGGCTGCACTTTCCCACTCGCAAAGGAGAAGCCCTTATGACTGCTGCTACTGGTCACCTGTTACCTCTGGCCTCTAAAACTGCAATATCCACAGGGGGATTCTGCCCTTGTAGCTACCCCTAAGACCAAACTCCCATCAGCCCCTGCTTCTTCATCAACCTCTACCAGCAGAATCCAAATTCCTCTTCTCAAACTCCAACTTAGTAAGGACGCTGGTCTCTCAACTCCTGCTTCCCCCGTCCCCCAGGGATGGGAAAGAGAACTTCCCGTGAACTCTGGCTGAGGTGTTGTGATTTCCCAGGATGTTTTATGGGAAAGAGCTTAGAAGGGAATACTGAGAGGCCCGGGACCTCACTAGGCCATGGCCAATGCCTGCAAATCCAGAGGAGTGGGTATCATCCATCTATAGCCACAGAAGTCCTCGGAGAGACCCCAGGACAGAAAGGCCACTGCTATACCATATGGTTATCTAGTGAGGCCTTCCCGGGAGTAAGTGAGTCACAATTCCCAGGCTGGAAGATGGGAGTATCAAACTCGGTGTCCACCTGCGGAGAGAGTAAAGCTTGCAGAGAGGCTGGACTGAAGGCTATAGCCTGTCTACACTAGGAGGGCGTGCTGCTGCAGGCCATTGGGTCTGGCTCAGGCTGTGTTGAAGGCTAGCTCACCATACAGAAGGCTAGAGGAGGAACATGCAGATTCAGCTTGGGACTCACTAGGTCGGCAGCAGGTAGAGGACCCAGGGGCTCTGCGGCGGGGAACAGAGACTGGCGAACAGATGACAAGCCAGGGAACAAGGTGTAACTCTGGAATTTTAGTTTCTTTTGAAAAGCACAGAAATATTGTAAGAATGTGCCTTCGTTGTAACCCTGGTCGTCGGGATGTGGGGCTGCTTCAGGCTGTATAGCTGGCTGGGATTTGCCTCATGCTCTAGCAGAGGTGTGGCTTTGCCAGCTGTCGATCGTTTCTGCGACTGTGTGACTTTCGGGATTCTGGGAACTTTACAGAGGGGCATATAAATGCTAGGGCCTCAGTAGACAGGGTTGGGGGCTGGTGGCTGCTCAGGGAGGATTGGTCGCAATTTGTTAGAAACAAATGGAAAGTTAGATTCAGGGACCTCTCCCTCCTCTCTATCCTCCTTTTTCTTCTATGTAGTAGTAGAGGGTGAAACGGGAGGGAGTGAGGGAATAAAGGATGAGAGAAAGAACCCACAAAGCAGCAAAGACCAGCTCTAACAAGGATTTGAACAGGCCAGGCTTCTCTGACCCTCGCTCCATTCCCTGAAGTCTTAGCAATCCAGATGTGGTCCCGATTGCTCAGCCACCAAGGAAATGGCTCCTAGGTTGATTCCTGTCACGGGTCTCTGCTGGCTGAGCAACCTTGGGCAGCAGCTTAGGGACCTCTCTGGTCCTCTGCTGGGATGTCTGTTAGGTGGGGACAGCAGCTTGTTGGCTGTGGAGATCAGGAGATATCGTGGACAAAGAGAGTTTAACTGATAGCTACTCTGTATGTACCCCTGTGTGCCAGGCTCCGTGCTAGGCTACCTCCCGGGAAAGAAGCCAGGGCACCATGCCAGACTGCCATGCTCAGCACACCTGCAGGGGAGGAGACGTCTCTAAAGAGCTGCAGCAACTGGTGTTTCACGTGCTGTAGCCTCAGGCCAAACGAATTTGTTGCTGGAGTTGTTTTATTTTGGAGACAGGATCTCATTATGGCCTCAAACTCTAGGCAATACTTAGGAAAGAGTAGTTGAGCGTTGTTGGCTCCACCCCTCCCCCCAGGCATGTACTGTTACTATAGATGCGTGCTTCCACACACCTGACTGGATTTTTACCTTTTTATTTTGTGTGTGTGTGTGTGTGTGTGTGTGTGTGTGTGTGTGTGTGAGAGAGAGAGAGAGAGAGAGAGAAAGAGAGAGAGAGAGAGAGAGAGAGACTTTGAACTCACTATATAGCTGAGGATGACCTCCTGCCTCTGCCTCCCAAATGCTGGGATTACAGTATATGCTGTCACGTCTGGTTCATGCAGTGTTAGGAACCGAAAACAGCGCTTTGTTCATGCTAGGGAAGCACGCTGCCTGCTGAACTCTGTTCCCAGTCTGGTTTTTGCATTTTTAAGTGGCTGAAAAGCAAATCAAAAGAAGGCTATTTCACAACACGCGACCACTATTGCGTGAGATTCAAGCTTCAGCGTCCAGAGTTTACTGGCATAGTTCCTCAGGGTCTGAGCTGTCTCTCACTCCAGGACCAGAGGCTAAAATATCCACCACATGACCCTTTTCAGGAAAAGCCTGCTGGCCCCTGGCCTAGAGGAAGCATAGTCAAAGGTCCTGGGCCAAGAGCAAAAAAGCCATTTCCTTGCCCAAAGCCCACTGCCATGGGACAGAGCAAAGGGAGGTGAGGTGTTAGAAGTTGGGGAGGGTGACCTTTGGAGGCACAGGATGGCCTCATCATTCCCACCAAGGAAATAGATGTTGAGGGTTGCCACCAGCCAAGTCTCCCTGCACAAGCCTCTCTGGGCCAGAGGGAAGGACAGCAAGAAAGGGGAGAGACAGAGAAGTCCCTGCGTGCACATCCCAGGAAGCAAGGATCCCTGTGAGGCTCCAAGCTTGGAAACCAGGCTATTTCCCATCCTGTCCAGGGAAATTGGGAGCTCTCTCCTCTCTTCTGAGGAGCGTGATTGTCTTTCCTGTCTCCTCAGGAGCCAAGACACCATTGTGGAAGGTTTCCTGGGGGTTGTTGTCCTAATTCCAAAGCCCCGGCCCCAGCTGCCTCAGACCTGGGCCCTTCCTCCCCTCTCACTGAGCACAGCAGAGGCCAGAACAACAGATGTGGCTAACAGCACAAGAGGTAGAATGGAGCCCCCAGGGCACCTGCAGCAGACCCGCATCTGGTTGCAGGGTGGTGGGGTCATAGCTAGGTGCCATATTATCCTGAGGAGAGGGAGAAGATTGATCTGTGATTCTCAGAGCATCTGTAGGAAGCTGGACCATGGAGGTATCCATCCAGCCTACTGCAGAGACGCCTCTCAGCAGCCTATGCATTCAGCACACTGAGAGAACCAGAAGCTTCTCCACTGGGATGGAGGTTGGAAGACTTCTGAAGAGAGAAAGATCCTGCAAGTGGCTAGTGCCTGGGGCAGGGCGTTCTGCACAGGCACCTGAAGATTGCCTCAGCCTGAAAACACAGACAGGATAGGGAAGTGATGGGGACAGGGGAAGAGGTCTAAGGCCCACCCTGCAGCCTGGAGTGTGAGACCCTGTTGGGAAGATGGGCAGGGAAGGAGGAGCCCCTGTGGAGGCTGATTGTCTTGCTCAGGCATGGATCAGCAAATCAGGCCCAGGGACAGGTTCAGTGGCTCTGGGCCAGTATAGTCAGGACACTCAGACCTAACCCACTCCCAGCCAGAGAACTGCCTGCTCCAGCCATTCAAGGGAGCTTTCAGGAAGCCAAGCACAGGTGGCTTCCACTCTGGAGCTCTGTCCTTCTCTTCTCTTTACCACAGTCACAAGGGTAGCACCTGCCACAGCAGTGCTGGGAAGCCCCGCCCCTGCTCTCACACACCCACCGGACTCCGCCAACCCTCTGAGCCACACCTCCCAGTCTCCTTGGCGCTCTGCTCCAGAACTCCAGCCCCTGGATGTTGCCTCATTCTTCAGAGAGGTTCCCAGCCCAAGTCCCCACCCAGGCCCTTTGCCTCAGTCCCTCCCTCTCTCTGAACTTCCCAGAGCCTCTCCCCTCCTTGACTGCAAGTCACCTGACTGGGAGGCCCAAGCCCAGCCTCACCCAGATTCCACACCCCAACTTTTCCAGCTCTGAAGACCTGAAAGGACTGTCCCTCTGCACTGTGGCACTCCCAGTGTCCCAGCCTGTTCCTTCCAGCTGCACAGCTCAGGCACAAGCATGATATAGCCCATCAGCTGCACATGCACACATGACGTATGTACACATATGTGCAGCCTCATACAACGCACGCCTAGGTGTGCACAACCCCCCCTTCCACAGCATATGTGCATATATATACCCTCATGAATTTACACATCTATATAGGGCATGCACACTCAGGTACACACATACATGTACATACATGTATACACACATGAACATACATGCACACACACGGACACACACCATCTACTCCAGTTCACACCCCATGTTCCTTCCCCCCGGGATCCTACAATCTCTCCAACCTCTCTAGGGACTTTCAGTTGTGTCTTGGGGTCACCATGGCTCCTCTCTCCATAGCAGCAGCACCCACACTCACACCCACACCCACATTCAAGTCTTTCTTTCCTATTCCCAGGAACCAGTGGTTGATGCTACAGTCCATTTTTTAGAGCATATATACACACATAAATATATTTATATCAATTGCCTATTACAGACACAGATATTGGCTAAGGGAGGGGGTCCCCATCTGCAGGCTCAGTTTTGCTAGGAAAGGGACTTTCTTCAGAAGGAATCAAGACGCCGAACATATCAGTTCTTAACGATTTGGGGAGGGAAGCTGTACTGCTCTTTACTGTAACTCAAACAGCTAAATTATTCATTGAGAGATGCAGGCAGAGACGGAACAGAGACAGGAGAGGCAGGGGACCCCAGCCCAGTCCAGTGACCTAGGCCTGGGGCTGCCTGCTCTGACTCCTGGGGCCAGTCTTAGAAGTGATGGTCCCAGGCAAGGTGGAGACGTGTGTCCCAGGAGCAATGGGAGAGCATTGCTCCCATCTGCGGGAAAGGGGGCTGGAGGAAGACTCTCGAACCCTGTAGGGAAGCTGTCCTAGGTCCTCAGTGAGTTTTCCTAGGCCTGGCTCCTTCCTGCAGTCAGGAACCTTTGCTGCTGACCCTCTGTGATTGGACTGTGAAGGTATGTGACCAGTCTTCTCCACACTGGGAGCTGGCTTCCTCCCACAGGGTAAAACCTTCTCCCACAGGCTGGCAGAGAGGCAGAGAGAGAGAAAGGGTCAGAGCCCATTCTTTGAATCCAAACTGGCCCTCGGCCCCAGTTCCCCTAAGACTTCCCTATGTAGCAGAAATCAGAGCCAGAGAGGATGGACTTCACAGACCACTGGAGGCCCAAGAGGAAACCTGCAATCCCACCAAGTCCTTAAGGATCCCTCTTTCTGTTGGGGCCTAGCTCTGCCTATTCCCATGTAATGACTGTCACTGTCTGCAATATGGCAGTATCCCCCCCCCCCCAAGGCTTCTCAATGGTGGAGGGGTCATAAGAGGAGGGCCAGGCCTTCTATGCTTTCCTCCTGCAGCAGTGCCTGGACCTGCTGGGAACAAGCAAGGCTAAAAGAAGAGATGAGGGGGCAATGGATGGAGAAAAAGGAGAGACCAGGAAGGCACGGTGAACGAGCGAGCGCTCCTGAGGACTGAGCCCAACTGCTGGGAAGGGGATGTGGAGGAAGACAGGAGAGAAAGAGAAAGGGGAGATGGAAGCTGCAGAGGAACAGGTTGGGGAGGAGGGAGGAGGAAGAGGGCTAGGATTTGGAAAGAGGAGCCCTAGGGGGAGCACGTGCTGACTCACTCGCCTGCCTTCAATTTTCCCTGCTTCCTGGGGACTCTCATTTTATTTTCGGGAAAGCTGCCTGCTGTGACTAATTTGTTCTTAAACAAACCAAACCCAGGCAGTTAGGGAGGCTGGGCGGGGCCTGAGTCACTCTCTGCCCAGGGGCCACCACACCTCAGGGTGGCCCCCTGGCTTTGGGCCTGAGCCTTGTCCTGGGCTGGGCCTCCCTCATCCCAGGAGGCCCCTTATCCTTGGCCTAAAGATGACCCCAGTGCTCCACAGATGTTTGGTACCTACTGCTGAGGGTGACACAAAGGGCTTTGAGGGCTCCCAGGCTGCTGAGTGTGCTTCTTGTCTGTCCAAAGCCTGGAAGAATATCTGACACAGAGCTGGCTGTCAGTTAATGTTTGTTGACTGACTGACTGACTGACTGGTCTTTTTGTTTCTTTCTATTTCTCTTTGGATAAGGCCTCCTGGGTTACTTTGTTTCCAGAAGCCTCTGGGTCACATGGGGGACTTTACTAACAACTGTCCTTTCTGGGAACCCTGTCATCTGTCACAATACAAGGGTCTTCTTCAGACCGCAGGACCACTAAACCAGATGCCTGGTCCTTTGGTGTGTGTTCCAGGTACACCCACAAAAGAGACTATTTTTTTTCCTGCCTGTGCCTAGAGTCATGGCTCTGCTTCTACCTGAGGGAGAGGAGGAGGGATGGAAGGGGAAGAAGAAGGGATAGTCAGTAACAGGTGTAGGATGTGAACCACAGACCAGAGCGTCTCTATGAAGCCCTTCTGCCCTTAGGTATCCTGTGCCAAGGGCTGTGGGGCCGGGACTCCTAAGACATAGGTCAGTACACACAGACTGGTATGGATATTTTCTGCAGCGCAGGCCCAGCCAACACGCAGTGTCGACCTCAAGTCTCCAAGGTGAGACAGATGCACAACTCACATGGCAAGAAACACAACCCTTTCCCTATTTTTTTTTTTTTACATATCCTGTTTATGTTTCAATTTTTATGGATACATGAAATACAAGCCCAGTAATAAAGAGCCTCTGGCAAATAAATAAATAAATAAAATGCGTCTCTAAAGTGTTTTCCTGAAAGAGAGAAATTGCCCCCTCTCCTCTGGACCATTGCACCAGGCGCCTCCCAGTCAGTAGATGCTCAATAAACGTCTCTGTCCTGAGGCACGCAGCCTCCTAGGTGCTGTGGTTGGGGTGATGGGGAGGGCTCTCCCCGGCAGGAGGGGGGCCCATCCTGGCCTCCACAGAGCCACCTGATTCCCTCCCAGGGCGCAGGGCTCCACCCGCCCCCACCCGTGGCTGCCCGCGCGCATACCGGGAAGGGAGGCAGCTGCAGCTGCCCACAACACGACCCAGGCTTCCCCAGCCCGCCCCGTGCTTCTTTGCCGGGTCCCCCGGGGGTGGCATGCGCCCAACGCAGCCCTGCACGATGGCGCGGCCAGTCGGCGCCCGGGTGCCCAGCCCCGGCTCTGCCCTCGGCCAAGGGCGGCCCCGGCTGCAGCCGCCGGGCCTCTGCGCGCTCGGGAGCGCGTTTCCAGTAAGCGCGAGCCTTCCAGCGCAGCTGTTCCCGACAGTTCGGCCCGGTGCGGGCGCACACAGATGCCCGGGCCGCCGCCGCGTCTATGCCAGCGATCAATGCAAGCTTCCCAGGCTCCCGCCCCGGGCCAGGCTTGCCAGGCTTGCTGTGGTCCTCATCGTCCGGGACCACGGATCTGCAGGGGCACCTAGTCCTAATCTCACGGGACAGTAGCCCTCCCTGGCAGGTAGATAAGGCCTCCCTCACTTGCAGAAAGCGATGCCTGGAAGCTGACCATCCCTATTCTATCCAGAGCCCACATCCCCACTTTTTGTTGTTTCCTTAGGATTTGAATGGTCGGTAAATATTTACTCAGAACTGGCTCCTTGGTGCCTGCCTGGAATCCCTACCGCTTGGGAGGCTGACACAGGAGGGCTATGGATACTACAAGACTATCCTGAGCTACATAGAGACCTTGTTTCAAACAAAAGACAAAACAAAACAAAAAAAGGTGCCCAAGGAGTTGCTCAGTCAGAAGTGGGGCTCGTGGCCGCTGCCACCCCTCCCCCTGCCCAGTACAAATTCTAAGGATTCAGGGATGGCTGGAAGTGTCCAGACAACTCACTGGCACACAGGTCCACCTGCTACCTCCAGGTCTCCATTTATGACTTTCAGCAAGTGAGGAGAGACAGGAGGGGAAGCCAGGGACAGCTACCAGACTGGAGACAGAGGGGGCTAGTGACCAGAAACGGCACCTTCTCACACAAGCTTCGGAGACCAGGGTGGGGACCAGGCCTGTGTCAGGGTTTTTTCTGTTCCTCTGTGATGGCTAGAAAAGAGGTTAAATGTGGCGGTCTCCATCACTTCCTCTCCCTAGGAGTTGTGGGTGTCAAGTGCTGTTTGAGAAAACGTGGACCTTAAGTCCTCCTTCCAGTGACCTCAGACCCACTGAACTTGGGGTTCTGATCCTTGTAAAGGGCTGTGTCAGACAGGTGACCTGGGGAGGGTGGTACCAGCATCCTAGGATGCTCTACAGTGTGTTGAGGATGTGGCCTAGGCAAGAAGCCCTAGTTATCCAAAAGGGCCCAGGTCCAGGAAGGCAGCCTGCAGAACAGATCTTCCTGCTACTCAGCTTCTGAGGTCCCCAACTGTCCCTGAAGATCTCCTGTGGCCAGTGTCTGGGTGGGCATGTCAAGTGTCAGGAGCTGGACAGAGACGTTTAGGGGTAAAGATGTGACCAGCTTGGCTGAGGGTGGGGAGTGGGCAGGGTCTGCAAATGCCTAGTGAGATCCTGCTGGACGGCTAGCATCTATCAATCAGAGAGACCTGGGTTTCTGACCAAACTTATGGTCTGGCTTTCTCAGGGGCTATCTCTCTACAAAGTAAGGCCAAGGCTGCCCTCCTGCCTGCTGCTGCCCCGGGGACCACATCCACTGAGGACCTTTTGTTAAGATGGTTGTTCATGTCTCTTCACAGCCTCATTTTGCCTTTATGGAGGATCCCGGCCACTGGACTGGGAGGCCTGTGGCCTGCTGGGTGTACCTGCCACAGTTCTGAACAGCCAGAAGCCCAAGAGAGATGCCACTAAGCAAGACTCGGGCACTAGAAATAAAACATTCATTAAAGCTGATTTGCAGGCTCTTAGGGCAATCAGAGAAGGCTAGCAGTGCAGTTCAGTGGTGAAGTGTATACTGTGTGTGAGGCCCTGGGCTCCATCTCCAGTCTAAAAGACCTTGTCTGGTGGCATACCTGTGAGTTCAGCACTTGGGCAGTAAAAAGAGAATCAAGAACCCAGTCTCAGGTACATGGTGTGTTCAGGGCAGCTTCGACTATAAAGAAACCACCCTCCACAAAAGAGGAGAAACACCAAGGCCTTGTACTTACGTCATTTACCATCTCCACAGTGGGTGTCATCTGTTGTGGCACACTCAACAGCTGCTCTACTGTCCTTGATGCTGCCTGCTAAACCTTCCTCAGATTTCTTAGATTGGATGAGTAAGCCCCTGAGTTTGATCTCTAGCACTGGGAGAGAGAGAGAGAGAGAGAGAGAGAGAGAGAGAGAGAGAGAAAGAGAAGGAGGGAAGAAAAGAGAGAGAGAAATGTCCAGACATAGCAACACATGCTTGTATTTCTAGCACTATAGAGACTGAGGTAGGAGGATTTCCATTAGTTCAAGGCCAGCCTGGGCTATAGCATGGGACCCTGTCTGTCCCAGTTTGATTTCTATGGCTGCAGTAAAAGGCTCTGACAACCGAATTTAGGCTGCAGGGAAGGCTTATTTTAGCTCCCGGTTATAGTTACAATGTGTTACATGGTTACAGTGTGTTACATTGTGTCACTTTGAGGAAGTTAAAGCAGCAGGATAGTGAGACAGCTGGTCACCCCTCGTCCACAGAGAGCAGAGAGAGATGGATAAGTATATGCTTGACTGCTTTTGCTCAGCTTAATTTCTTCACTCTTCTACCGATCAGGACCTCTTATATAGGGAATGGTGCTGCCCACAGTGGGCTGGGTCTTCCCACATCAGTTAACTTAATCGAAGCAATCCCTCCCTCCCCCTACCCCATAGAAATGCCCACAGGCCAATCCAATGTAGAGCATTCCTCATCAAGTCTTTCTTGATGATTTTAGGCTGTGTCAAATTGACAACCCTGACCATCAAACCATCTCAAGATAGCAATGTCTTAGGATTATTATTGCTGTGATGAAACACCATGACCAAAAAGACTTAGGGAGGAGAGGGTTTATTCAGCTTACAATGTGGATACACTTTCCATATTTCTATTCATCTCTGAAGGAGCTCAGGAGGCAGGAGCTGATGCAGAAGCCACGGAGGAGTGCTGTTTACTGGTTTGTTCCTCATGACACGCTTGCTTAGCCTGCTTTGTTATAGAACCCAGGACCAGATGCCCTGGGTTGGCCACCATTACCTGCTCAGTACCTCAATTTTTCTTCTACTGTTCTCTCTCCATGCGGCTCAGCAATGGGCACATGAGCAGAACTAGGCACTCACAGTAGGCTGGGCCCTTCCCCATCAGTCGCTAATTAAGAAAATGCCCTACACTTGTATCTCACGGAGGCATTTTCTCAGTTGATGTTCCCTCCTCTCTGAGTACTGTAGTTTATGTTGACATACATCTAGCCAGCACACATAACAAAATAAAAGGCAAATTGAACATATTGAGGATGACGTATATGGCTGTGAGTATTTATGATTCCACCTTCTACTGTCCATAGTCCCTCCAACCTCTTGGCCCTCCCTGCTTCTGGGGTGGTTCTGTCTGAATAGTATCTCATGCCAGTGTCCAGCTATAGGCCAAGCTTACACTGGAGATGTCTGACTTCTAACCCCTACCCCCAAGGAAAGGTTGAGGAACTCTCTCAAGCAATTCCTAAACTTGGGAATAGCAGGGGCTAAGAGAGACCAGCACCCACATGCTTCCCAGAATGCTCCTCCGAAAGATGGCCGTGCTGTGGGTGTGTGATCACAAACAGGTTGAGAAGCCCTGCAGCAATAGGGTCGTGCAGTCTGATCGATGCAGGCCACTGTGCTGTGTAAATGAACACATTCCGAGTAGTCTAAAACCAACAACCAACAGAGCCATATGGTCTTTACTCCTGAATCTTTGCAGGCCCTTTCTCTCTTTGCTATTCTATGAAAAGTAGATTTGGGACCATCTTGTCATGTGGAGCAGACACCTGCTGTTTAACTCCAAGAGGGTACTATTGGCCGTCTCATGGTGGGTCTTAGCAAACCTTCGAGCCTCTAGGGACCCTTGGGTTCACTGAAGATGAATGACCTCATCGGTCTGGTGGGACTAGAGGTGGACACACCATGTCTGGCTTAGCACCAGGTTTTATGGCTTCAGTGATTGTGTGAGTGTATGTGTGTATGCAATGCTTTGGGCATTGTTGCCTCAGGCTGGGGGAAAGCAGATGCTGCCTTTGTCTTGTTGTCTCTGTTGCTGGCCAGCAACAACTTTGAATGTTAGGGTGCTTGGAGCCTTGTCTCTTGGTGTAACCATAACAAAATATCTGAGACTTGGAAATTTTTTATTATTTTTTACATTTAGTGTGGCGACCTGCACATTCATATAGTCATGTGGAAGTCAGAGGTCTGCTCAAAGAAGTCAGTCCTCTCTTTCCACCATGTAGGTTGTGGGGACATCAGGTTTGTATGGGACATAAGGCTTGGTGGCCAGTGCCTTTACCCGCTGAACCATCTCACTGGCCTGACATTGACACTGAAGTTTAAAACCACAAACGTATCATCTCACCAAGCTGGAGACTTTGAAGTCCAGGATCAAGAAACTGGTCAAGAGAGGCGCCCTCATGAGTTTTTCTCTAAGACACCCCCTCATGGTACCACCATACTGGACCACGCTCTCCCTCTGGACTGGCCACAGGTGCCTGCTCAGCACCTCAGCCTCTTTTCTACTGCTCTGTCTCCACACAGCTCAGCAATGGGCACATGACCAGAAGTAGGCCGGCAGAACAGGCACCTTTTGTTGGTCCAGGTCTGTGATCAAAATCCAAGCTGCTCCATCCTGGGGCCATCTTGTCACCACTGTGAAAAGCCTGCCAGAGGGAAGAGGCAAGGGTCAGGGGAGTAGAGGAGATTTAGGTTTCCTGTACATCCTTGGCAAATCTGGACCCAACTGTGCCTGAGGCTCAGGGATAATCCTGTGTTTTTGTCACGTGTACTGCTAGAACAACCCTTTTAATTGCTTAATCCAGTTTTAATTGGCCTTTAGAGTGCTGAGAGAGAAAGCTAGGAGCCAGTCTTGAGCAACTCACCCAGTCTAGGCCTCAGAAGGCCTAGGCAACAGCAGTGGTACCTGCACAGGGGACAGCTGCACTACTTAATAGTCTAATGAATTAAGGTGCTAATTAGAGGCTGGCCCAGGGGAGCCTGGTTGGGTGAGCTTGGTTGTTGTGGTGGAGGGAGTGTTTCGTGGGAGTTGGGTAGAGAGGGGTGGCTCCACCACACATGTAGACTCACTAATTCAGTGTGTGTCATCAGCGGACATTCTAAGTCCATAGACAGCCAGCCTTAGCTGGGCTGATGGGGAAAAGCCCAGAACATTTCAGAGAACAGAGATGGTTGGGGCTGTGTAGGGAGAACCACCACCCACTGCTGTGGACACATCTGAGGCACCTCTGTGAGCGTGGACCGAGCACAGAGCCAGCTGCCTAGTCACAGGAAGCTGCCATGGGGCTGTAGTGCAGGCCCCTCCCTAAATATGCCATTGCCATACAGGACTCCAGATTGGCTGACCGGAGATGGCGGCCATTGATGGCGTGAGCTTCTGTGGTGAATATGTCTGCATGCTGAGGGAACACAAGGCCTCGTGAGGAAATGGGTGGAGATGTGCCCTCAACAAGCTGGGTGTGGAAGCAGACTCCCCTGTTGGGAGATCTCCAGCATCCACCCAACAATGCCAGAAGGAACAGAGGCTCAAGGGGCCCCTCACCAGGTCAAAGTACAACTTTCCCAGGGCATACTGATTTCAGTGTACCCCATGCTTGGCAGCGGCTATCACTATGTATTACCTGGTGAGGTTTCTGTGGGCCATCAGGCAGGGTTCTGTGGGCAGCTAATGTCTACTAGGCTGAATTCATCAGAAGATCTGACTAGGGCCCCAGGATCCATACCACAGGCTGGAGGCTGGGGGTGGGGGTCTCAGCTCTGTTTCATGTGGCTTGGACTTTTCTCTTAGTAGGATTTCCTTCTTCCTTCCTTCCTTCCTTCATTTTTTTTTTTTTTTTTTTTTTTTTTTTGTTTTGTTTTTGTTTTTGTTTTTGTTTGGTTTTTCGAGCCAGGGTTTCTCTGTGTAGCCCTGGCTGTCCTGGAACTCACTCTGTAGACCAGGCTGGCCTTGAACTCAGAAATCCGCCTGCCTCTGCCTCCCAAGTCCTGGAATCAAAGGTGTGTGCGCCACCACTGCCCGGCCTTAGTCAGGGTTTCTATTGCTGCACAAACATCATGACCAAGAAGCAAGTTGGGGAGGAAAGGGTTTATTCAGCTTACACTTCCACACTGCTCTTCATCACCAAAGGAAGTCAGGACTGAAACTCAAGCAGGTCAGGAAGCAGGAGCTGCGCCAGGGCGGTGGTGGCGCACGCCTTTAATCCCAGCACTTGGGAGGCAGAGGCAGGCGGATTTCTCTGAGTTCGAGGCCAGCCTGGTCTACAGAGTGAGTTCCAGGACAGCCAGGACTACACAGAGAAACCCTGTCTCGAAAAACAAACAGAAAGCAGGGGCCATGGAGGGATGTTACTTACTGGCTTGCTTCCCCCCAGAGTTGCTCAGCTTGCTTTCTTATAGAACCCAGAACTACCATCCCAGGGATGGCACCACCCACAATGGGCCCTCCCACCCTTGATCACTAATTGAGAAAATGCCTTACAGCTGGATCTCATGGAGGCATTTCCTTAACTGAAGCTCCTTTCTCTGTGATAACCAGGTTGTGTCAGGTTGACATAAAACCAGCCGGTACAACTTCCTCTGGGGGTGAGGACTGTGAACTGACTTTGTAGCTGAGATTGGATTTAGACTTCAGATCCTCCTGCATCCACCTCTCTGGTGCATATTATAAGCGTGTTCTGGGTCACTAGGCTCATGCAGCATAGGGGACCGAGCCCAGGGCTTCATGCCTGCTAAGCAAACCCTTCCCAGCCATTCGACCTATTATTTTAGCACAGTAACAAAATTATTAAGATGGAACATGCAGGCATCAGCGGTGGTGCCTGTGGTGTGCCTGCAGGGACACAGAGAGCAGGCTGCTGAGGCCCCGATGTTCTCACAGTCCCTGACCTGGGCAGGGTGATTTCCATGAGGATAGATGCTAGACTCCAATACCCAGGAACCTTGAATTTAGTCTGTGACAGGCCCTTGGGGCACCTGCCCCATGGACTCTAGGCAGGGAGCCAGATGCCAGCTGTCCCTGTCACAATCACACAGAGGACATTGCAGCCCCAGACTAGCTGCAGAGAAGGCAGGGTGTACCCACACCGCTATGCTCTTCAACACAGGCCACCAACATACTAGACTTGGCCCCGGTAGAGACACCTGCCCATGTGTATACACACACACACACACACACACACACACACACGCACACACACACACACCTACACTAATGCACACCACAGTTCAACACAACGCAGGGGTCCTCCTGACCCCTAAGAGCCTTGATCCCTTCCTAGCTTTCTACTTCAGCACTCCCTACCCAGCTCCAGTGACCCAAACATGGGTACCCAGGTTCTGGGCAGGCCAGGCTGGGACCTGTCCCAAAGACTGCATGGAAACAGGAGACCAAAGAATGCAGTGGGCAGCTTGGCAGAGACACAGACGGAGCTGTCTGGCTTCCAGTAACTTGCCCGCCCTGCCTGACCTCGCCCACCGGCTCTAGCCTTGGCCAATAGATACTGGCCCCAGGCTCCAGCCCCCAGAAGTGCCTGGCTGAACTACATGCACAGCTGCTGCAGGCCCTCAGGTCACCGCCCTTGTCCCCAGTGGGTAGGACAGGGAACTGGATCCCTGTCCTCCCAGGGACATGCCGGGAAGGGGTATCTTCGGCTTCCCTTCCTGGAAGCCCACTGGCTCCTGTCCCGAGGGGCCCAGCCCGCCTTCCCCCAAGACTGATTCCCCTGGGAGACTGTAGAGCCCTGGGAAACTCTGCTGGGCTCACCTGACCCTGACTCCATGGCTGACCTGGACAAGAAGCCTCCTCCTCTCCCTTTCCTGCCCACTGAGGTGGAGATGGGTTCCTCATGGAGATGCCCATAAACCGTGGCCAAAGTGTGCCCTGCCCCCATTCCACTCTAACTGAAGAGATTTCAAGATGGGCCTCTGCTTGCCAGAGGAGACAAAAGCCAACAGAAGGAACAGAACATCCTATAAACTGGTCAGGCCAGACCTGAGAAGGATGGGCTTAGAAGCCCTGGGGCCAGAAAAGGCTGGGGTGGGAAGAGAGACAGCACCCATCTGGGCTATTGTGGGAAGTGGGGTGAAAGGTGGGGCAGGGGTAGGAGTGACAGGTAGAGACAGAGTCAGTGGCAGGAAGGAGGGGAAGGGGCACCTGGAGCTGGGGGGTAGCCTCGGCCCCAGTAGGGAATAAACTCAGAAGCAACTAATGTGAAGAGTAGCTGAGCCACAGGCCAGGGTGATGTGGGTCCAGGCCCTACTTCATTTTCTGCCTCTGAGAAGGTGTTTGGCTTGTCCTTATTCATTAAACAAGCCCAGGAGGCCAGGCGGTTAGCTCATACCTATAAATCCCAGTATGAGGGAGGCAGAGCGGGTGGTCTGGGAGTGTTCCAGGCTAGCCAGGAGTCAGACCCTGTCAGAAAGTCTGTGGTCCACTTGACAAAGCATCCTAAAGACAGAGATGAAAAGAGGCTCTGAAAGAAGAGATTCTGAAAGCTCTACCCTCTGCTGGGGTGGGAAACTATTAGTGTTCTCAACCGTTCTACACACGGTTGTAGAGAAATAAGCATGTGTATGTCTGTGTGTTAAATCGCATGAAACCATTTACTAACAGAAAATAATACATGCAGTCCTGCTCGCATGGTGACCACAGAGACCTCACTTCCTGCGGGTGCGATCAGAGCGGACTGGGGTGACAGCACCTGAGAGAACATTAAGTCTGAGGACTCACTGGGCTCCTGGTCCAGAGATCTTGATCCTGTTTCCTCCTGTGGCCCAGAGTTTGCCATGTGGGGAGTGATGCCCAGCTCCTTGAACCTCTGGCCACATCGTGAGCAGTCCACATGGCAGCTGGTGGGGAGGACCATGCACAGTCAACATGGCAGCTGGTGGGGAGGACCATGAGCAGCCAAATGGTGGCAGGTGGGGAGGACCATAAGCAGCCAAATGGTGGCAGGTGGGGAGGACCCTCTTTGGGCAGCTTTCACCTCCAACCTACCAGTCACTCAGCAGGTGGTTTTCTTGCCAGAAAGATTGGTGACAAGGACAAAGGATTCATTGAAAGTCATGAAAATGTGGTGTAGGATTGTGGGTCCCGTGCTCAGGGAGGCAGGATGCAGGAAGTTTGACCTTGCTTACCCCAAGCCATTGCAGGGCGGGTGTTGGGCAGTAAGGAAGCCCCAGGACACCGCTGGGGGGTAGGGGTGGGAAAGTGCAGTCTGAGGCCCAGGACAGCTGGAGATGGCTTGGGGGTCCTTGGGCCAACGAAGAGGCTGGGGCATTGAGGTTCCTAGACTCTTAGACACCCAGGCGCCACTGGAAGTCTCAGAAGAGCTGAGAACAGATTCTGGAATTTGAGCCTTCAGGCTGGATCTAGCCTGAGGGGGACAGGTAGAAGGGGCCCGGGATGACTCCTCAGCTTGACAGCTGTAGACAGGCTTGGTAGCGGTTGTGGTTGGGAGCGTAGAGAGGCCTTCTACAGGAGACTGGACGGCAGTTCTATGGGTGAAAGCCTCTCCACAGCTTCCCATAGCAGATCCCAGTGAAAAGAGGCAGCCCATGGTTTTAAAGCATTTATTGTCACCACAGAAAGTAAATGTATAAAACCATACTCCCTTTTCTCAGGGTGGGCCTGAGATTAAATACTTTTTGCAGGGAGGAGGGTCTGGGAAGGAAAGCATATTGGCTAAACCCTCCAGGGCTGTAGGTACCTCATTAAAATGGAGATCTGTCTTGAGCCTATGTGACCTGTGGTCTCTTTTCCTATTGTCTTGGTCTGAGATCTTAGGGCTACATGTGGAGGGGCTTGGGGTGTCGCCTTTATGTGACTGACAGCCACAAATCTGTGAGGATCTACAACTAGTGACAGGGCCCTGGTGCCTGGGAGCATCAGGCAAAGCTCCAACTGTCCCTTTAGGGTCTCTGGGGCTTCTAGCCTTAGCTCAACCGAGGACCAGGCTATCTCTCACGGTCCACTGCCCACAATGTGGTAGATACCAAACACATCCTCTCCTTTGGTCACTGATTGGTCATTAGTCTTGCATTCTGAGACATGATATACTCCGGCTTGGCCTGGAACTCGTTATGTAGACCAGGCTGGCCTTGAGCTCACAGAGATCCATTTGTCTCTGCCTCCTGAGTGCCAGGATTAAAGATATTCACTGCCCCTCTTTGTTTAATATTTGCTGTTCTGAAAGAGATCCTAAAGAAATGGTCCTGTAGGCCCGTGGTTCTCAACCTGTGGGTCGCAACCCCCTTGGGGTTCAAACGACCCTTTCACAGGGGTTGCATATCAGATATCCTGTATATCAGATGTTTACATTATGATTCATGATAGCAGCAAAATTATAGTTAGGAAGTGGCAACAAAAGTAATTTTATGGTTGTTGAGGAGGGGGGAGTGTTACTGCGACATGAAGAACTACATTAAAGGTTCACAGCACCAGGAAGGTGGGGAACTACTCCTGGGGAATGATGGCTCAGTGGTTAAGAGCACTGACTGCTCTTCCAAAGGACCCAGGTTCAACTCCCAGCAACTACATAGCAGCTCACAACTGTCTATAACTCCAAAATCTGACACCCTTGCACAGTACAGACATACATGAAGGGAAAACACAAATGCACATTAAATAGAAATAAATTAACTTTAAAAAGGAAAAAAAAATCCACTGCTATAGACAAAGAAAAATAATTCTTCAAGAGTAACAAGATGAAGTTGGGGCCTGGGGATGTAGTGTGGCTGCAGTGCTTGGTTATCATGTATGAAGCCCCAGGTTGCATCTCCAGCACCACATGAGTGTGGTAGTGCATGTCTGTAAGCTCGGTGCATGGGAGGTGGAGGCAGGACCTTCACCTTGAGTGCATAGTTATCCATCGTGAGTTCAAGGCCAGCCTGGGTTTTGTGAGATTCCAACTCAAAGCAATAACAAAAGCCAGTAAATAAGATCTCTCTCTCTCTCTCTCTCTCTCTCTCTCTCTCTCTCTCTCTGTGTGTGTGTGTGTGTGTGTGTGTGTGTGTTTATAATAAGTTAAGGGCCATTTTTCTAACACAAGCACCTTAAGAAATAAAGGGCGTGGGTTTTATTTATTTACCTCAGAACCCAGCTGGGAGCCTCGGGGTAAGCAGGGAAAGGGGGTTAAGAGAGCAAAGCCCAGGGGAGAGGGTCTGAGGTGTCATAGTCTTAGGAGTGTGGGTGTAGATAGTTGGTGCAAGAAGAGGGAGGGGCTGCCAGCAGATGCATGGGTGTCCTGAAGTGAGGACCAGCCTAGGAATGAGGTGTAGCTGGAGCAATGGCAGTAGACAAGGTTTGCCGTGGTTCTGCACAACCCGGGGGGGGGGGGGGGGGGGAAGCGTGGGCTAGCACCACTCCCAGCTAGAAGCCGGGAAATAAACTGGAGGCCAACCAACTGCCTGAGCTGTTGGCCTGTTAAAAGATTCTCTTGGCAGAGTTAGGTAGCACACTTGTAATCCCAGCTCTCCAGAGCCTGAGGCAGGAGGATCAGAGTTCACTACCAGCTCAGGATCCTGAGTCCCAAGCCTGGCTAGGCTAACCTTAGTGACCAGAATGGAGGAAAGGAAACCAGAGGAGGAAGGGCGTGACAAATGGGAGGCAGGCATGAGCTGCTGACTTCGGGTTCTTCTGGGAAGGGGTCAAGAAAAAGAGGATTTGGGGTCTACATAGATGTCAGGATGAGTTGTTCTCCCAAGTGAACAGCACCACAGGAAGAGGGGGAGACGGAAAGGGACTATTGACACCAGCCAGGTTGGGCGCAGCTGACTACTGGGGCTGTGACAGCCAGTTCTAGGTCTCCACCACCGCAGCAATCAAGCTCTAGCACACAAGCAGTGAGGACGGAGTCTGAGGGATTCCTGTGGGGAAGGAGCGTTGGGACAGGGCTTTGGGCTTTGTTAGCATCTGCTATCCTGCCTGGGTCTTCCAGCGTCAGAACTTCCTGCCAAATTGCTCAGGAGATACACATGCGTGCGCACACGCACACACACACACACACACACACACAGAGAGAGAGAGAGAGAGAGAGAGAGAGAGAGAGAGAGAGTGTGTGTGAGAGAGAGAGAGAGAGATCCCTCCACTCAGCATTACACTGGAAACTTCAGTGCACAGGGCCACTGTTTGCCCAAATTGCTGGCCTAACCTCCCTTCCCTTGGACATTTGAGCAGAACCCACTTGGTCCTTCGATGACAGTGGCAGTAATCATTCAAGCACCTGTTGTTTGGTGCACACCTGCATGAAATCCCTGTGGGGCAGGCTGGGATCGTGCTCTGCTTTGGAGCCACGCTGTCCACCCACCGTGTCCACCCACACTGCACACCTTGCCGTGGACAACAGTTCCAGTCTCTCCATATTGCCGCCCGTGCTGGGGTGTTTCTGTTGTGTGGTCTTGTGGTATGAGTTTCCGAGTACCTTGTCTGGGCTTGGGGGAGGGGGTGGTGTACGTGCACCTGTGTGTGCAGGACTCTCTTCAAAAAGCAGGGTCTCCCTTTAAGCCTGGAGCTCTCGGTTTTCCCAGTAGCCTGAGAGACAGACAGCACACTCAGAGATCCTTCCGTGTCTGTACCCACAGTGCTGTGGAATAGGCGTGCAAGGGACCCTTCCCAGTAGGGACTCCCAACTGCTGAGCCCTGTGTCCAGCCCAGCACCTTGTCTGTTGACTGTCACTCTCTCACAAAGCACTGGTTCAGGCCTCTTGCCTACCTCTTGCTTCTGTGTGTGTCTGTAGACCAGAGGTCAGCTTCAGTCCCTGTTCCTCATGGTCCACCTCGGCTTGTTGCTATTTATTTGTGCAGGAGGGACATTCACACACCGTGTTGAGTGTGGGGGTCACACGATAACTCTCTGGAGTGAGGACTTTCCTTCTATCGTGTGGGTCCCTTGGTTTCCCGGCCTTGGCCTGCTGAGTCATCTCACTGGCTTGACCTTGCTTTCTCTCTTCTTTCACCTTGGGTCTCTCACTGGCCTGGAGCTCACCAAACAGGCCTGGCTGGCTGGTCAGGTCGGCTCCTCACCACCTCTCCAGCGCTGGGATGCACCACCAGGTCTGTTCATTTATTGTCAAGATTTATTTTTAATTATATATGGGAGAGGTTTGTGCAGGAGTGAAGGTGCCCAGGGGAGCCTAGAAGAGGAGTTAAACCCTCTGGAACTGCAGTTACAGGTGGTTTGTGAACCACCCGATGAGTCTGCTTAGATCAACAACAAACAAAAACTTGGTGCCTTTGCAAGAACTGAAGGCACTCTTTTGGCGGGGAGGGTGGGGAGAGAGTTCAAGCCAGGGTTTCCCTACATAGTCCTGGCTGTCTTAGAACTCATTCTATTAAAGGCACAGATACGCTTCCACCTGCTACAGGAGCACTCTTAGCCCCTGAGCGCTCTCTCCAGCCCAGCCCAGCCGTTTGTGTTTGGTTTTGGTTTTGTTGTTGGTTCTGGGGCTCGAACTCAGACCCTCTGCTTGCAAGGCAAGGGTCACACTCACCAAGCTGCTCTCCACCCCCACTGGCCCTTTTCATCGGGATCTTATCTTGCCACTATTTAGGAGTCCTTCCCATGTTCCGGCTCTGGTCATCCTGCCCTGCTCTCTTCTCAATGGCCTGTCCTTTTCTCTCTGTCCAGCAGCTGTGACCACAGGTGACTCAAGGGTCTTTAGCACTACTTTCAAACATCCACCAGCTTCTCCAAGGACATTCTGTCTAAAGCAGCACACACCCACTGGGCACATGGTGAGACAGTCCCAACAGCACACCTGCCGGGCACACAGGTGGGACAGCCCACTTCCCTGGAGCTCTCTGCTTTGCAAGTGCCTTTTGGGAAGCCGACAAAAGTCCCAGAGGCACAGCCAAGCCAGAGTGACAGAGTGGGCTGTGTCCTGAGGAAAGTTAAGGTCTTATCACTCAGCCCTGACAGTGTCCCAGGGTGGTTTTGTCACAGAATTCTATAAGGAGCAGGGAAGGAATTTCCTGACCATCCAGTTCATTCCGCCCAGGGAGAGGCTCCACTTCCCAGGGTACTGGGGCAGAACGTAACCATCCTTGAAGCCCAGGAACAAAACCAGGGCAGGCATGTTACTTATAACCCCAGTCAAGCACTGTTGAACAGACAGCTTCTGTATCTCTGTCACATAACCCCATGCCACCCCTACCCATGGGCTATAGCTACGTAGTCTCTTGCTAGCAGGCTTCTGAGCCTGCATCAATCCCTCCTGTCCTTGGTAGACTCAGAGAGACTGGTTCCCCTCCCTGTGGCATCAACACCAGCCCTCCCCACTCTCAGCCAACTCTGTGCCCCCAAACCTGACTGGCCCCTGCCCCATGTCCTGGTTTGCTTGCTATTGATGTAATAATAGGTGTTCTGGCCGGGCAGTGGTGGTGCACGCCTTTAATCCCAGCACTTGGGAGGCAGAGGCAGGCAGATTTCTGAGTTCGAGGCTAGCCTGGTGTACAGAGTGAGTTCCAGGACAGCCAGGGCTACACAGAGAAACCCTGTCTCAAAAAAACCAAACCAAACCAAAAAAAAAAAAAAAAAAAAAAAAAAAAAGAAAGAAAGAAAGAAAGAAAAAAGGTGTTCTAACCCAAAGTAACTAGTGGGGGGTCAACGAGGAAAGCCAGGGCAGAAACTCTAGGCAGGAACCTAGAGGCGGGAGCAGAAGCAGAGGCCACGGAGGAACGCTGTGCACTGACTTGCCCATCTTGCTTATGTAAGGACATATAGCTTCCAGGGCTACCTGTCCAGCGGTGCCCTCAGTGGCCTGGGTCCTCCCTTATTAGTCGTCAAGAAAATGCTCAGTCTGATGGAGGCAGACCCTCAGCTGAGGGCACCGTTTCCCATAGGATACTATTTTGTGTCAAGCTGATTAAGAACTAGCCAGGTTACTGCATGGCTCACTCGGACTCGGCCCCAAGGTCACCGTTTCAGAGAGGCCTGAGCGGGCCTCTGGGGACAGGCTCTCAACACTTGCTTATTCCCATTCTGTTGTGACATGAGAGTGTTTTCTTTCTCTCCCTTCCCCGAAGACCATAGACAAGAGTTACTTTAACCACCATGACATCCCTGACAGGATGGACTGAACTCTCAAACCGTGAGCCAGCAGATAGATCCCTCTTCCTGTAAGATGCTTCTTCTTATGTCTTTCGTCAGAGTGATGGGGAGTAACACACACACACATACATACATACATGTGTGTGTGTGTGTGTGTGTGTGTGTACACTCACCACAGGCACAGGAGAACTCTCTGGAAGACAGAATGGTCACATGGTACCCTGGGTGGGGGTGGGGTGGGTCTAGAAGAAGCTTGAAGGCCGGAGGTTAGGGGAGAAGGTTCTACATTCCACATGTAAAGTTTATGTAGAGCAATAGGGCTGAAGAGGTGGCCTGGTGGTTAAGAGCACTGGCTGCTCCTCCAGAGGACTTAGGTTCAATTCTTTGCACCCACACAGTGTGGCTCACAACCATCTCTAACGTCAGTCCCAGGGGGATCTGGCGCCCTCTTCTGGCCTGTGCATGTACTGCGTGCATGTGATGCATATGCACTCCTACAGGCAAAACACCCATACACATAAGATAATTTTAAAAACAAAGAAATAAGCTGGGTGGTGGTGCACACCTTTAGTCCCAGTACTTGGGAGGCAGAGGCCAGCAAACCTCTGAGTTCAAAGCCAGCCTGGTCTACAGAATGAGTTCCAAGACAGCCAAGGCTACATAGAGAAACCCTGTCTCAAACAACAACAACAACAAAACAACCCAAAAAACAAAGAAACCAACCAACCGAAACCCTCTAATGGCTCAGTCAGTAAAATTCTTACCAGAAACATGAGGTCCTGAGTTCAGATTCAGTGTAAAAGGCATGGTATCATCTATAATCCTGACACTGCACAGGCAGAGACAGATGGCACGTCCATGGAGGTCGGCTCCTGCAGCCCAGCCCAGCCCAGCTCACAAGCTCTAGGTTCAGTGAGATGCCCTGTCTCAAGAAGTGTGTGTGTGTGGGGGGGGGGGATGTAGGCACTGCACACCTGTAATCTCAACACTCACTTGAGGCAGAGGCAGAGGCAGGCTGAGCTCTGAGAGTTACAGGTAATCCTGGTCTACATAGTGAGTCCCAGGCCATCCAAGGCTACATAGTGAGACCTTGTCTTAAATAAATAAATACAGCAGGACTAGTGAGATGACTCAGTGGGTAACGACACTGGCCACCAAGGCTGACAACCAGAGTTTGATTCCTGGACCACACATGGTAGAGAGAAATGATTCCTGCAAGGTGTCCTTTGACCTTCATCCCACTCCAAGACACACGTGTGTACATGCACATGCACACATGCATACCCATATACATCACACACCACAAACACTCACTGCATACCATATACACACCACACACACACACCACTCACACATACACACACCCATACAAAAAATACTATACACACATACATACACATATGTGGGTGGGGACAGACACCACATGGAGAAACAGGACAAGCATTCTAGGTCAGGTCCTCTGTCTCTGTAGTCTCCAGTCCTGTTCTAGGACCCTTGTAACCTCACTGAACTCCAGTTGTCTTCAGAAAGCCACCTTTGTATTCTATGAAGGTGTGAATCCTGGGGATGAGATTTCCAACAGTAGCTGCGTGAGGAGTCTCAGGAGCTTGGGCTTGCTAAAGGGACCAGGGAGCAGACATATCATTCCTACCATGTGCCCAGGCATCGTTCCAAGGTCCAGGGATCACTCCTGCTTGCTTTCTCAGCTGAATGCCATCAACACAGGGCAGAGCCAGGGACAGCACTGTGTCCCTCACTGCAGAGAGGCCACCTCCTCTTGTGGTTCCTTCTTTGTCTAAGTATACCAACCATCTCCAACTGACCACACACACACACTACCCCTGATTCCCCACAACACACACACACATCCCATGAACACTACATACAGACACACACACATATATCACATATGAGCACACGTGTGCACATGTCATATACCACACATATATCACACACATACACATACCCACATGAGCATACATGTGCACATACCATATGCCACACATATACCAGACACCACACACACATATCACACACCTATATACACCACACGAGTATGCATGTACACATACCATATTCTATACATACATACCACACACACATACACCACACATTGGAGCATGCACACACACATACACACACAAGTCCACCAGTCCTCAACCCAGGGAGTCCTCCCTTAAAACACCATTATGTGTGCATGTTGCCTGAGGACCAGGACAAGGCCAAGCAGGCCTTGTGTTTGGGGATCTCAAGCCTGCCGAGAGGAGTGAGCAATTCCTGAGGAACATTAAAGGGAGTGGTGGAGAAACAGGGTTTGCAGGTACGCACCACAGTACTGAGCTTAATGTCTGGCTGTGAGTGAAAAAATGGGAGAAAGAAGATGGTGCAGGCATGCATATCTGCACTCAGTAAGAAGACGGTGCAGGCATGCATATCTGCATGCAGTAAGAAGATGGTGCAGGTATCCATATCTGCACTCAGTAGTCTTGTTGAGGGTACCACTTGTGGGGTGGGGTGGGTCAGAGCTGGGGGCAGGGCTGGAGGCATGCTCAGTTGGAAGACTGCTTGCCTCCTGTGCATGGAGCCCTGGCTTCAGTTCCCAGCACCACATAAATAGCATGGTGACATGTGCTGGCAATCCCAGTACCTGGGAGGCAGAGGTAGGAGGATCAGAAGGTCAAACTACATAGTGAGTCAGAGGCTAGCCTGGACTACATGCAACTCAAGATTCCCAGGACCCATGTGGCCTGTAACTCCAACTCTAAGATCAAACACCCTCTTTTGGCCTCCAAGGACCCCCCATACATACATGGCAAACACTCACAGATACACACATATGCATACATACATACATACATACATACATGGCAACACTCACATAAATACACACATACATAAATGGCAAACATTCATATACATACACACATACATATACACATATATACATACATACATACATGGCAAACACTCACATACACATATATACATATATATGCACATACATGACAAACACATATACACACATATACATACATACATACATACATAGCAAACGCATACACACATATACATATATGGCAATACTCATATACATATACACATAAATTCATGACAAATACATACATACACATATACATATATACATACATGCATGGCATACACTCACATACATACCCACACACACACACACACACACACACACACACACACACACACACACACGAGAATTCCTAGACAGGGTGTTGATGCAGGAAATGGAGAGCTGGCTCAGCAGTTAAGAGCACTTTCTGCTCTGGCAGAGGACCTGGGTTCAGTTCCCAGCACCCACACCAGGCAGCTCCCAACTGCCTGTGACTCCAGCTACAGGGAATCAGATGGCTTCTTCTGTTTCTGTGGGCACACACAGACAAATACAAACAAGTCTTTGGCTTGTTTTTTGTTTTTTTTTTTTTTTTTGTTTTTTTTTTTTTTTTTTGAGTCAGGGTTTGTCTGTGTAGCCCTGCCTGTCCTGGAACTTACCCTGTAGATCAGGCAGCTCAGAGTCTGCCTGCTACTGGAGTGCAGGGACTAAACCTTGACTTTTGTTATTGTTGTTGAGTAAATCAAGAGAGTAGAGGTTCAGAGTCACAGGACAAAGGTTCTTCTGCTGGTGTCAGGCCAGGCTCATCTTGAGAGGAAGAACCCTCTTCAGGAAGTGGGTGAGTTCCCGGTGAGGCATCACTTAAGTGTGGTGGAGGAGCCCAGCACGTGAGGATTGGGGAGGAGTCTGAGCCAGGGAAGCTGAGCTGGCAGCCTCTGCAGTCGTGACCCATGATGTATGATTTGAAGTTCATCTGGACAAACTACAGTCCTGGACATGTGTTCTCCAGACTGAGATAAGGGGGCACAGCCTGGCCAGGCTGCAGGCAGGAGGCTCACATCCACGTGCCTTCTCTAGCCGTCTGTCGCTGGCTCCGTGTCCCTGTCCGAGGGATGTTTCAGTGAACCTAAGTGGACCTCGAGGGACCATAGATAGGCTCTGGCTTCAGCTTTTCTGCTGGCCGGGACACTGCCTGTTCCCAGAATACTCCCTGCCCCAGAGGCCGTTCACCCTGAGTAGGGGCCCATGCTAAAAGATGCCACCTGAGCTATCCCTTTGATGGTGTCAGCTGCTGCCAGGGAGAGCTGGTGATGGGGGAAGGGTCGGAGTCAGAGGCCTACAGCTTTCTGTCCATGTTCAATCCAAAGCCCAGCTAGGAGGCCCCAAGTCCTCCATTGTAGAGAGTCCTAGTTTAGAGGCCCTGTGCTCAGCAGACCCTGGGCTGACTGGCCTGAGGAGCATGCTGGGAAGAGGACACCACCCCAGTGACTACGAATGGAGTAAGGGGAGCAGCCAGCCCAGAGGCCGAATGAACATCTCTATGAAAGGAGGGCCATGTGTGACTCTTCTGAGGGGCAGCTTGGGGGCTTAGGCTCGGCACGAGGGGCATGGCAGTCCCCTTGGCCTCCAAGCCTGAGCTTCTTCCTCCCTGAAGGCAGCCAGTTGTGCCTGATGCTACGGGGTCTGAGGCAAAGACAGAAACACACAGGACTGCTCTGTGTGTGTGTGTGTGTGTGTGTGTGTGTGTGTGTGTGTGTGTCTGAGTGGACTATGCAAACAGTGGGTCCCTTGTTCAAAAAAAAAAAAAGTAGGAATTTCAAGACATTGACAGAACATTAAACCGGACATGAAGTGCGTCTGACTCTGCTCATTCATGGTCTCGTGCGTTCTTAAGTCACCAGTACCAGCAACACATAAAGAGTTGCTGAGTACTTTATAGCCATGTGTTAATACACAATACACACAAAGGCCCTGTGGCCACCTGGCACTCACATGGCAGGTAGCACAGTTGGAATCTAAAGCTAGGTCTGCCAGGCCCTCTCTGAAGGGCAGGCTCATCAGACCTCAGTGTCTGAGGAATTCCCCCTTCCTAAGAGGCAGGGCTTCTTGACACTGTGGTACCCAAGACCCAACTCCCCGCTACCCAAGTTTGAAGTCTGGTTCTGTTCAGTCATTCTCTGGACCCCCATTTCTGTATCTGTGAGATGGATGTATTATTGTCTCTACTGACTACTGAGTTATTTCTCATGACGCACACGTAACACCTAGAGTAGCCCAGCTATGTAAAAAGCCTGGGTGGGGGCTGGAGAGATGGCTCCGGGGTTAAGAGCACAGACTGCTCTTCCAGAGGTCCTGAGTTCAAATCCCAGCAACCACATGGTGGCTCACAACCATCTGTAATGGGATCTGATACCCTCTTCTGGTGTGTCTGTAGACAGCTACAGTGTACTCATATACATTAAATAAATAAATAAATAAATCTTTAAAAAAAAAAAAAAAAAAAAAAAAAAAAAAAAAAAGCCTGGGTGATGCCCCCAACCCCACCATGGTCTCACTGTAGGCCTCCGTTTGCTCTCCTGGGGTTACCTTCTGCACAGACTAACCTCTAACTATAGAAATCCAATCCACCCAGCAGTGTGTATAGATCTGGGGCCGCCTTCCACACCCAGGCACCCAAGTGGAAACAGCCTACAACTCTGGCTTTTGCTAAGGGCCACTGCGCTGCAAAGGGCTCCCTCTAGTGGTCTGGTGCGAAGCTGCTCCCCTGGGCCTAGTTCGCCCTGGGGAGGAAATGACAAGATGCTGGGATCTGGCTCTTTCTCCCTTGGGTAGTGGTAAGGTCCTAAGGATCTCAGCTGCTGCCCCGCGTGTAGAGACGCCTGCAGACCTGCCTTTCAATCCTTGGAGCAGCAGACCTGGGCCAATGCAGCAGCAAAGGCAGAGGCTCCAAATAGAAAAGCTGTCAGTCCCTCATAGTTCCTGGCTCTTACAGATGGCAGAAGCTTGGGGTAGGGGCGGGGGGGGATGAAAACCTACAACCTCGAAGTGCAGGCAGAGAGAAGAGGGTAGCCTAGGAGGAAGGGGTGCATGGGCAGGTGCCTTGGTGGCCGTGTGGGGGTGAGTGACCACTCTAGAGAGAGCTGAAACACTTAAAGTCTCTGCAGTTTTGAAACAATGTCCTGTTGTGTGACCCTGCCTGGCCTAGAACTCACTACTGAGCTCAGCTTAGCCTTGAATTCCATGCAATCCTCAAGTACTTAAGTAACAGGTATGCTCTCTATTCTCCACTCTTCCCATGCACTTGATTGACACAAGAATTCACTCTGTAGAACAGATAGCCTGGAATGATCTATGTAGACCAGGCTAGCCTCAAACTCAGGGATACTGCAGCCTCGACCTCCTGGTGCTGGGATTCCAGGCATGTACCACACCTGGCCCCAGGCATGCTTTCCTTTTTCTTTGTTGCTTGCAACCCACCCCATGTCTCCCTGTGCTGCCCACATCCCCCTGCACCCCCCTATATAGCTGAGAATAATCTTGAACTTCTGACTCCGACTTCTACTTCCGGAATGGCAGCATCTCAGGCTTAAGCCATCATTGCCATGGTTCCGTGGTCCTGGGGGTGGGCCCAGGGCTTTGTGCATGCTAGGCAAGCACTCTATCATCTGAACTCCCAGCTCTCAAAACTATGTTTTTGAGGGAGCAGGTTTCAGGACATGTTTTCCCTGTACCTCTCTGGCTGTCCTGAAACTCACTCTCTAGACCAGAGTGGCCTTGAACTCAGTGATGCACCTGCCTCCTGACTGTTGGAATTAAATTCATGTTCCACCCCACCACCCAGCTCCCAACCCCTTTTTAAGGATAGACTCCTAGGGGCCTTTGCAGCCCGCTGCTTGGGCTCAGCTGGAGGGGAACGAGGCACCTGCACTCTTACAAACAGCGAGTGAGGCTGATGCACGAAAGCCCCCTTGGCTCCCTGGGGCATCCACTGCCACCTAGGAACATATGAGCTTGGCCCCAGGGCCTGCACCTTGAGGTATGTGGGCCAAGGTTACCCCTGTTTATATAACACACACCTGGGATTCTGAGGCAGAAGGATAGAGCATTGGGAAGGAGCCCCAGGACCAACAGTGCAAGCAAGGGACAGGTACAGACAATGGTGACCTGGACCAAGCCCACATACACAGGAGAGGACACATCTGTCCTTGCCAGCTCTGAGCAAAGTCTGGGTGGCACTTGCTCTCACACACTGCCCCCAGCCGCTGTGCATGCACGCAGCCCACTCACCTCCAGCAGCTGTGAACCTGTGCAGCCCACTCACCTCCAGCAGCAGCTGTGCATGCATGCAGCCCGCTCACCTCCAACAGCAGCTGTGCATACATGCAGCCCACTCACCTCCAACAGTAGCTGTGCACCTGTGCAGCCCACTCACCTCCAAAAGCAGCTGTGCATGCATGCAGACCACTCACCTCCAGCAGCTGTGCACCCGTGCAGCCCACTTACCTCCAGCAGCAGCTGTGCATGCATGCAGACCACTTACCTTCAGCAACTGTGTGTGCATGCAGACCACTCACCTCCAACAGTAGCTGTGCACCTGTGCAGCCCACTCACCTCCAGCAGCAGCTGTGCATGCATGCAGACCACTTACCTTCAGCAACTGTGTGTACATGCAGCCCACTCACCTCCAACAGCAGCTGTGCATGCATGCAGCCCATCACCTCCAACAGCAGCTGTGCATGCATGCAGTCCACTCACCTCCAGCAGCTGTGCACCCATGCAGCCCACATACTCCTCAACTGCCCGTGGCTGAATCACCCATCAAATCCATGGGATCTTCATGAGCTGAGTTCAGGCCCCACCTATTTGCACTTTTCTCACTGGAATGAAACACTGACCAGAAGTGACTGTGGGAGAAAAGGTTTACTTGCTGACACCTCCCTGTCACCTTCCTTCACCAGAGAAGCCAGGGCAGGAGCTCAAGGCAGGAGCTGGCAGGCCACGGAGGAAGGCTTACTGGCTTGCTCAGCTCGATTTCTCAGCTGACCCTGCACCACTTGCCTAGGGCTGCCACAGCCCAGAGCAATTGTTAATCAACAAAATGCCCCTCAGACATGCCTACAAGCCAGTCTGATGGAGGTAAGTCTTCAGTGGAAGCTCCCTCTTCCCAGGTGACTCTAGTCAAGTTTGTGTCAGGCTGACAGAAACTAATCGACAAGGTTTTCTCAAAAACCTAAACACACAAAAGCTTCAGTGTTTCTGTCTCGTCAGCACTCTGTACTATTCAGCTCTTCAACAGAAACCCTGCCTTGGTTCAGCACTATCCTCCCAGGTCCAAGCCAGCCATGGGTCCTTTCTCATCCTCCTGTTTTCCAGAGTCTCTAGCCTTGCATGGCTGGCAGCAGCCGTCCTGAGGTTGCCTCATGCCTCTCCCAGGAGTCCCTTGGTCTGTCACTTTTCTCTTCAGGATGGGAGGCAACAAGATGACCCCCAAGAAAGAGGAGGCCTGGGATTGTGTCAGGTCTCCCCAGTCACCAGCTCTGCACACTGCCAGGAAGCGGCAGCTGGACCCCCCAAGCTGAGGACAGACCCAAGGGCCGGCTTATTTCCTTGTCTGTTGTTAGTGGTTTTGTTGTGATCTGGTTCACACTCCCTCGTGCATGGTCTGAGGGTTTCTCATACGTCTACAGAGTTGGGCAACCATCACTGTAGTCCAGGGTTCAAACATCCCTGTCAGCATAGAAAGAAGAAAGAAAAACACCTTTATCTACGTGTCTCCACTCCTGCGTCCCAGCCCTGACAACCACCAGCCTGTGCTCCGTCTATGGAAATTTCCAGAAGTGCTCTGTTCAGCCCCGCTTCTGTCACAGCATGTGTGAGCCTGTTTTCTACAGGCAGAGCTAACTCAGGTCTCCACTCTGCCCACCTCCCTTTGTCCATCCTCTCGGCTTTTTAGGAGGCCCCTCTCAAGATACATCTAGAACCAGCTCTTCCAGTCCAACAATGTGTAGGCCAGGGACCAGGTGTGAGGTCATCTCCATGGATCTGACTGCTAGGGCACCGTCACAATGTGCCACAGCAAACTGAGGGAGCACATACATAGTCCACGTGTGTCTCTTAGAGCTGACCATGCTCCTGCTTCTCAGTTTCTCCATCTTACCTCCCCGGCAGTGGCGGTGGTGGTGGTGGTGGTAATGGTGGTGGTGGTTGTGATGGTGGTGGTGATGGTGGTGGTGATGATGGTGGTGGTGGTGGTGGTGATGGTGGTGGTAATGGTGGTGGTGGTGGTGATGGTGGTGGTGATGGCAATGATGGTGATGGTGGTGGTGGCAGTGATGGTGGTGGTGATGGTGGTGGTGGTAATGGTGGTGATGGTGGCAGTGATGGTGGTGATGGCAGTGATGGTGGTGGTGGTGGTGGTGATGGTGGTGGTGGCAGTGATGATGGTGATGGTGGTGGTGATGGTGGTAGTGATGGCAGTGATGGTGGTGATGGTGGTGGTGATGGTGGTAGTGATGGCAGTGATGGTAGTGGTGGTGATGGTGGTGGTGATGGTGGTGGTGGTGGTGGTGGCAGTGATGGTGGTGATGGTGGTGGCGGTGGTGATGGTGGTGGTGGTGGTGGCAGTGATGGTGGTGGTGATGGTGGTGGTGGCAGTGATGGTGGTGATGGTGGTGGTGGTGATGGTGGTGGTGGCAGTGATGGTGGTGATGGTGGTGGTGGCAGTGATGGTGGTGATGGTGGTGGTGATGGTGGTGGTGGTGATGGTGGTGGTGATGGTGGTGGTGGTGGCGGTGATGGCGGTGATGGTGGTGGTGGCAGTGATGGTGGTGGTGGTGGCAGTGATGGTGGTGATGGTGGTGGCGGTGGTGGTGGTGGCGGCATTAGAGTGATTGAACTCACTCTCCTAAAGATTTGTTACCTTGAACAGTGAAGGTAGTCTTATTTGGCAAAAATCTCTTTGCATATGTAGTGAGGTTATGAACCTTTTTTTCTTTGTTTTGTTTTCCCAAGACAGCATTTCTTTTGTATAATAGCTCTGGCTGTCTTAGAACTCAATCTGTAGACCAGGCTGGCCTTGAACTCAGAGATTCTCCTGCCTCTGCCTCCCAAATGCTGGGATTAAAGGTGTGCACCACTGCCCAGCCCAGATTAAGGATTTTAAAGTCTGGGCCTGAAGGATCAGAGGTGAGCCCTAAGCCCAGGGTAAGTTTTCTTTTAAAATTGCTTGCTAGTCCCAGCACTTGGAAGGCAGAGACAGGTGGATTTTCTGTTAGTATGAGGCTAGCCTGGTCTATAGAGTGAGTTTCAGGATGTCGAGGGCTACACAGAAAACCCTGCCCTGAAATAAACAAAAACAATAAATAAATAAAAGTGCCTGCTATTTTCCCAAAGGATCAGAGTTCAGTTCTAGGCTCACACCTGCCCTGCAGCTCACACCTGCCCTGCAGCTCACACCTGCCCTGCAGCTCACACCTGCCTGGAATGCCAGCTCCAGGGACCGTGACCCCTCGTGTGGCACTTACAGATATTCACAGTCACTTGCACATACCCTGACACACAGACACATGCACATATACATAAAAAATATTTTTTTTCAATAGAGAGGCAGAAGAGATAGATGACAGGCCCAGAGAGGTGCACAAGGAGTCCACAAAAGCAAAAACAACCATGATATGAGCTCAGGCCAGACCCAGTAGGGCCCACCCGCTGCTGGAGGAGCAGAAAGGCCTTTCCTGGAGCTGTTAGAGGAAGCAGTACTCAATAGGCCTGGGCTTCGGGCCTATGGTCTCTAGAACTGTCATATAACCCATTTCTGCCCGTCATGGCACCCAGGGGCTTTCTTCCAGTATCCCCAGAAGCTGGACACAGGGCTCACCCACGAGCACTGAGAGCCCCCAGCTAAGCCACAGCAGCTCACACCTGCCCAGGAGCTTACACCTGCCCTGAACCAAGCTCTGATCCCCAGAGCTTGGGAGGAGCTCTGCAAGTGGGAGGAGCTCTGCAAGTGGGAGGAGCTCTGCAAGTGGGAGGAGCTCTCCACGTGGGATCCTTTTGACTAGTCTGCCAGCTGCTGGGCTCTGCAGGGTTAAGTAACAAGCTCCTCCTGGGGCCTGTGAAGTTGCTTCACCCCTTTGAAGCCTTCCCAGGAACCCCAATTGCCCAGCTACCCCGCCACCATCCCGGCAGGATGGAAAGAGAGAGGCCACTTTTTCCGAGAAAGATGTTTAATGTGCTTACAGGCACTCCGTTATTACGTTTATTATTTACGGTCAGTTTTAGGAACATGAAATTGCAGCCGTATTGTTGGAAGTAAATTTTATTTCCATGGCTTTAAAACACACAAAAACAAGAATAATAATTCCATTAGCAGCTGGATGTTGTCGTAATTCTGTAGAACGTAAATTTCCCCGTAATAACAACTGTGAAATACCAAGAACCTGTTGCAGCGAGATTGCTGGAAAGCGACTGCTGGGCCCAAAGAACAAATGACCAGTCCCTCCACGGCTGCAGAGGTGCCTGAGGGCCGGAGGCTGGAGAGCACGGATGGGCCCTGTGAGTGACAGGAGAGCAGAGGCGCTGGGAAGCCCGTACATGCTCTGATGAATGACTTCCTTCCCCAGTTATTCGGTCATTGTTGCTTTCTGTGTTTTAGGTAGGTTGTGTGACGTGTGTGCCCATGCACATATATGCACCTATGTGTCAAGGGCAAAGCACAATCTTAGTGGTTGTTGCCTGGGCAACAACCACGGTTTGTTTTTTTTTTCCTTAGATGGTATCTCTATTTTGGTCTGGAACTTCCCCAGTAAGACAGTCTAGCTGGCCTGTGAACCCCAGCAATCCTCCCGCCTCTCCCCAACCCCTGCCCTGCTGAGATTACAAGCATGTGCCACCATGCCTAGCTCTCTCTATATGGGTCCTGAGACTCAAACTCTGGTCCTCATGTTTGCAAGACAAGCACTGATCGTCTTCCCAGCGCTGTTTTGTTTTGTTTAGACAGAATATCATGTAGCTCAGGCTAGTCTTGAATTGACTACAAAGCTAAGGCTAGCATTCATTTCCTGACCTTGTCTCCCCCTCCCAAGCTCTGGGACTAACACATGAGCTACTGCGCCTAGCATCTGGCTGCTGTTGTTGAGATAAGTTCTTATGCTGTAGCCCAGGCTATCCTGACCTCATTAGATAGACTAGGCTGGCCTCTATCTCCTCCTGCCAATCTTCCTGCCTTAACTTTCTAGTGCTGGGATTATAAGGATGAGCCACACACCATGTCTGGCTCCTCTGTCTGTCTTATCTGTCTTTAGCCAAACTGGGGATCGAACCCAGGGCCTCCTGCATGTGAGGTAAGCACCCTACCCCTGAGATAGATCCCCCAACCCTTGTCGGCTCAAGGGAGACTGTGATAAAGAGGACCATCCTGTGTGAGGGTCAAGCTGGGAACCAGAGGTGGAGGGAGAGAGTCCCATAGAGAATCTAGGGTGCTCAGTTACATGGAAACTTCAGGCAACGAATAAGGTTTATGGTGACAATAGTGTGTCTGAAATTCAAATTTAACCCGGAGTTCTGGGTTTGGTTTGTTTGATTTCTTAGGCTTAGTGACTTAAGGAAGAAGACTGAACCTCTTGGGAACTCTTGCAGGACCCTGCTAGGACCCTAGGAACATTCGCAGGCTTAGGAGACAAGACAGGGTCTAGTTTAGGTCTCCCCAGGTGAGCTCATCAGTTTGCCTTCCTGTGACAAACCTCAGAGACAGTCAAGTACTGAGAGGAAAGGTGGCTCAGTTAGGGTTTCTACTGTTGTGCTAAAACACCACAGCCTGAAGGGTGTGTCGCACACTTCGGGTAGCAGTTCATCACTGAAGGAAGTCAGGACAGGAACTCAGACAGGGCAGGAACCTGGAGGCAGGAGCAGAGGACATGGAGGGGCTGCTCACTGGCTTGTTCATCTGTGGCTTACTCAGCCTGTTTTTTGTTTGTTTGTTTGTTTGTTTTGTTTTGTTTTTGCACATAACTCAGAACCACCAGCCCAGAGAGCTCACACCAGTCATGGTAGGGTGGAGCCTCCCACCTCAATCATCAATTAAGGAACGGACCCTCCAGGCTTGGCTGCAACCAACATAATGCAGGCTTTTCTCAGTGGAGAGTCCCCTTTCCCTTCTCCCAAACGCCTCTAGCTTATGTCAGATTGACATAAACTCGCTGTAGAGAAGGTTTCTTTTGGATCCTGGACTCAGAATCTTCAGTCCGTGGTCCTTTGGCCCCGCTGCTCTGGGTTTTGTGGCGAGGTAGGACATGGTAGTAGAGGCTCTCACATTACCTGGTGTGGAAGGAGGTGTTAAGAAAATAACAAGCTCCAGGCCAGCCAGGACTGCCTAGTGAGACCCTGTTTCAAAACAACACCAACCCCAAACCAAAGAACCAAAGAACCAAAGAACCAAAGAACCAAAGAACCAAAGAACCAAAGAACCAAAGAACCAAAGAACGGAAAAGCCTCTCAAAATCCAAGATGAGACGCTGCTGCATATTCAGGAAGCCTGGAATTCAAATCCCACATACCAAGCAGGGCATCAGCACAGAGCTGAACCCCAGCTCTGAGGAAGACAGCGGTGGCGATCACTAGGATCTGTAGGCTTCCAGTACCAGCCTCGGGTTCCGGGAACAAGCCCCCCTCAAAGGAACAGCTGGGCAGCCATGGGAGACACCCAGTACCCTTCTGGTCTCTGTGCCCGCTCACCAGGTACTCAAATGTCAACAGAAACAGTCCTACACAAGCCACTTCTTGTTTTGAGGCAGGCTCTCACTGCGTGGCTATGACTGGCCTGAAATCCATACAGACCCACCTGCCTCTGCCCCCCAAGGCTGAGATTAAAGACCATGCTACCACGTCCAACTTAAGAAATCTTAAAACAGGGGCTAGGGGTGTATGCCGGCTGGTAGAGTGTTTGTCTGGAGCTGGCTATAGGATGTGTTGAAGAGGTGGGGATAGGGACCATCTGCGTGAGGCCAGCCTGGGCCACACCCTTCCTGGAACTGGGAATGTGGTGCAGTAATAGGGCAGACATGTAGCATTGGTGAGGCATGGGGGAGGGTGGGGGAGGGGTTGCCTGGCACAAGTCCCAGCAGTCCATTAAAACGCGGGTACGCACCTGTAACCCCGGTATTCGGCAAGGAGTCAGCAGTTCAGGGTCATCTTCAGCCATGGACAAAGTTATAGGCCAGCCTGGACTCTGTGGAACTCCATTTCAAAAACAACAATTAACCAACAGTCAAAGACGGTTCACATTGTGGCCAGAATGCTAGAGAGAGAAGAGGAGGAAGGGGGGGGTTCCACAGTTCCCTTTGAGGGTCCGCCCACAGTGACCAGAAGACCCGCCAGCACCCGACTCCTAAGGGTTCCTCTCTCTCCCAATGGCATCAGGCAAAGGCTGAGGGCAAGCCTTTGGGAATGTTCCAGATTTAAACTACAGCTTGGAGGCTCTGAGGGGAGACGGCAGGGATTAGGTAAGAAGTGGCTAACTTGCCCAGGTTGGCCTTGAACTTACACTCTCTCTGGCTTTGCCCTCCGAGGTAGCTTGACTGGCACCAGGGGCTGGCTCCTCCTCACTCTGAAGGCCCTGTCATTTCTGATGCCTCTTCCTCCTGTGGAGGCTCAGACACCACAGGCAGCGCTTTATATTTTACTTGGCTGTGGGTTAGGGAGCTGCCTGCTGCTGGATTTGGTCCCTGCATCTATCCTGTTGAGGCTGGGTTCTTTCTGCCTCTCTACCTACCCTAGGCTAGCCCAGTCCTGCTGTTCTGGGTGGTCCTATCTCTGCTTCGTAGCCTGCTATAGGAGACCTGGCATTGCAGAGGTGAAACATCTGTAATCTGTATCTTTTTGTGGCTCTGGGGATTGAATTTAGGTTGTCAGCCTTTCACAGCAAAACTTTTGCCAGCTGATCTACCTCCCTGGCCCCAAAATGTCTGCCAAATAAATGCAGGGGTGAGCGAGTCCGTACGTGTGCCCGCTGTTCTCAGTGTCTCCTGATCCATTCTCCCGTGGGTGGCGGGCCTCCTTTGCCAGCTGCACCTCCCCATAGGGATTTATCCCCCTAAGAGCTGACTTCTGTCTTTCCCACCTTGGCCCTGAGACCTGGGCTGGGCTCCTTGCCTGCATCAGATGCCATGAATTCCCGGCATTGCTGGTCTCCCAGAAGATGGTGATGATGATGGTATTTCAGTGGTGTGTGATGGTGATGAAGATGGTGGTGGTGGTGATGATGGTATTTCAGTGGTGTGTGATGGTGATGAAGATGGTGATGATCATGATGATGGTGATGATGGTGATGGTGATAATATTGCAGTGACTTCAGTGAGTGAGTGGTCTTCTCTCTAGAAGTGTGTGACTGGCTGGGGTAGGACCCCATCTGCATGTGCTGTACATACAACTTTGCATCCCTTCTTCTGGCTACACCATTAGTGGGAGTCTACAGACTCTGAGCTATGTTCCTAGGTCTCACTTCTAGCGACTCTGCCCCTGATATTGCTGCTGGAACTTGGGTCCCTGAGAGAGGAATGGCTTTTTTTCTTTTCAATGTGAGTCAGGGGCAGAGTGGGCTAGGGTCTTGGCCTGCCAGAATACTGAGGGTCAAGGCCTATGCCCCTAGCAAGAAGCAGAGAGCCACTAGGAAGCCCCTGGAGAGAAGCTGGACTGGACCATTGAAGGTGGGGTATGAAGAGGACCGGCCTGGCAGCCTTCAGGGCTGACCCTCCAGACAGACATCCTCTTGGGGATGCCTTAAGGACTGAGTGAGGCCAGGTCAGGAACTGACTCTGGGTACACCCAACTTCTCTGCTCCTCTTTCTGGAAGAAGAGGGCTTCCTACAGGCCCTGGAAGTTTTCCCTGAGGTCACTCCGCACATAATTGGCTGGAATATGAGGACAGTCCCAACAACCTCCTGGGCTGAGCTGTCCACTTCCTCTCAGCAGAGCAAGAGAGGGACTGGAGAGGAGACACAGGGACACCATCGCAGAGGGCATTCCTGTCCCCCAGCCCCTGAATGGAGAGGAGGGCCGTCCAAACACAGTGGGGACATAGGACCCTGGAGAAGTCGCCTGTCTTTTTGTCAGGATAATGTGGCTTTAAGGCTCACAGCCACAGACCACTGGAGTGGGATCTCCAGAGATACCCCTCCCAGGGCAGTTGAAGAACACAGTCAGCAGGTTAGACCCAGGCTGGTTGGGCTGGAGGTAGGCACATGTTTGTGCAAGGGTCAGAGGATGTTGGGTTCTCCCAGCCCCTTAGCGGAAAAGCACCAGTCCTGGCCTGAGCTGTCACTGGACAGAGTCGCTTCCCTGTGATTTGCCTACATAGACTTTGTCCCTTCAGGTCAGCCCAGTCCTATATCTCTTCTTAAATGTTGGAGGCTGGGAGGTGGGGGAGGTGAGAGGCAACACAGGGCCTAGGCCTGGCTGCAGGCAGGAGTTGGCACCTTGGGCCACCCCTCCCCCACACATTCTGCCATTACTGGAAATGAGGAAACCTCCTGGGGTCCCTTCTGTAGAGCTGACTGCTGGTAAGTCCCTTCCCCAGTGGCTCTTCAGCAACTCCCAGGGGCCTGCTGTGCTGGCAGCCCCAGCCTGGGCCCCCACACCCAGTCCCTGCTGCAGGTGGCTTCTTGAGGGCAGTGGGAGTGGGGGATGGGCAAAGAGGTACCCAAGCCAGCGGCCTCTGCCTTTCTGATGCCAGTGGCTTCCTGGGGAAGAGGGACCACAAACAGGAGGGTGTGGTCTGCTGAGAGGGGGCAACTTCTCTCTTGTTCTCTTCCCAGAAGGGAGGAAGATCAATTTTAGGTGCAGCGGTAGCCCTATTCTTTCCCGGTTATCCAGATTCTGAAGTCCTCCCTTCAAGGTGAACCCTCCTAGTCTTGTGCAGGAGGAAGGGTCAAGCGGTGACCTGGAACTATCCATCTGACTCTAGAGGGCACCTGTAGAACAGCTCTCCAGATCCTGCCCCTGCAGTGGGCCTCAGGATGGGAAGGAAGGAAGGAAGGAAAGAAGGAAGGAAGGAAGGAAGGAAGGAAGGAAGGAAGGAGTGTGAAGAATCCTAGGCTAGAAACAGGCTTCCAGCATCCCCCAGAGAGAATGCAGGGGACCAGGCATTCAGATCTGGAGAGTTCTATGCCAAGCAGGGCCCAGGGAAGCTGTCTGGGTCAGCATGTCCTGAGCATGGAGCCTAGCAATGGAAGCCAGGATTCCTGAGCATCTCCCAAGGGAACAGGTAGGAGGCAAGTCCTTCCAGAGAGAGACCAGGGGCAAGGAGTAGTGGTTGTCTGTACACACGTGTGTTCGATTGCATGTACCCATGTGAGTCCAGAGAAGGACAAAGGGTATGGTTCTCAGTCCTTCCTCATCTTATTTTTTGAGACATGATCTCTCACTGAAGATCAGCTCCCTTGCCCAATAGCATTGGGATTACGGGCACAGCACATACATATATGTGTATGTATGTTTGTATGCATGTACGTATGTATGTATGTACATATGTATGTATGTGTATATGTATGTACATATGTATGTATGTGTATATGTATGTACGTACATATGTATGTATGTGTATATGTATGTATGTACGTACATATGTATGTATGTACATATGTATGTATTATATGTATGTGTATATGTATGTATATATGTACATACGTATGTATGTATATATGTATGCATTAATGTTTGTGCTGGGGACTTGAACTCGGGTACTCAGCAAGAGCTCTTACCCACTGAACTGCTCCCCAGCCCCATCTCTGCCCCAATCTAAGACTCCCAGCAACAGGAAGCCAGCTGCACCCGGGCCCACGCTACTGCATTCATTTAACCGTCCAGTGTTGGGAGCATCTGTGACACTTCTTGATCTGTGGGGCAAAGAGGACCCAGAGGTGTTCAGGGCACACCTTTGTCCTAGCACGCCTCCAGCATCTGAGCCTTCTCACCACAGGGTGAGCCCTGGCGGGGTGAGCGGGGTGAGCGGGGTGAGCGGGGTGAGCTGAGTACAAGGGCAGCTCCCTCTTGAAGCTGAGAACTGAGGTTTAGGAAGTGGGCAGCCTCTAGTGGAGCTGGCAGCTTCCAGCCCAAGTGCAAGGCTGGATAAGCCATTAGAGGACATTATGTCAGGCCAGGATGGGAGAGCCAGTCCCTCTGGAAGCCAATCCCCCTCACTGACCACAGCCCAGGAATCCTAAGCCCTATGGTGAGGCACCAGAGCCCTGGGGCCAGCAACCAGAAAATCTGTGCTTCAAGGCCATGGCTGTGTATAGTGCAGTAGGTGGGGAGTGCTGACAAGCTCAGTTAGGACAGATCAGATCTGTATAAATAGCAACTGAAGAAAACAAAAGGAAGGGGAAGGAAGGGAAGGAGGAGGGAGGGAAGGAGAGAGGGAGGAGGGAGGGAAGGAGAGAGGGAGGGAAGGAGAGAAGGAGGGAGGGAAGGAGAGAGTGAAGGAGAGAGGGAGGAGGGAGGGAAGGAGAGAGGGAGGAGGGAGGAAAAGAGAGAAGGAGGAGAGAGGGAAAAGAGAGGGAGGAGGGAGGGAAAAAGAGGAAGGAGGGAGGGAAAAAGAGAGGGAGGAGGGAGGGAAGGCGAGAAGGAGGATAGAGGATAGGAGAGAAGGAGGAGGGAGAGAAAAGAGAGGGAGGAGGGAGGGAAAAAGAGGAGGGAGGGAGGGAAAAAGAGAGGGAGAAGGGAGGGAAGGAGAGAAGGAGGATAGAGGATAGGAGAGAAGGAGGAGGGTGGGAAAAAGAGAGGAAAGAGGGAGAGGAAAAGAGGAAGGAGGGAGGGAAGGAGAGAGGGAGAAGGGAGGGAAGGAGATAGGGAGGAGGGAGGGAAGGAGGGAGGAGGAAGGGAAGAAGAAAGGGAGGAAGGGGAAGCAATAGAGGGAAGGAGAAAGGGAGGAGAGAGGGAAGGAGAGAGAAGGAGGAAGGGAAGGAGAGAGGGAAGGAGAGAGGGAGGAAGGGGAAGCAATTGAGGGAAGGAGAAAGGGAAACAGAGAAGGAAGGAGGGATAGAGGGGAGGAAAAAAGTCCCTGTACACCAAAAGAAAGAGACGTGGATGGTCCCCACATTGCCTTCAAAGGCATATCCCCTATGGCCTCAAACCCTCTGATGTGGCCCCAGCTCTGGATGGTTCTACTCGCTCCCAAGGGCACCTACAGAGTCCCAGGCCTCTGACATGGGAGACACCGAAGATTCAAACAGGGTCTTCCAGGGCCACCATTCAACCCAGTGCCTCTGGTGCTGTGTGACGGGTGCTGGGATAGGGGTTCCATGGAGAATCCCTTCAATGGGGTACACTGGGGTCCTGAGGGCAGGCTGGGCACTCAGAGTGACCATGGGATCCTTGGACCTGTGGGGCTAGAAAGAATGGAGGAACAGTGACCCTGTCAGACTCTGCACTGCCCGAGGATTGCTGGCCATCTCCTCCGACAGTGCAGAGGGTGATGCTGTCCCACCAGGGACCAGGTTTCCCAGGCAGAGTGGCCATAAACTAAATTTCCCTCTTGGAAATCCAGGCCAAAGCCCTTTCCCACCCTACCCCCTGCATCTCTCCTTCCAAGGGATGAAGCAGTGACCAGAACAACAGACTCCACACTGAGGTGCCAGCATGGCTCTGCACCTGGTCCCTGAAGGCAGAAGACCAGGAAGTCCCTACCTGGGCTATCCCAGAAAAGAAACTTCTCATGGACCACAGCCACTGTGCTCAGGCTACTAAAGCCACCCTAGTCAGTACCAGTTCCAAGAAAGAGAAACCCATCTCACACCAGCTTCAGACAAAAGGAGGCTCATGTGCACAACCAACACCCAGGACACCTTCACCTACTGGGGCAGCCACCATAAACAACAGGTGGAGTGGAGAGACAGTTCAGCAGGTAAGGCACCGTGGCCAAGCCTGAGCACCTGAGCCTAGGGATCCACATGGTGTAAGGAGAGAACTGACTTCCACAAGCTGTACTCTGACCTACACACACACACACACACACACACACACACACACACACACACACACACACACAGTGTGGTATACATGTGCCCCCACATATATATACAAATACATAATAAATAAACATAAATGTAACAGAAGGAAAGAAGGAAGGGAGGGGGAGGGAGGGAGGGAGGGAGGAAGGAAGGAAGGAAGGAAGGAAGGCAGGCAGGCAGGCAGGCAGGCAAGAGCTGGGGACGTGGCTCAGTCGGTAGGTGCTTGCCTAGCTTGAATGAAGCCTAAGTCTGATCCCTAACACCGAATTAAATGGGCATGGTGCCACACACCTGAAATCCCAGCACGTGGGAGGTGGAGGCAGGAGGATCAAGAATTTAAGGTCATTCTTGCCTAGATAATTAGAGGCCAGACTAAGACCAAAGCAGAAACAAACAAAATCTCCAAAGTCACAGAAAACAAGTGTTGGCAAGGAAGCAGCCAGGCTGGGGACCTTGTGTGCCTGCCGTTGTTGGCGCTGTGGAAACAGTCGGGCCATACACAGAGTGTTTAATACGGGCTCAGCATATGACCCAGCAGTTCCACTTCAGCTGTCCAGAGCCGGAAGGTGTCCACCAACCCAGGAATGCACATAGGAAATATGGTAGTCCTACAACAGGATATGTCCTTCTGCCTTAAAGGGGAAGGAAATTCTGACACATGACAGTAAACTCAGAAGACTTGGGAAGATACTATGTTCAAAATAAGCCAGTTGGGGACCTAGCGAGGTAGCTCTGACCACTTTCAGCTGTTGTGCCCACATGGTGGCTTATGATAGCTTGCAACTTTGACTTCCTCTGCTGACTCCTCAGGTACCCAGTACACCGGGTACACATACATACATACAAGCAGGGAAAACATTCACACATATAACATGAAACAAACAAATTTTTAAATATTTAAGCCAGTTCTGACAGAACAAATGTGTGCTTTTTTTTTTTTTTCTCTTTGAGACAGCATCTTGAGAAGCCCAAGTTGACTTCCAACTGATGTGTAGTTGAGGCTGGCCTTGAACTTCCGAACCTCCAACCTCAGCATCCTGAGTGCTGGGATAGCTGTATGAGGTACTGGGCTTGAACTCAGTCCTCTGGGCTAGACAAGCACTCTGCCCAGGGAGCCACATCCCCAGTCCCTGTGACATATCCCATATGATGTCCTGCCAGGAGTCAAACTGACAGACAGTGGGACACACAGACAGTGGGAGCTAGGGGAGCAGAAAGTGGGGAGCTGTGTTTCATGGGGACAGAGCTGTGCCTGGAGAAGATGAAAGGGTCAGGAGACAGCAGCAGTTACACAACCCAAATTATTTAACACCGCAGAAATGGGCGCTTAAAAATGGTTAAGATGGCATGTTTTACCACAATTGAAAAAAAAAAAAAAAGCTTAAGAATTACTTTACCGGGAAAATAAAAGTCGATTAGACAAATATGGGGGACATTAAAACCGTGGAGCCCAAGGGGGGGGCGGTTTATTCCTCAAGCCTGCTCACAATTCAGAACATTTGTGGAGGTTTGAGAAAGATGTCCCCTGAGCCTCGGCATTTGAATGCTCAGTCCCCAGTTGTTGGTGTTGAAGGGAGTGTGTCACTCAAAGGTTCCACCATTCCCCTTCATTCTCTGCTTCCTGTTTGAGGTTGTGAGCGCTCCAGCTGCCACACCGGCTGGTTGTCAACCTTCCCTGCTATGGTTGTGATGGACTCCAATCTCTCAGGAACCGTAAGCCAAAAGAAACCATTCCTTCTGTAAGTCACCTTGGTCATGGTAGTTTCCTCAGAGCAACAGAAAGAGATTAACACAATGTTTTCACAATAAAAATTTAAAACAGGGCTGGAGCCGGGCATGGTGGCACACGCCTTTATTACCAGCACTCGGGAGGCAGAGGCAAGTGGGTCTCTGTGAGAGTTTGGGGCCAGCCTGGTCTACACAGTGAGATCCAGAACAGTCAGGTCTACACAGAGAAAGTCTGTGTCAAGAACAAACAAACAAACAACAACAACAACAACACACACACACACATATGGTGAGATGTCTCAGTGGGCAAAGACGTTTGTTGTACAAGCCTGGTGCCAAGTTTGATTCCTGGAACCCACATAAAGGTGAACAGAGAGAACCAATTCTACAGAGTTGTCCCCTGACCTCCACACCTGTGCACTGTTGCCTGAGTGCATGCGCACTCATCAAACACGTGTACATTAGTAATTAGAATAAAATGAGAGTCGGCTTCTTGATGGCCATGTGGAATGATGCGTTCTTACTTTGAAATGTCCTTTCTCACTTTAGTATATGATATATATGTGGGCTTGTGTGTGTGTATGCACACGTGGTGCATGTGTGTAAGCCAGAGGCTGACATCAGGAATCTACCTTTAATGCCTTCTGCCTTATTTTTGGAGACCAGGAGCTTACCACTTGGCCAGATTGTCTCGACCCTCTAAGCACTAGGGTTACTGACCCTCACCCCTGCACCTGGGGTCCAAATTCAACTCCTTATGCTTGTAGCAATCATCCCCAGGCCCCAGTTCACACCTTCTTAGAGTCTTGTGTAGCCCAGGCTGTCCTAAAACTTGTCCTGTCAACCTCTCCACATCCACAGCCCTGCATCCGCAGCCTTGGCTTGGAACACATCTGCGGTCTCAGCACTTGGGAGAGGAAGGGAGAAAGATCAAAAATTCAAATTCGCCCTCAGGTGCATTGAGTGTCTGAATACAATTAATGGGCCTCGATGTCACAGGTGAATTCCTGTCGCATACCCCGCCCCCAGCCCTCAGGAAGGCATTTGATTGGTTATTTTGCGCATTCCCGCCCCCAACAAGGCATTTGATTGGTCACTTTGCCATGGAGCCCAGTCTCACCCCCTTCTTGGCTCTCTGCTGAGTAGACAGTACACATAGACACCCAGACCTGGAAGGAGCGGAAGAGGAGACCTCCGTCAGAAGTGAAGGGTGGGCTCCAGGCAGGCCTGAGCTCCTGGATGCCTCTGTTTCCCCTTCGGCAAGCAACTCTTCCTCGACTCTTGACAATACATTCCTGAGGCTATCAACTGTGCTCAGGTTCTAGGTGTTCAGGGGCAGCCACCTTGGGGAAGACAGGCTGCTCTTTCTCAGAGCCATTTGTGGTTTCTGAAGCTGGAGACAATCTCAGTTATCACACAGGTGTGTGTGTGTGCGCGCGCGCACCCGACTGAGGGGGGGGGGCAGAGGGAGGGTGCGGGGGTGGGTGAGATGATGAGCAGTCCTAGAGGCCAGAAGAGGAGGAGACAGCCAGACAGTCTGGGGTCTGGCAGGCACGAGTTCAAGTCTTCCTGTTTACCAACTTGGTGGCTCAGCCAAGGCAGATGTGGGCTCTAAGTCCACATACAAAGGACTTTGGGGACAGTTAGAGGTGGTGTATGGAGTAGCTGGGGAAGCGGAAGAGAGAGGGCTGCCCCTTAAGAGCTACCAGCTGGGAGCGAGGAGGAAGAGGATACAGACCCACAAATCCAGAGGATGTAACCACAGCTCCACCCTGCCCCCCAGTCTTCTGCAAGTGTTCCCGATGACTGAGCCCACCAGAAAACAGAAAACTGCTCACAAGGCCCCACAGGAGCCTCTTCCAGCACAGGGTGAGGAGGGCTTGTGGAAGCACCAGGAGCACCTAAGAACTTGTTAACCAAGTTCTTAGGGTCAGAGCCTGGCTGGGCCTTGGAAGCACAAGGCAGGCTCAACCTCTAGACCCCACTAAGCCAATGGAAGAGACAAGCTATATCGAAAGCAGAGAAAAGAGATTTATTTGGTGTTGGCACATTGGGAAGAGACACAAAGAGATCCAGTGTCCCTCCAAGCCCATCTGAGTGTCCTGGCATGAGGTTTGTGTTTAAAGAGAGGGCACGAGGCATGAGAGCTAAGCAGGCCTGGTCAAGGTGGGGACTGGCTCTTCACTGTCCAGCCCCTCTCTCCTGGAGGTAATCTAACAAGTTATCAGAACAGTATGAAATCTTCCTGGGAGACAAGCTCCCCTCCGGCTGACATGAGGCCTCAGCCCTTTCCTTCTCCTGTGGAGCTTCCAATTCTTCAGGGTTAATTCTCTTAATAGATTAGTTGCCAAAGAGAGATGCATAAGAGTCTGCTCAGATATCTTTCCTCCTATCAGAACTGTGCTCCCTGGATGGCAACAGATAGGTCCCTGTGCTCCTAAGGTGACACCTGCCATCTCCTCCCAGCCCCCCAACTTCAGATCTAGCCACCTGGTTTCACAGCCTTCTTCCTCCTAGCTAGCTCAAAGTTGCCACAGCCTGTCTGTCTGGAGCTTGGCCACACTGGACCTCCTTCTGCACCAGTTCTGTTCCAAGCCTGCAGCCTGAGCCTCTCTGCAAGCTCCTACTGGACCCAGTAACAGCTCTGGAATCAAGGGCTGACTCCTGAGCTCTCAGGGGCTCCACCTGGAACTGTCCCCCAGTGGCTGAGTCCTTACTTCACCTCAAGACATCAATAATGAAATTCCCTGGCCCTGGCAGACCCTCACCCTGTGGGTCCTCTGACTGGATAAGGGGGCTAAGCTCCACTCAGTCAGTCATTCATTCAGCCAGTCCTTCAGGAAGCGAGGGGCTGCCCTGAGGCTCTGCAGAGTAGAATATAGTCTACTGTATTATATACATAGACTATAATATAATATAATATAATATATACATAGACTATAATATGTATTATATACATAGACTATATCCCCCAGTACTGGCTCTGTGGACAGAATCTATATGGAGCTGCTGCAAGAATAAAATCAGCCTATCAGTCAGCACTGGCCCAGCTTAGAATCAGCAGGGAGCAGAGGCCATCTGAAAGGGGAGCCACCATGGCTACTTCTCAGTCCGGGCTATCAGTGCCACCTCCTGGCAAGCCAGCCAGGCGCCGCCCCAGCATGGTCCTGCCCTCCTCACCCACCCCAACTGTGTCCAACTGCTGGGCTGTTTACACTCTGACCCTAGCTAGGAGGGCAGGAATGCTTGCTAGATTTCCAGTTTTTCCCTTCTTCCCAGAAAAGGGCTGGGACTGGGGTGGGGGTGGGGGTGGGGGTGGGTGGGCTGGACAGCTGGAGCCCAGCAACAGCTCAGCAGGTCCCAAGCTACCTCTCCCCAAAAGGGAGGGTAAGAACCTGCTCCCCCCCCCCCCCCACCAGCCTGACTCTGGACTTGACCCTAACATTTTAGGGAAGCACTCCCAACATGGAGCTGGTCAAACAAACCTTCATTTATCTTGTGGGAAGAAACCCCAGCTCACCTTCAGGAAGACTTATGGCATAGATAGTTCTGCCTCCAAAACCAGAAGCAGGGTGTAGCCGTAAAGACTAAGCCGGGCTCAACGTACTTAGTCCCTTCCTGGAGGGGGTAGGACAGACAAGAGGGTCAGGTCCCTGCCAAGCTGAGCAGCTGACCCCAGAGGGAGCAGAATGTGGCTGAAATGTCCGATTGTGCCCGAGCCGGGCCCACACAGGCGGCCAGTCCTCCCTTTGTCATCCACGGCAAGCATTTACAGTCAATAAACGGCTTAATTAATTCCCTTCAAAGACCTCTCAATTACTCATCCGGCTGCAGAGAACAATTAGAGCTTGCAGCAGCTAGCAGCTCACGGTGGAAGTGAGGCCCGCCAGAGCCGCAGATGGACCCCCCTGGGCCTGCAGCCTCAGTGTCCCCAAGGGGCCCCTTCCCTAACAGAGGCCTGGCCACGGGTCCCTGGGGCCCAGCAAGGTGGTGTCATTCAATAAGCACCATCTTCCTCCTTAGACGGGTAAGCAGCCCGGTGTTGATCTCCCCACTTCTCAAGGCAGGACATGGCAGCGGGCGGGGGTGGGGGTGGGGGTGGGGGTGGGGGGTGCAGCTGGGACCTCTGGGGTACCACAGCCCACAAGAAAGCCAAACCCCAGGCTGTAAGGACCTTTCGGCCGCCAGGAAAAGAATTTGTATCTGTGGGACAAGGGAGAAAGCCAGACAGGGGCTACAGCTCAGGCCAAGCTAGACAGAACCCCCTGTCCCACGTACAGCTGGGTCCCTCCCCTCCAGAGGCTGGAGCATGGCTGCCAGTGGGCCCCAGCAAGGCAAGGCCTCCCAGAGGCCCAGGGGGCTTGGCTAAACTTGGCTCCCTTGCTCTAAGTTCCAGACTTGCTCAAGTCGCCGGCCAGGATCACGCTCCTCCTGCCCACCTTCACTCCTACCCGCGGTCCCCACTTCTGGCTCCTGATTTCCACCCCACCCCCCAACAACAGTCCCCCGGCATATGCAGGGTTAACTCCCAGCTGCTCCCGGCTGCCACGAGGGGGGTGGGGGCCCGCAGGCGTGCCTGTCGGGAAGTATGGATCTCGGCAGTGGTTTTACTGGAAAAGCTGTAGCTGAAGGTGGGAGGGGGTCACCATGGCAACTTCTGGCTGTGGGAACAGGTTGGCTGGTGGGAACCAATTCTTCCAGGGGCCCAAGGGGACCCGGGCGGTCATGGCCACCCCAGGGATCCTACCCGTCCCCCTTCCCTGTGGCTCACTGAGGCAAGGAGGCCTTCCCTAACCTGGCACCACCGGTTTCCCCCGCCTCCCTCCAGCAATATCTCCCCAGGGCCTGCCCTAGCCTCGGCCTCCCGCCCCCATCTGAGAGCCCTACACCCCAGCTGCGAATCGATGCACCAATTACCAGGCCCGCAGCCCCCCCCCCCCCCACCACCACCACCGCTGGGACCCGCAGGGAATCTCCCGCCTGGAAGACTTCTCTTGGAGAGCACCGATCACAGGCTGCAGGAATGGGGAGAAGATGCTCAATTTCAGGGAAGACTCCTGCCCTGACCCTCCCCCCATCCCCACACACACACACACACACACGGGTCCCGGAGGCCAGGGGGACCGTGGCAGGAGCTTGCCCCACTCGGATTCTAGTGATGGAAACTCGGGCTAAATCACCGAATGCCAGTCCTTTTCACCCGTTACACCACAAACGAAAGCCCCACGATGGGCGTGAGCTGGGACAGGTGTCCCCAAGGGCAGCTCCCAGTCCCGCCCTGCCCTGTTTGCACCCACTCCTGTGGGTTTATGAGTAGCTTAGTGGGATGGATGCTGTCCTGTCCTGCTTCCTTTCACGGAAGGTGGGGGCACACTGGACCTCCCACCCAGACCCAACTTGGTGCCCTGGCTCGCAGCTGATCCAGCTGCGGACTCCTGAAGCTGTGGGTGCACAGACCCAGTGATCTGGCTAAGGGTACGTTGGTGGAGCACTTCGAAGCTGACCCTGTGTGGAAAGGCTGGCCTCTGAAGCCTCAGCAACCCCACAAGTTCAGGGGCAGATTCGGGGCAAAGTCACTTCAGGAATCTCCTGTAGGGCTGCAAAAGCTGGGACCTGGTAGGGAGGGGTGGACCACACCCACTAAGCTCCATTAGTCCGGATCCCTGGGGCAGCTGCTGCTGTAAATGTAATGACGTGGTACCAACCCCAGTGTGTCATGTGTCTGAGCCTCTTCTGCAAAATAAACACAGTAAGACCACTCCGTTTTCCAAGTGCTATCGAGCATGCTAGTGAGATGCAAATACCTAACCTGGGTGTTGGAATGCCAAGGTCTCCCGTCCCACCTTTCGTTGGTTTGTTTGGACAAAATCCTGTTTGAGACAAACTGCGCAGCCATGGCTACTCAGGAATTCCCTGTATGGGCTAGGTTCGCCTGAAATTCACACTCACAAAGAGCTGCTTCTCAAATGCTGGGATTGCAGGCGTGCACCACCATACCCAGCTCCCAGGCTGGTCTTTTTGTTTCGTTCATTTATTTTGTGCGTATGAGTGTTTGCCTGCATGTGTATTTGTGGACTACATGTATGCCCAATACTCAAAAAAGGGATCAGATCCACAAAAAACTGGAGTTATAGATTGCAGATAGTTGTGGCACCATGTGCATGCTGGGAAGGAAACCCAGGTCCTCAGCAAGAGTAGCAAGTGCTTAAAAATATTTTTATAATATTTATTTATTTATTTATTTATTTATTTATTTATTTTGTATTGTGGTTTGTAGCCCTGGCTGTCCTGGAACTCTGTAGACCAGGATGGCCTTGAACTCAGAAATCTGCCTGCCTCTGGAATGCTGGGATTACACGCACCACTCAGCCTACCAGTCCTTTTCAAGGTTAAACTATGCCCAGCTAATTTTTAATTTTTAGTTTGTGTATAGGTGTTTTGCCATTGTGGATGTGCATTCACTTCATGCATCCCTGGTGCCCAAGGAGGCCTTGGATCCCCAGAACTGGAGTTACAGGTACTTGTGAGCTGCCATGTAGGTGCAGGGAACTGAACCTTGGTCGGCTGCAAGAGCAGCCACTGTTCTTAACTGTGGAGCCATCTTTTCAACCCCTGTTTAGTTTTCAGAGACAGGATTTCATTTTTCCCAAGCTAGCCTAGAATACACTGAGTAGCCCAGGCTAGGCTTAAATTCCCAAGCCTCATGACTCTGCCTCTCAAGTACCAGCCTCATGGGTGGCTAGCTCCCTATGCTGCTCTGCCTACCAACCAAATACCAGGAAAACTGGGCTTTGGTAATAGCACCCTGCTACAACCTAGGCAAAGCAGTGGGTAAACCTGCCAGCTCTAGACTCCCATGGGCAAGACACACATGTGTGCATCTTCACATGAGTGCATGAGAGGGTCAACACCCCCAATGATGGGGTCCCTCCATCTTCACCACTGGGCCAGGATGATTTGGGTGCTGTCTGGGTTTGTGTTTCTGTCTGCTTCCCACCTTTGTCTCCAACCATGCACGCTTGACTGTCTACAGAATCCTGATAAAACATTTGGGGAGATAAGTGCCATGTATAAATAATTAAGACCACATACATATTTGCCAACAACAACAAAGATTAACCCCCCTCCCCCCGTTCTGGGAATGGCTGCCCATGGGGGGCCCTAGGCAGGGTGTTCTGACCCATCCCCAATGGACTTCACAGGGAGGAGTCTTCTAGGTCTCTACCCAAAGCCCAGGGGCCAGGCAGAGAGAGCACAGAAGGGACCGTTGTCCAGGAGTGGGGTCAGAACCCTAGCATAACACCATGAGATAGCTGGACAGCCTGAAGCCCAGCCCTTGGTCAAGGTTTCCCAAGCCCGGTGCCTGGAAGGCTCTGGTTCCCTGTAAACACTTACATGGGACGTGAATAAATTGCACACGTGACCTCCAGATTCCAAGGGACTTAGCTTGAACTGTGTGGCCTAGGCAGGAAGTCCGAGTGAACTTTCAGAGGGATTCAGCTGCCCTTTATGCCTCCTCCTTTGCAAGAGGGTCTGCATAAACAGGAGGCTTGCTTCTGTGGTGTTCCTGGTTAGGAACCTGCTATGTCCCAGCAGAGGTGAGCAGATCTTGGTGAGTTCCGAGGCCAGCTAGTACTGCTCCGTAAGACCCTGTCTCAAAAAACCAAAAGCCTAGAGGGACCCCTGTTGACTATAGGAGTTGAGCCCACTGGTCTGTCCCAGGGCGAGCAAACCTCTTAAAGTGCCCCATCCCCTGGCTCATGTCTGTGTCTGTCCCCTTATTTCTCCAGGGTCATGCCTGTTTTCTGAATGAAGCCCCCCCCCCCCCCAGCCCTCCTCCTCTGCAGTCCTCACATAGTTCCAGAGCACCCACTGACAATGTCCAATCTCATGACGGGGATCCTGAAATAAGAACCAGTGAAGGATCCTGTAGCCCAGTGGGGGATGTGGGACAAACAGTGACAAGGACAGAAGCTGCCTCGAGATGAGCCAGGTGCAGGAGAGACAGGAGAATGAGTCTATGGCCCTTGGCAGAGATGGGGCTATCACGAGAGACTCCCTGGAGAAAGAGACAGGCTTTAAAATGGTAGTGACTCATCCAGGTACAGAAGGGAATGAAGGCTGGACTGTGCTCCCGCCCTCTCAGCACGGTCCTCTGCTGCCTCCACGCACAAAGGCCACCTACTGTGGTACACAGAAACCCGAACATTGGACACCCAGGCTCCAGTTCTGCCCACAGTACTTAGAGGAGCCTCCTGAGCCTGCTTTGTCATCAGTGGGATGCACTGTTCAGCAATGCCAGATCCTGGTCCTCACGTGACTTCTCTTTGACGGGAGACAAAGCATTCTAACCCAGAGCCCCGTGAAGGCTAGAAAACTGCTAGATGGACTGAGAACCTTGAAGTTTTCTCCCAGAATCTTCCTCCCCCAAACAGCAGCTCACCTCTGTTCGCATCACTGTTGGGAATGCACCAAAGCCTCAGGGTTCCTGGCACCTCTCAGGCACTCAGCACCCATGAGAGAGGGATGCCGGGCAACGCAACGTGTGGTTGCCTGTGCTTGGTCCAGTTTGCCTGTGGAATTCTGCTGATCCCAGAAGCAGGTCTGCCTGAGGTCCCAAGGTCCCCATCACAGGAGGCGTCATTTCTGCATGCACGCTGTCCTATGCTGACCAGACAGGTCTTAGGGTATGGCCATGGGGTCCCCACACCTCAGATTGAGAGCCACCCAGCTAAGAGCAGAGGCAAATTCCCCACTACAGAGGGGCGTGAGCCTCTCTGTGACCACATCACCCACAGGTCACTTGTTCTACCTCCCGTCTTCAACAAACCAGCTCGGGAGCCCAAAGAGGAGCATTCTTCCAACCTGGACTCAGCAAGCAGTTGCCGGGACAAGAAACTATGAGACCTGGGAAACAATGGTCTTCATTCAAGCCTGACACTGTTAGGACAGTGCACCTACTCGCCAATAAACCCCACATACACAAAGAAGTTTACAGAGTATGAGTCTCTGCGGGGCATGTGTACATTACTGCATATAAAATATTCACCAGGGCTGGAGAGATGGCTCAGCAGTTAAGAGCACTGACTGCTCTTCTAGAGGTCCTGAGTTCAATTCCCAGCAACCACATGGTGATCACAACCATCTGTAATGGGATCCAGTGCCCTCTTCTGGTGTGTCTGAGGACAGTGACAGTGTACTCACATACATGAAATAAATAAATAAATAAATAAATAAATAAATCTTTTTTTAAAAAAAAATAAAAATAAAAATAAAATATTTACCAAAAAGTGAGTGTGGTACTTCTTGCCTGTAATCCTAGCACTTTGGGGTCTGAGGCAGGATTGCTGTGAGTTCTACGTTAACCTGGTCTACATTGTACTTGCCAGACAGACCAGTGCTACAGAGCAAGACCCTATCTCAATGAAACAGAAGCCAAGTGTTTTGTCCTTGCACAGCTCCAGGGACTGAACTAAGTGGGATGGCCAAGGGATGAAGAAATGACAGACACACAGACAGACACACAGACACAGAAAGGCAGGGATGGAGTGGCTGGGCTCTGATGGAAAACACACAGTATCCAAGAAGCTTGCTTTTCTATTACAAGTGAGGCAGGGTTATTGTTTACAATTGAACAAGAAGACGGGTTTGGCTCATTTCTGTAGGGGATAACTTCAGGCTGTAACAAGGAGATGGAGGGAAAGCAGGTGTTTTCTGAACACACTGTCAACGTTCACACTCTGACCTGAGGAGGGTTTGCCTTCCCTCCCCACCCCAGGCTCACGATGGGGAAGGCTTTACCACTCCCATGGGACTGAGGCATTGGTCCTTGACACAGCTGTACCCATAACAAACAATACACATCCACTTGACTGGCATCTACAGCCAAGCATGGCGGCGCCTCCCACATGTGAGGAGTGAGGACAGGAGGGTAGGTACTTTAAGATCCTTAGCTACACAGCAGACTCAAGGCTGCTCTGGGGTCTATAAAACCCGTCTTCATGCCCCCACTGGCAGAGTGATGATAATGTGAATATAAATAAAATCCACTGAATATTAGCATCAAGGAGAATACGATCAGGCTGGAGAGACAGCTCCTTTGTTGAACATATAGTTTAAATGCTGAGTGCAACATTCACCCCAGCCCCTGGTCCTCACACACATTCCCTTCTGAAGAACAAGGCCTAGCAGATGCCCCTGGGACTCCGACCGGCCCCTGGGATTCTGGGGTAAGTTCTTGGTGCCTTCTACATGAACCCATGTGCCAGCTCAAACTCCAATCTTTCTTCTTCCCAGTGCTCCTGAGACCCTGCCACTGTGACAGGAGTTCCTGCTGATATATCTAGGAACAAAGAGGGATGGCTAAGGTGACCTCCAATAATGGCCACCATCCATCCTCTGCCAGACTGCCAGGGGTAGAGAGGTGAGGCTTGTCTGTGGAAGAAAATGAGCAGTACTGAAATAGCCTCTGTGGTGACAGGTAACAAAGAGTCAGCTCTCCTGACACCAAACTTCCTCCCAAAAGGGCAACGTGGCAATTCGAGCTATGAAGTTCAAATCCTGGCTCTGGGAGAAATGACTGGCTGGAGAGCTACGATAAAATCATGTAGTGGGTGTTTGGTACACAGTAGGCATCCAGTGCCCAGTAGGTATCTGACACACAATAGGTGTTGGTGTACAGTAGGTGTGGGGCACATAGTAGGTGTTCAGTACATAGTAGGTATTGGGTACTCAGTAGGTATTTGGGAGACATTATACATGCCCTTCACTCATAGCACCTACACAGACCCATCATAGACTGAAAAGTGTTTCTCCCAGCAGGAGAAACAGTTATAGTAGGACCCACGGTTTTCTTAATGGTCTCAGGGCTGAGGAGGTATGGGGTCCAGCCGCTACCCAGCTACTAAGACGGTCTCATGTCACATGTTGATAGTCTAGAAACGATCAGGACGAGGACAGCTTCTACTGACACTTTTGCTTCACACCACAGATGTCGGTGACATCTTTAAGAACACTGCTCCTAAGTAAGGCAGGTCTGCCTGTCTGCATCTCCAGCAGGCTGAACCCTGGAACACCGACCACACCCACCATTCATACCGGGCTTCCAAACCTTCCCAGGCTTTCTCACTGGGCTCTGATCCCAGGCTGCAGAATCAGGGAATTCGGGGAACACAGGGGATGATCTCAAGAGAGGCATGCCCTGTGGGGCCTCTGCCAAGTTCACAGGGGCAGAGGGAGGGACACTGCCTTTGTGGGCTAGATCCTGAGCCCCAAGGCCAGGGCCTACCGGACTCCTGATCCTAGCACTGGGCCAGGGGCTGTTGAGACAAACCCACCCTGCAGCTGGCCATCCCACCCCAGAATCTGACCCCTTTGTCCTCCTGCCTGAAAATCTGAAAGAACAGAGCTGGGGGGGGGGGGACTGGAGGGGGTGTGAGGGGTGCCCAGAGCAGCGAGAATCTCAGCAGGCAGGGTGCTGACCCTGCACCTCAGTCCAGGCTCAGTAGCAGGAAGCTTGCAGGCTGGGTGCCAGTAACTGAGATGTGAGAGATTAGAGGCCTTGCTGCCTGATCAGAAGCCGCCTGAAGTTAGAGACAAGTTCCTGGAAGAAGAAGGAAGTTGCACAGTAAATAATGTCAAACACAGCACAGCCCAGGAGCCAGGCTGTCCTGTGAACACAGAGCTGGGAGCAGGAGCCAGGCTGGGAGCAGGGAGCTAGGAGCAGGCTGCATTGTTGGGGGCTGGGGCACAGGACTAGTGAGCTGTCTTGGAGGGAGTGACAGGACTCAGGAGTGAGGAGCAGGGCCTGGGAGAGGGACAGCATGGAATATACAACAGTATAGCCTGCTGCCAAGTAGAGGTTGGGGCATCTGGGAAGGTGGTGGATGCTCACACAGTCTCTAGGCATGGCTGGCAGGGGTCAGGAAGGTCAGGCTTCTCCCAAACTCTGCTGGGAAGCCTGAGGTCGCTGCCTTCAACACCTACAACCCCTAGCCTCTCAGAGAGGCCCCTGAGTGGGCACTGTGCTATCTCAAGGGTCCCATGCCCCGCCCTGCCCCCACCCAATCTTTCCAAGCACACACAGGGGCAGTAATCCCCCAGGGTGCCCCAGGATGCCCTCTGCTCCCCCAAGCCTTCTCTGTTGGGCTCCCATGCCCCAAAGCTGCTCCTCGAGTTCCCCTTAAAGCAGATCCTGGTGGTGCTACTCCAAAAGGGACCTCAGAATGTGGGTACATCAGCCAGACACTGCAGGTCCAAGACAGGTAGCCTTAGTATTTGTGCTATCTGGGAAGGGGAGGGTGCAGGGGGTGGTGAGGGTCATTTCAGCACTGCCAGAGGGGACCTGGGGGTGGGATGGAGCTGGCTGTCTGCAGGAAGAAAAGGAAGGACTGGATCATGAGCTGGTCATGACTGTAACATGTGACCAGTCCCATGACTGCAAGAAGCAACAATTGACAGCCTCTCTGGCTGGGTCGGGGGAGCATGCAGAGGGTGTGTGGTCTCCTCCCTGCTTTGGTTGGCAAAAATGCTCAAGAGTGGCCAATCTCAGTGAGATTACCTCTATCCTTCCCGTTCCTGTCCCAGGACCTCCAGGCAGAGAGCATGGTGGTTCTGCTCCCTCAGACACCCCCCCCCCAGGAGTCCTTCCTACTGTTCCTTGTAAGTCTACATCTGACCCACTCGATCCTCTTCTGCCTGCCAGTTATTACTCTTCTTGGATGTGTGACGGTGAACCCAGAAGCCACTGGCTCGGAGCGGTTTTGGTGACTGTGGCTTGTTCAGCAACTTTTAGAGTCTCCATGTTGGCGCCGGTGTTAGCTTACCAGCTGCTCGTCACCTGGACTCCCCTGCACTGCTTTTGGTGTTCCTAGTCCCTACGGCTCACTCAGAGTGCTCAGATGCACAGATAGCAGGTCATACATACACACACACACACACACACACACACACATATGCTTAAATGCACACATAGATGGTGACTGCACACACATGCTCACATGCACAGATAGCAGGTGGTGAGTTCACACACACATGCTTAAATGCACACATAGATGGTGACTGTACACACATGCTCACATGCACACATAGATGATGAGTTCATATGTGCTCAGGTGCACACATAGATGGTAAGTGCACACACTCAGATGCACACATAACAGATGGTGAGTGCACACACATGTTCAGATGCACACATGGATGGTGAGTGTGCACACACACTCAGATGCACAGAGCACTGTCTCCCTTGCAGAAGATGATAGGTGAGAAGCCCTGCGACCTGGAGATGCTGAGGAGACCTTCATAAAAGCCAGTCACAAGCTGGGCGTGGCGATGTGTGACTTCAATTCAACACTAGGGAAGCACCAGCAGGTGGATCCCAAGGCCAGCCTGGTCTACATAGTGAAGTCCAGGATAGTTGGGATTCTGTAACGAGAACTTATCTCAAAAAGAAAAACTAAAGTAAAGTAAACACACAAACGCACACACACACAAACCAAAAATAGATAAATAAATGCCACACAAGAGAAGATCAAACCCTGGAGAGAAGGGATTGGGCATACATTTCCCAGCTGGAGTAGGTTGCAACATACGTAAGCTAACCACTGACCACTGACTGGCTGGTCCTCAGGAAGATGGGCCCTTTGCTTAAAAGGGGTCTAGATGACCCAAACACAAAGCAAGGTCCTACACATCCCAAGGACACACATACCACATGCCTGCCCGCCCAGAGGGCTGGAGTAGGTCTGATGACGCAAGAGTCATCCAGATGGGAAGTGGGAGAACGCACTTCCATCCCTTGGGGAGGTGGCTTGCGAGGTGGCCCTGCTGTGACTCACTGGTTCCACCCCAGGCCACAGAAGCAGAGAGACTCTGCCAGGAACAAGGATTCTCCCGGCAGCAGCACCAACACACAAAGCAAACCGGACATGGCTGAAGGTTCCTGACTGGAACTGTGTCCTAGGGCCTGTGAGATGGTTCAGCAGGTGGCTTGCCACCAAGCCTCAGGACCCAAAGGCTGGCAGGTGACAACTGACACCCTAAAGCTTAGGTCTGGACTAGAAAGTCACAAGGCCTCCATGGAACAGGAAGGACAGCCGACCGAAAGGTGTTGGCTCTCAGGAAGATGGTTCCTGACCTCAAGAATTCCACTTACACCGTGATTCAAAATCCAGCCACGGCTCACTGTCTAGAGAGACAACACAAGCTGGAAGATAAGCAAGGAAGTGGGTGATGACCAAGCAGGCAGAGGGAGGGATGGAGGGAGGGAGGCCGAAAGTTTCCAGAACCTTGACCACGGTCCACTTTTTTTCCCCCTTTAAAGACAGAGTTTCACTCTGTAACCCATGCTGACCTTAGACACAAGGCAATCCTGCTGCCTCAGCCACTACCCCAGTGCAGGGATTGCAGGCCTGAGCCAGCTCAGCAGCTTCAGGGTCCTCTTCTTAATGGGAGTGGCCCCAGCATGGGAGCCCATTTGCTGTTCAGATTTGTTTCTTATGCGTCACAAATACGCCATGTGCGCTTTTCTGCAGGGGAGTTAGATCTCATCCCTGAGAAAAACATGAGACTCTGTACAGAGCCATACAGATTCCTCATAGCTGGTGCTGAGGCGAGCTGATACGGAGGGGATAGGCCCCTTCGGCATCATAGGAACTGAAGCTCACTGTAGACCGTTTGCACAGCGATCCTGCCTGCTGTGATCCCTCTTGTGCTCATCCTCACCCTCAGGGCACCAGGTTTCCTGATGTCATGGGCTCTCCTCATAGGGGACATGCAGGGACTTGGGGGAGCTGCCTTCCCTTTCCCAACCCTCTATCAAGACAGGGGGGCTTTGGCAAGGCGGGGAAGCTACAAAGCCAATTATCTGCCCACTGCTAAGCCCGGGCAGCACACCACACTCTCCTAGCTCCTGCCTTTACACCTCCCCCAGGCTGGAATGGTGATGTCCCTGGTCTCCTTTGGACCAGTGCCCTACAGAGGGGTGGGCTGAGTGGCTGGGAAGGACAGTCTCCCTGTTTACTGTGGCCAGCCGCTATCTACAGCTCCAATCTGCTGCCTCTCTTTATCTCTGAGGGACCGCTGGGTTCCCAGCAGCCTCCCCACCGCTCACTTCCTGCCAGTGGCCCAGCATTACAGGAATACGAACACATAGCACGCTGAACCATGAACCCAGCATATGAGTGTGTGTGTGCGCACATGTGCCCACACCCAAGAGCCTGCATCAGTCTGGCCAGGTGCCAGGGAGTCAGATGTAACCCCAAAGATATCTCTCCCCCCCACCCTCCAAGAAACCCTGACCTGAGTCTCTTAAAATTCTTTATCAAGTGGCAAGAAACGGTGAGGGTGGGGTGGATCTTGATGACCTCTGCACTGTCTTGGGAGGCACACGGCACCTGTTCTCCGTGTGTGCAGCCAGGGGCCCAAGATCAAGGGGCACTAGACCAAGTGATTCTCCCATGTCAGTCACTCAGGGACACACAGGTTGTTCATGTGCCCCTCTCTCATCAGCCACACAGCCTGTCATTCACTAAGTCCCAGAATCAGGCACTTGGCTAAGCACACGAGGCAGACACAAAAGGCCCCAGGATCAGCTACACAGAACAGGTGACACACATGAGCACGAGCGGCCCATGAACAGTGGAATAAAAAAGTACTGTCACCCAGGAAGAGGGCTCGTCCTTCCCTTGTCGGGATGGGCTCCCTGGTGGAAGAATCTTCCAGCTGGGACCCAAAGACAGGGAAGGTGAGGACCAAGGATATTTGCTGATGGCTGGGATGGGGAAAGGGTCCAGTCTGGAGGTGCAGGGGGAAGCAGAGAAGCACATTCGGGGAACAGAATATCACAAGGCTGAAGTGCTGGTGAAAACCCCAGAAAAAGAGCTATGTCAAGAGGCTGGGTCAGGGAGGAGAGGCTGGAGAGATGGCTCAGTTGTTAAGTGTTCGTCTTGTAAGCCTGAGGATCTGTGCGCCATCCCCAACACCCATGAAAAAAGCGATGATGGTGCCCAGCACCAAAAATCCCTGGTCTGATGAGACAGACCAGCATAGTCCTAGGGCTTGATGGCTGGTGCCTACCCTAATCAATGGGTCCCATGTCCCAGTAAGAGACTCGGTCTCAAAAATAAGGTGGACAAAGGAACAACTGAGGTTGACCTTTGGCCTCTGTGTGTGTGCACATACATGCATGTATATATTTGTACATAAACATTAAATAAAAGGGTCACCTATGGCAGACACTCAGGTCGTCCTGGACAGAATAGTGGCTGTGGGGAGAGAAGGAGACAACTGGCAGGGTGAGGTGACCCTGTGAACTCTTTGGTGCTAACTGCAGACAGGCCATAATCAGAGAGGAAGAGGGACGGGGTCAGCCTGGGGACCAGGGCAAAGGCAGACCACCAAAGGAGATGGCTCTATAGGGGATTTACCCTAGGGAGGGTGGCTTGTCCCAACTGTCACTAGTGATACAGTTGAGAAATGACAGAGGTAAAGAACTGAGAGGCAGGGAAAGTTTGGGGCAGAGCTGGTAGCAGCAGGGAAATCTCAAGCACCGCAGACACAGAGTCAGCAGCCGAGGGACAGCCCTTGCTGGGGCGAGGCACAGCGCACGCAGCCAGCACAGAGAAGAGCTCTGCACAGCAAAGGGAGAACTTGGAAAGCCAAAAATCCAGTCTCTGCCCAACGCCTGCAGGGTTTACTGTCTCCGAAGGCTTCTCTCCCCCTAGGGAGGGTTGAAGAAAGCTAGTTCAGTTGGTCGACCCAGCCTCAAAACTTGTCCATCAGCAGGGGGCCAAATGGTGGGAGGCAAAAGCTGCCAGGCATCTGTCTCAAGTCAGGAGCTTGAGGAAGAAGATGGCCTTCTCAAACAGTCTGCACTCTTCTTACCTCACCACGGCCATTCTCCCTATCTGTCTGCCTACCAGGGAGTCTGTACCACTCTTGTTCTCACCAGAGTGACCCAAACCTCAGGTATGGCTAGGGAAGAACACAAACTTATATATACACGGAGATGCACACATATCCACCCATAAACGTACATGCACGAATGCGCGCGCGCACACACCACACACACACACACACACACACACACACACACACACGAGAGAGAGAGAGAGAGAAAGAGAGAGAGAGAGAGAGAGAGAGAGAGAGAGAGAGAGAGAGAGGCAGGCAGGTCCAGGCTGAGCTCTGGTATGGTCTCCTCTAAACACACCTGGTTAAACATATTCCCATTCCTACCTGCTCCCCTACAATCCTAGGACCAAGGTAGGACTGGTCAGACTGGAAAACCTACCAACAGAGATGGTCCTTCTGCCCCCAGGAAGATTGTGTCTCAGTGGGGACACAGGCCACTTGGGAAGGACAAAAGCTAGGGGTTCAGCTGTCACCCGGAGGGAGTTCTCAAGCCAGGGTCTCTTCCCCTCCTCACAACTGCTTAAGGACTGACAGGGCGCTCCCTCAGGAAGGCCTTGCAGTCTCTGAGAGGGTTACAAGCAGGTGGCCCTTCTCTGCTGCTGCCATCGAAGGGAGGTGTCCTGCTCCTTTGTCCCCTCTCTCCCCTGAGAGCTCCCTTGGCTGCTCCTAGCCCATCCACCCCCCTTCCCATGGAGGCTTCTCTCCCGCCCGCCCCCCATTTCCCAGCAGAAGCTGGAGCCAGACAATGAGATAAGGGTTTGTTTTCTAAGGACTGGAATTCGGGAATCAGGCAGAGCTTGTGGGTCAGGGCCAGAGCACTCTGCCATAGTGAAGCAGGGAATCTTTCTCTTAGCTGGAGGTCCCTGGGGTCCCAGGCCTGACACACTTGACTTCTGCACACTTTTAGGATGGTTCTGCTAGGTGTTTGGGTAGTTCTGTCCCTACAGGTCGCCTCTGGGTTGCCTCTCCTCCCACTTTTCCAGCCCCCTGAACTTCCAACAGGTACACCACCTTCCATGGCCCATAATGTCCCCTATGTAAGTCAGTCTCTCCTCCATTACCTGCCATCAAAGACTGATGCTTCTTCCAGAAAGCCTGCCTGGCTACTCCTTCCCAACAGGCCACCCACAGACACAGCAGGAGGAAGTCAAGCTGACAGAGAGGAGGCACAGTCAGCATCTGAGAGATGCCTTGTTAGACCGTGGCCTCTGCACCAACAGGCCCCACTCAGACCAGCTTGCTCCCAATAGACAACCATAGATAGACAACTGGGGCCCGTGTTTTGGAAACGACATAGGAAATGTTTGGCAGTTGAGCAGGGCTGAGTTCCCAACTTCCCTGTATGAGGAAAGGTCACCCCTTGGTCCCGGTAAGTCAGAGCGTATCCCACAATAGAAGCACCAAGTTCTAGGGTCTTGCAGTTCCAACGTCAGGAAAAACGGTAGTGCTTCCCACGAGCCAGGCTGGACAGTCACAGCCTCCTACAGTGAGATCCCTCACCAGAGTTAGGGATCATGACACACAGTTGGGAGTGGGCAAATTTTATTTACCTTGCTTTTAAATTTTAATTTTATCTTAATTTTAATCTTTTAAAACAGAGTCTCACTCTAGTGCAGACTGGCCTGAAAGTCTCCGCCCACCCCGCAAAGGACTGGGATTACAGGCATGAACCTTCATGATTACCTTTTGCAGTACTGGGGAATCAACCCAAGGGTCTCATACTTGCTAGGTAGGTGCTCTGTCACAGGACTCTTGGGCATGACTTCCGTGGAAGCATCTTGTCTCTCAAAGCCAATGGTGTAGGAAGGAGAGGGCTTTCTAGATACCTCTGCGACTCTGTTTTCCATATGTTCTATGAGGTCACACCTCCAGCCCCAGTTGAAGACATCCTTATGCCCCGCGCCTAGCACAGCACTCTATAAAACCATATTGAAAAGATGGGCATGGCGACTCATTCCTGTAATCCCAGCACTTGGAAAGCTGCAGGAGGGTTGCTGCGGCAGAGAGACAGAATGAGTTCCAGGTTAGTATGGGCTATAGTGTGAGATTGTTTCAAAAACAAACAATCCCAAAACGGGTACTAGAGAGATGGCGGCACACTGAGAGCCTGTAACTCGAGCTCCAGGGTGTCCAGCGCCCTCTTCTGGCCCCAGTAGGTAACTACATTCATGTGCATCTACTCCCCACCCCACACACATAATTTTAAAAGTTTTAAATTCTTTTTTCCTCTCCTCCCACCCCCCCGCCCCATACAGGGTCTCTCTGTGTAGCCTTGATTGTCGTGGAACTCTGTGGACAAGGCTGACCTCAAATTCAGATATCCACCTACCTCTGACTCCCCAGTGCTGGAATTAAAAGTGTGAGCCACCATTGCCCAGCTTTAAATTCTTCTTCTTCTTTTTCCTTTTTTTTTTTTTTTTTTTTTTTTTTTTTGGTTGTTGTTTTAAAGAAGGGAACTGGAGATGTATCCCATTTGGTAGTATGTTTGCCTAAATTCAGTTCCCAGCACATTGTAAACTGAGCATGGTGGCACACACCTGAAATCTGAAGCAGGAGGGTCAGACATTCAAGGTCAACTAGGCTATCCAGTGAGTTCAGAACTAGCCTGGGATACATGAGACCCTGTTTCGCAAGAGAAAAATTAAAAAGATCTTAGTGGTTGAAAGCTACTGTTTATGGGCAACATGGTACCATATGACTCCTGGACTTCATATCAGCGTCTGCAGCCTATTTCCTCCGTTGTAAAACGAGGACCATGAGGGACTGGAGAGAGCTCACAGGTTAAGATGGTACTGATTACGAAGAGAACCTGAGTTCCATTCCCAAATACTCAAGTGGTTTCCTAGAGTGGCTGGGACACTTAACTAAGTTAAGTCTGCAGTGTCGCGAGAAATACCAGGTACGTGCTAAAATCACCCGGACGTCAGCTACAGATCCCATTCAGCAAAGCAAGGAACTGTTATCCAAAAACCTCCTAGCCTGTGGAGCAACCGAACACAAACTACAACGCCCAGCATGCTGCAGGGCTCACCAAATGTATAAATTTCCAGAGAGGACTACAATTCCCATAGTGCCCCGGGCCTGCCCAGCTCAGGTCCGCGCGGGGTCAGAAGTGTCCAGCTGCACGAGTTCCCCGCTGACACGGAAGAAGAGACTGTCCACTGCTCCTGAGGGCGAGGAAAGCTAGTGTCACAGCCATGCTACGCAGCCTGGCCCGGGCTGGGGTCCTGGGGCTCAGGGTGCCCTGGGCTCAGTGGTCTAGGAATTGGGCGGGAGTCCCAGCCCATGTGGTGGACTTGCGCAGCGACACGGTGACCCGGCCAGGGCCGGCCATGAGGCGCGCCATGGCCGAAGCGGTTGTAGGAGACGATGATTACGGCGAAGACCCTACGGTCCACGGTGAGCCGGGTGAACAGACCCGGGGCAGGGGTCGTTGCGGTGACCCCGGGGCGCTGTCCATGGTTCTGACAGGACAGCATGGACGCAGAGGGGTGCCTCGCCTGGCATTTGAGGACACACCCACAGGCTACATGGTGCACTCTGCGTTCTTGTTCGTTCTCGGGGAGATTCTTGGTGATGCAGACCACACTGGACTTGGGGAGCTAGAATCTGCATTTTAACAGGACCACTGGGTAGTTTCTGTCCACTGTCACCCAATTTCCCAGATAGATGTTGTCCAGACTTGGCAAAGCAAGGCCCTGAGATGGCCAGAGAGGAGCTCAAAGACCCAGGTCAGGAACAGGGAAGAACTAGGGTTTGAAGCAGGGTCTGACTGCAATAAGGCATACTACTCTCTTTTATTCACCGACTGACTTCACAAAGACAAAACCAATGGAGCAAAGGAATTGCTTGCTGCTCCTTCTCAGGGGGCAGAATTTCATAATCTAGGGAGTGCGTTAAGGAGACAGCAAACCAAAGCCTACCCGGGGTCAATAGTTCCTGCTCAAGTGTGTGCACTAGAGATCCAGAGATAAGCCACAGACCACCACTTGACCCCTGAGGCCTGTTTGTGGGCCCAGGGGTTATTGGGGCTGATCTAAAATCTCTCGACAACATGCTGTTACCGGGAACTTCAAAGATGCTGAGCTACACTACTCAGCAGGCACCTGGTGTAAACAGGTCACCACATCAAGGCTGGGAGGTGCTAGCCTTGACGGGAGTCTGAGAAGGGTGAACCAGGGGCTGGGAGGAGGAGAGAACAGAAGGAAAGTGAGCTGCAGCATCCCCAGCAGGACTCAGGGAGACACCGGGTGTGTCCTCTGGGGACAGAATCTAGATCACTTCAGCACTGAACATCCTGCCACAGACAGGAAAGTCACCATGGGCTTTACACAGGCCATCCACTCACCCACCAGCTGCACTCTTGGTGCCTGCCAGCTCCCCAGAGGCTCTTCTTCCGTGGTGAAGTGCAGAGGAAGTCTGCAGGGAAACCACAAGGCCTCACCTGCTGGGGCTGCTGGGAAAGGAAGAAAAACAGGTGTGAGGTCTGGGTGGGAAAGGGGGTTCAAACCACAAGAGAGTTTCAGTGGCCTGGGGTGGGGACTGTGGCCCAGGAGGATTGACAGGGGGGCCTCTGGACATGGCACGTGGTTGCCAAGATCACAGACTACAGGGATGGCAGATGGGCTCCAAGCCCCGCCCACAGGACCAAGGGTTCTCATCTGAACAAATGTACTTTTTCAGAGAGAAGTGCTTAAGACAAGGTCTTGCTATGTAGCTCAGGCTGCCCTCCAACTCAGTTATCCTCCTGCTTCAGCAGAGTACTAGAATCAGAGAACTGTATTATCATACCCTGTAACAAGTACACACAGAACTGTGCCAGGGTACAGTAGCCCGAGTAATTGCTGATTCTTGCCCACCTCCCCCCTTCCATCTCAGAACTGCAAGAAAAGGCTGCAAAGATGCTTGGGGTGGAGAGAACTCTGTTTGTGCCCACCAACACCATGGCCAACCTCATCTCTGGTGAGTGTCTACCTGCCCCTCTGAGCTGGGGTCTGTGGCACTGGTGGGCACACGCCTGGATTTCCTTTGGGTGCAGCCATTGGAGCACCCCACACTCAGTAGTGGGAGGAGTAGTCTGTGAGTCTCTGCCACTTCCTAGCTGTTCCTCCTGGATGCTCACCTTGCAGCCCTGGCCTGGGTCGTTCTCCAGTGTGCTTCTGTCCTCGGTTTTCTGATACTGCCTGGTTTTGTTGATACCCTGGGCTGCCTGTTCCTGGAGCAGCATGCTGGCACTCTTCCTTGCTGGCCATGGGGGTCTGATGCAGGTTGTTAGTGCCCAGCCTTCACAGTAAAACCAGCCTAGAATGGTATCTTTTCAACACTTGGCAGTGAGGTGTTTTGAAGGGTGCTGATTCCCAATTGACAGAGGTAGTCTGAGCTCACTGGGGACCCTGGCTCAGCCTGGCCAAGCTGAGCAGGGGCAGAGAGATCCTCTGGACCCAGTTCCAAGTTCTGCCCTCCTCCCATCTGTCTCAGTGATGGGTCACTGCCGGCGCCGGGGTTCCCAGGTCCTCCTTGGGCAGGAATGCCACCTCCACGTCTATGAGCAGGGCGGGGTGGCTCAGGTAAGGACAAGACAACAATCCCCTGGGGTTCTGGACATTCTCCAGCCAACTAGGATGTCAAGGTAGGCCCCTGTTTCCCAGGTACCAGACTGGAACCGGCAGAGGGGAGGAAGGGAGACGGAAGGGAGGGCCTGGGCCCAGATTTGTTCATCTGCCGCAGTGCCTTACTGCCCCCTAGTGGACAGATAGAGCACTGCCACTCCAGAAAGAAGCCAAAGAGCCGCGACTTTGAAAAGCAGGAAGGAACCAGCAGCCTTCCCAGTTCGGATGCTGTGTATACATGCTCAGAAGACAGACCCTGGGTTCCAGAGGTGGCTCCTGCTGCAGAGGAACCCTCCTACCCGGATGTGCCACCAGACCCATCTGATCCAGTGTCCTCTCCCACCTGCAGATCGCTGGGGTGCACTCCCACCCCCTCCCCGACCTGCCCCACGGCACCTTGGACCTGAATGAGCTAGAGAGGACACTCACCCGGGGCTTTGGGAGCAACTACCATCCAGTCTGCGAGCTCGTGTGCCTGGAGAACACGCACAGCAGCGCAGGAGGCCGGGTCCTCCCTATCGACTACCTCCACCAGGTGTGCTCCCACACAGCTGGGCCCCAATGTGCCAGCGCACTCTTGGTTTCCGGTGTCTCCCAACAGTCCCTATCCCTAGGAAAATCCTCTCTCTGGCAGACTGGAGAGATTGCTCAGTGGTTAAGAGCAGTGCTCTAACAGAGAATCTGAGTTTGGCTGGATCAAAACTCTCTGTAACTTTAGCTCTAGGGAATCCGGTAGCCTCTTCTGGCCTCCAAAGGCACACCACCACACATGACACACACCCCCACACATACATGTAAAGTAAAAATAAGATAAACGGAGAGACGGCTCCGTGGTTAGCATCACTTGCTGCTCTTACAGAGGACCTGAATTACTCTCGCAGCACCCACACCAGGCAGCTCACAACTGCCTGTAACTCCAGCTCCCGGTGGAATCCAGTGCTTCTGAATTTAATTTAAATTTAAAAAAAGATTCCAAGCCCAGTGGCCTCTTGGAAATTTTGCCTCTGAACACTTCCTGACCTTGGCTTCCAGGTGCGCCTCCTGGCCCACGCCCACGGAGCAAGGGTCCACATGGATGGAGCTCGGTTGATGAATGCCTCCGTGGCTCTGCGCATGCCCCCTGCCCGCCTCGTAGAGCACTGTGACTCCGTATCCTTCTGTTTCTCTAAGGTAGGCTGGCCTTCCCGAGGCTGCAGCCCTCACCCCTCCCCATCTCAAGGGCAGGCTTTGAGAGATAGGCTCTAGGACTCTCTCCTCTCTTCCCTTAGGGCCTAGGTGCACCAGTGGGGGCTGTGGTTGGGGGATCCAAGGACTTCATTGAAGAAGCATGGCGCCTCCGCAAGGCCTTGGGTGGAGGGATGCGCCAGGCTGGAGTGCTGGCTGCGGCTGCCCTGGTGGGACTGGCTGAGGCAGAGGAGGTGCTTCTAAGGGACCATGAAAATGCACAGAGATTCGCTAAAGGTGCCTGGACCAACCCCCACCCTCCTTCCCTTTTACTCTCTCCTACTTGGGCCTAGATGTTGCAGCAACAGGATCAGGTCCTTAGCAGATCTGTACTCCAAGAGTCTAGCGTGTTGAGAGTTAGCAACACGCTTCTAGGATGGGATCTAGGCCCTACTCCGAGGGGCACTCCACACCAGATGCAACCAGCAGAGTCAGGAACCAGGCCAGAGTGGAGCCTCCAACTTGGGTCTTTTGTGTATGTTCTAAATGTTCATAATGATCCTGTGACGTTCCCACATCTGAGGCCCGAGTAGATGGCCAATCTAGTTAGTGTGACACACAGAGAAAAAGCAGGATCCAACTCATGTTTCCAAATGCCACATCAGGATTCAGGTTGTTTCCCCACAAGATAATTGGGGTACCCTTCTGCCTTCCCTGTGGGGTCATTTTGGCTGTGGCCCATTGGTTGGGCCCTGGGATTGGGATATACTCACCACCATGTCTGGCCCCAGGACTCCAAGACCTGGCGTCACCCATTTGTTCAGTGGATCCTGCCACAGTGGAGACCAACATGGTGCTGGTGCAGGTGGTCGGGCTGCCTCCCTCAGAGCTGTGCCAGCGCCTCCAGGCTGTGAGTGCTGAGGAGGTGGCTCAGACTGGCCATGCCGTGCGCGTGCTGCTGTTTCCCTGGACAGAACAGTCTGTGCGGACCGTGTGGCACCGAGATGTGTCCGCTCAGGACACAGAACTGGCACTGAGGAAGTGGGAGTTTGTGCTGAGACAGCTGAGGTCCTGAGGCCAGGGGACCGGGGACCCCATTGCTATGACTGAAGTGGGCAGTGAGATGCCTCAAGCCATGAGCCTGGTGAAGGCTAATCCTTGCTAGAGGATGATGACGTCACCCAGCCTCTGGTTTGCTCCAGTGACTCTCCTGTGATGGTCTCATGCAGTCAGGAATAACCAGGCATAAAGTGGGAAAAGCTGGGACTGAATAGCCAGAGAAGAAAGCGGATAAAGGAGTGAGGTCCTGGGCTGGGCGGTGTAGCATGGTTGCCTATCATGCATAAGCCCTGGGCTCAATCAATCCCAGCACTGTGGGTTCGATCCCCAGCAGGTGTGTCCGATCACAGCTGTAATCCTAGCATGCTGGAGGATTAGAAGTTTAAGGCGACTCTCAGCTACACAGAGAGTTTGGTGTAAGCCTGGGCTACATGAGACCCTGTTTTCAAGCAAACAGACCCTTGGTGATTGACACAATGGAATTATTAAAGATGGACTGTAAAATAAAATATTGAAGGCACTGTACTGGTTACTTTTATGTCCAGGCTAAATATGTGACAGAAAGCAACAGGTTCGATTCCCAGCACCCACACAGTGGCTCACAACCATCTGTAACTCCAGTGCCAGGGAATCTGATGCCCTCTTCTGGTCTCCATGGGCACCAGGTACATACAAAGTACACAGATACACATGCAGACAAAAGTTAAAAACATATTTATGGATATTCCATTCTGGATGTGGGTATAAGTCTGTGGAAATGGAAGCACACCCCAGTCAGTTGTATGTCACTGTAACCGTTACCAAGGACAGTCAACTTACTAAAGAAAAGGTGTCTTTTGGCTCCCAGTCTTGGAGGTGTCAGTCTGTGACTAGTGATCCCTGCAGCTGTGTCCACAGGAAGCAGAGCATCATGGTAAAGCGCTTGCCACAGGACCTTTGGGGGATGCCAGCATCTAAACTAGCAATCGCCAGTCACTTCACCTCTCAGTGTTCAATAGGAACCCAAGAGGAGACTGGACATCAATGTGAGAGAACTAATCAGAGACCCCAGGTAGAGGTGGCGAGGAAGCTGCCAGAGAGAAGAGGCATGGTGTGCAGGATGATCAAAGGCACAGGCGGGAACATCGTGTGACAAACAGTCTAGGCTGCAGCTAGTGCAAGCGAAGAGCCAGAGCCTGCGGCAGAGGACTGTCTGCCCTGTACCCCGAGAAGACTCCAAATCTATCTGGGGTCTAGTGTTTGGGGCTCCCCAGGGCCCCAGAGTGTTTCTCCTGTGCCTCAGATGGTAAAGCATAAAGCCAGTGTCTTCTCTCTTGCTCCCCCATACTGCCTTCTGGATACAGGCAATATGCATCGTGTCATTACCCACTGATGAGGAACAAACTTTCTCAGGCAAGCTAGTGTCTTAACCAAGCAGGAACCCCTCACTAGTTCTAAGGTTCTGGCCTTAGAAACTAGAGGGCTAGTGTTGCAGCCCAAGCTGCCCCACGTTAGGCGCCAAAATGTTGAGGACCACTCTGTCAATGTTGGGACCCGCACTGCCAAAAGCCTTGGGGGCTGAGTTTTTAGAGCCCGCACTGCCCCAAGCTGCTCTGGTCTTCGGGTCAGGGTTCAGCAAGAGAGAGAGAGTGAGGACGGACTCGAGGAATGGAGACCAGACAGTGTGATTCAATCCCGTTTATTCTTCAGTCTCTCTTCTTCTCTCCAAGTCCCTAGTTCCTAGTACCAAGTTCTAAGTTGCTAGTCTCTTTCCCAGTTCCAAGTTACTTTTTCCTAGTGCAAGTGTCTAATAATTGTTGCCTGTCTCGAGTCTCAAGTGCCTACTGTCTAATTCCAAGTTCTTTTGCCAAGTGCCAACTGCCTAATACCTAATAATTTCTTCTGTCTGCTTCTCACCTTTTATATGTCTCACTTCTAAGCCACGCCTCTAAGTCACGCCCTTAAGTCTTGGCTCTAAATCACACCTTTAAGTCTCACAAACCCAAGGGAAGATCCTGGGTATCTAAAACAAGTTGTTATCAGAGTGTGCTCAGCTGTTGTAGGCTATTGTAATCAAGTCTCTTGTCAGGGTACATGGCTCAAGATGGCTGCAAGGATGATAGCCGCCTTCTGTCGGCTCCCCACAGGCTAGCTGAAGCTTGGTTTACCTTTCCTAATCAAGGAATGCTCTGTGTAGGTCATCAGCCTCCATGGTGGCTGGTGCACTCCATGGTGCACCCCTGGCCTTCTTATACCTCTCTGCCCAACCTCAGTGTGGTGGGCTCCCCCTAGGCAGGCACTGTCTGCCTCTTCCTATGAATCCCCAGGTCAGTCCAGACTTAGTGTGTCAGAAAGGGACCTCAAGAGGGTCTCCCCACCATCTAGAGGCTGCTGCTAAAATCTAAGTATGCTTGCATGGGTGAGGTCCACATCCAGGAGATACTGAGTCCTCGTAGGTCACTGGTGCCATCAGAGGATAAATGACCAGAGGCAGCCATTGTATGGTGGATGAAACGGAAGAGCAGAACATTTGAAGGCAAGTGGGCTCAGAGTCAGTGAGCCCTGTGCTGCTATGGGGCTTCCTTGCTGGGCCCACATTTGCTTGCAGGAACTGAGGCCCCACATACAGAATGGTGAGGCTCTTGCCTGTGAGGCCTGATTGCTGCAGAGGCTGGTTCTTGTATGTGTGAGAAAGCTCCCCACTTGTCTCTTCCCTCAACTATATCCACTGTCTCTTCTCATCAGCTCTGAGCCGCTAACTCCTCCCTGGGCAGCACGGGCCTGCCATTAACCTGGGCTTCACAGCCCAGCTACCCAGTGAACTGTGAAACAAGATGAAACTGTTGGGCATTGCTAAGGAGACTGGCCCATCAGAGCGAAGGCCTCGGCTGGCTTCAGTAAGTCCCATGTCTGGCCACATGCCCATGTATACAGACACATACCCTTAGGCAATTGTGGAGGTCTTCACAATCACTGTGTGGGTCTTCCCCAGTGTAGCCTGGAATCCTAAAGCCACTCACGTTCTGTGGGGCTGGAGTTAAATTCACAGCCTAGCTTCTAGTAAGCAGACATCTCTGCAAACCTTTATGAAGCTGGACAGGGAGAGGCTGGAACTTTCCTCCAGCTCCCTATGGTACATCCCAGACCCTGCTGAGGCCCAAGGCTCCTCTCAGCCTCTGGATCCAGGAAGAAGGCAAGTCCTGTAGCTGCAGGACACGACAGAGAGCACATCCACACAGGACATTCATGATGGGCACACGCTGGGCACGCACGCACACGCACACACACACACACACACACACACACACACACACACACACAAGGCACATCACTGATGGCCAGAGACACACACACTGGGCTGTGTTCACCCTTCTAATATCGTGAGAAATGAGTATTATTACCTAGTTTGAAGAATTCCAGGCTGGCCCTGGTGGTGTATGGCTGAAATATCTCCACTAGGGAGACTAAGGCAGGAGGCAGCAAGTTTGGGCTTATGACATAGTGAGGCTTTGTCCCTGCGTCCTCCCCGCTAACCCTCCCCCCCCAAAAAAAATACCTGTAAGAGAAAAATATACATCACACTGATTTATTCAGACACTTGGGAGTGCTCTTACATAGAATGGCAAAGGTTTGAACACAAATGGGAAGGCAGGGTCTCCATCAGCTCCAGTCCTTTGCCCTCAGTGGGTCCCAAAAAAACTCTGCTCCCAAGAAGCTCCCCAGACTCTTAGAAGCAATCAAAAGTGGCCTGAAGACATTGCTAGGACCTTGAGAATATTACCGTTCCTTGTACATGTCCCAAACTCAGAAAGAGTCCACACCAGAATCAGGGCTGTTTGAGGCTTCGGGGTACTGCACAGCCGCTAACCTACAGCTGCCCACTGTTCAGATACATAAACACAGGTTGTCCCCTCCTATGTGGCCAAAGCTGATTCAGGTCTCATCTGTGCTGTCCCAGACAGGAAGTGGGCTGCAGTCCTGGGCCTGTGAGCTGAGCCATACACATCTGCAGCCGAGTCTCCAGGCCAGGCTTCTGCCTCCCTCTGAGGAGTTCCTCTCTCAGGCATCCCAGGGGGCTGGCCAGGCATGGTCCCAACTCAGCTCTAATGTGGCTAGTCTCAGACATTCCCCTGTTGCTGCTACAAAGAGAAAGTTCTAGGACAGCAGGGCAGCAGCCTGCTAAGGATAAGGACTGAAACCCAAAGGTCCACCTTGCCTGGAAGGTGAGCCCTCCCATCCAGCCTCGAGCCTCCTCCCCACCGACCTCCCCTTGGGAAAAGGAACAAAGCTGAACCCAGGGGTCCTGCCAAACAGCAGTGACGCCTAGACCTGCCATCTGTTCTTAGGCTTTCTGGCCTCAGTCTCCCACTCTGTGGCATTGGGTGAATGGTAACTATTGCCTAGCCTGTGGAGGATGGAGAGGTAGGGGGGCACTCGGCCATCATGTAGTACAGAGGACTGTCTCGGCTCCCTAGGTTGGAGTGGGCTACATCCCCCAGAGCGTGACCACCTTCTGGATGCACACACCCCTGAGGCACCCCCAACAGACTGTGCCATCACGAGGTCATGACTCAGGTGCCGGCTACCCTCCTGCCTTTCTCCTGTCCAGTTGGAGTAGAAATGAGCACGTCCCCCACAGGCCATCCCCAGCCAGTACTCCAGCAAATGTCAAGGGTGCCCGAGGCTTCCTTCTCCCCACCCCCCTGTCACACTGGGACTCAGAGGATCACAGAGTGGGGTATTCCTGGGCGCTGGCTCAGGCTGAGGAGTCGGGCGGCTGTGAGCAGGAGGGCACCACTGAGCGCCTCCGAGGCGCAGGAGCCCCAGGCCAGGGCCAGTGACCAGCCAAAGCTGATGTGCACGCTCTGCACGTGCTGCACGCCATACAGGCGGGCGGCCTCCACGAATGCCAGCTGTGAGTACCTGAGGTAGATGCTCAGCCCTGCCAGGGTCAGGGTGCCTGGGGGAGAAGGGGGACAAGACTGCTCAGTGTGTCACCCGTAGACCCAAGTTTAGATCCCCCCTCCCCTCCCACCTTTGCCTAAGGACGGGCACTAAGGGTAGCAAGCTCTGAGTTTTAAGGGATGGAGTGTTGGGGGTTCTTATACCGTCCCCCACCCTCAGACCTCACCTGACAAAACCCCTTGTAAACAGCCCCGGGGCTCGGTTACATCAGGAAAAGGCACTGCAGCCTGCACTACCTGGCCTCCATCATCCCACAGTGGACTGGCCACACTTTCAGGCTTGCCCAGGAGCCAGCACAGCTGGGGTCCCCTCACCTGCAGTGCCCAACTCCTCCTCCTCTCTGCCTCTTACAGCACATCCCCCCAGCTGGTCCCTGCAGCTTCAGCTGACAACTCTAGATCCATCTGCCTCACCTCCTGACAAATTCAGGGGACCCTGGTCTCTCACCTCCCTTCCCTCTGAGGGCAAGGTGCCCTCTGCCCAGGAAAGTGGAGTCAGCCTCGCCCAGAAGCTACCTTTGGACTCTCTACCTGTGCCAGTGTCTTCACGCAAAGAAAAAATGCAGAGGCTCCACGTCTCCATGAAGTTTCTCAGCTATAATCCTAACCCATTGTGGCTGTCGGTGGCTCCCTGTGGTGGCTTCCCATGGCTTTTTAATTGGATTTTGCACTCACAGTCTCCTGGGTCAAGGCCATGGCAGATATTTTGATTACCCCGATTTTCTTCTCTAGAGACCTGGGTCTGAATGTCTGTCTCATTAGTTCGCAGCTGTAGGCTCCCCATCTCAGGTTCACCCCACTCCTAACAAAGGTCTCCTGAGGAGCCCAGTGTCCCCTGTAGGGAAGCAGGCTTGTCTGGGAAGGGTGTAGCCCTGGGCAATGTCATCATTGTGGTCACAGCCAGGAGAGTACAACTGGCCTGAGCCAACAGACCTGCACAAACCTGGCCCCAGTGAAAAACCTGCTGAGGACTGACCCCTGTGCCCACCTTAGATGACAGCCAGCCTAGGTGGCTGGGACAGACAGTACCAAGTACTCAAGGGCACCCAAGCACCAGTGTCCTTCTGGCTCTGAAAGCCGTGGGTCTCTAGCCTGCTAAAGTGGCCCTAAAGGGAGGTCGGCCTGGTGCCGGGACTAGTTACAGCTTGGGACTAAGGAGGTAAGGGCCAAGGACATTATGGCTCTGCTTGTCCAGCTCTGTCTCAGCCCCTGCCTCCTGGGAGGAGGAGCTGCTGGGCCAAGACCCACAGCCCTTTTCAAACATCTGCCCACAGAGCTAGTCCTGCAGTGACCATGGAGAACCTCAAATCTCCCAGGCCAAGAAGCTCCCCCGGTGCTCCTGTGTATCCAGGCCCAGCCAGACACCCTGAGACTGGGCCAACTTTAGCTTACCTCTGTTGGGGATGGGGGAGTAAGCTCTCCAATGCTCAGAGGGGAATAGGGACCAGGGTGGGGATTAAGCGAGTGAGGGCCCCACTCCAGAATGACCCTCCCTCCAACTCACCCCCTAGCAAGAAGTAGCAGCCAGTGGCCAGCAGCAGAGGGACACTCTGGGACAGGGAACTGAGCAAGCCGCAGACCCAACCACACACCATGAGGACGAGGCTCAGAGGCAAGACCACCATGACTGTGCGATGCAGGGCTGTGGGAAGAGGGGGCTCAGGGGCGGGAAAAGGGGTGGACAGAGGGGAGACCATAGGGGCAGGAAGAGGGGCCTGACTCCAAGGAGGAGCCAAAGATAGCCATGCCTTCACCTGCTCCGGTCACTGGAACAGAGGTTCAGGCAGTTACCTATCTCCCTAGGGACTACCAGACCCGCCCAGTGGCCACCCCTTTCTGGTACAGGCTTCCTAAAGTCACGATGAGGGAGGATCGCCAATGCCCTTCCCTCTCCAGTCTCAGGCCTCTCAGGGACAGTAGGTTGTTGATGGCCATTCAACTGAACTGGCCAGTCCAGAAGGGGCTTGGTGGGCCCCAGGAGATCCAGTCATGCTCCGAGGTAGTTCACATCCTCAAAGGCAGAGGGAGGCTCCACTGAGAAGGACCTGAGGTAAGGGGAGGGCAGAGCAGGCTGGGGTTCCAGCATCTGTAGTCAGAGGGCTACAATGGAGATACCCTCTGGGCCCAAGCCTCAGAAGCAGTTTGTGGGCTGGGGTGAGGTGGTTGGGTGTCAGACCTGCCTGAAGAGTCAGAGATGGCACTGCCCCAGGACTCACAGAGCAGGTGCTGTATCGAGGGAGAAGCTTCCAGGCCGGCACTGGCAAACGGGTCAATCAGGGGTACACAGCTGTTCTGCCCTGAAAGCCAAGGTGCAGATGGGAGCTGGACAACATGGGTACCGTAGCCTCCAGACCCAGTTTAACTCTTGAAACTCAGGGTTATGGCTCTGAATGGGACTAGAGACTAGACCTCTTATTTAGTTAAGGGTCACAGAAGGTCATACCTACAGGAAAGTGAGTTTAAAATCTCATTCAGAAATGCCCAGATTGGGTTACCAAAAGAGGAGATGCCACATTCTGGAGTCTTCCTGACTCATGTTATATGGAATCTCTGGTTCTTACACATGACCACACACACATAAGCACCTACACATACATGCATACCTAGGACACACACATATACATCCACACATACATGCATGCTGAGCACACACAAGGCAAGAGGTTTATGGCAGGTAGATGAACAGCTTGCTCGTTCCTCCTCAGCACACAGAGGAAGCCACCATCACATGTATGCTTCCACATACAAGTTTGCTCACAGTTGTGACACATGTGCACAGACACAACCACATATACACACACATTCACACAATCATATATTTGTCTTTGCCTCTCATTTTCACACAACCTACATCCCTTCACACACAGTACTGTGTGCTCACACACTGTCACTGTCACAGTCTTGACGCCCTTTTGCAAGGGAAGCATCACGCTGAGGTTGGTGAAGAGGGGGCCTGACATAGGAGACACCAGCCCCTGGTCACTTGAAGGGCTGTGGTTTCCGATGGGGTCCTAACCATCCATGCCTATGCTTCCCACCTCTCCTCAGCCCCACAGCCCCTCCTCCAGGAAGAAGTCAGGGTTTCCCTGGTCCCTGGACAGCGCTGTGAAGGAGCAGCAAGCAGTGACTGAGCCCTGGCATCTGGGACCCAGCCTCCAGTGCTTTTTCCCTTCTGACCTCCATGAAGGCACCTAGACTTAGAAAAGCTAAGAAGTTAGAAACTATCAAGTTACTCAGAAGTAAGGAGCAGGTTCATGGCTCACCTGACCTGTCATCTCTCAGTGGCTCCCCAATTCTTTTCAGCCAGGCCTTAAAGAAAAGCTCTTCAGAATGTAAGAAAGCATGGTGTTAGCACCCCTCTACTTCCCAGCCATAGCCACGATGGCAACAGCAGCCCGTCCCTGAGCAGGGACCTTCTTCCTCACATCCCTCCACACCCCAGCTGTCACCCAGCAATTTGAGGGGAGATCATGAAGGAGTGGCACTGAGAAACAAACCCCCCTGGGGAGTAGATGGGGCAGGGGTAGAAATAGATGAGGTAGAAGGGGAGAGGAACCAAGGGGGTCTCTGGGTGCAGCTCACCTTCACAGGTGCGCCAGAGCCCGGAATGCGAGGAGAGCTGCGCTCCGCCAGGGCCACCAGCGTCCGCCACCTCCAGGATGTACCAGTAGTCGCTGGCGACAGCTACTGCCAGCAGCGCAAAGCTGAGTAAGGCGCCCAGGGCTGCGCTCAGGAGCAACGCGGAGAGCAGGGCCATGTGAGTAAGAGACCGGCAGCAGCTCGGGATGCAGGGCTGCGTGGAACGAGGAGCTAGGGGCTGGCTGCACCGGGTGGCAGGGAGACGAGAACTATGGGCTGGGAATAGTCAGGGTTCGGGACAGAAATGAAGCAGGTTAGTGAAGGTTTAGGCGATGGGAGGGGCGGGAGCATCAGCAGGAGAGGGCATGGGAGGGGTGTTGCGGAGCAGGTTGCCTGGAAGCAGAGGCAGGTGGAGGGCAGGGGCGTGCAAGAGACACCGTCCTAGGTTCTTCTGTGACCACTGCATTTCTGCCATCGCACAAGTGGCCAAGTTTGCAAGGAAATGCATCACCTTTCTGTGCTGGCTAGACAGTAAGGGAAGAGAGGGAAATCTCAGGTCATGGCAGAGCTGGAGACAGTAGATTTGGGCTCAAATCCCAATGATGTCACAAACTAGGCATGGTGTTGTGTGGTGTTTGGGAAGAGGACCAGAGGTAAGTCTAAGATGCCTCTCCCCTGCCAAGAATGTGCAGCAGCAGTCAGCAGCTGGACCACTGCACCAATAGCTCCTAGAATGGAGGTTTGTGGAGGGGGATGGGTGATAGACAGACCCAGCTGGGCACATTTAGGGAAGACTCAGGGTGTGACACATCTCAGCGTGGGGTCCTGGTTTCCATTAGTCCTGAGGACCAGTGGATAAGCTTCCCCCAGCTGGGAGAAAAAGGCATTGCTTCCGAGTGTAACTCACTTTCAGGGCACACATACAGACCCCTCGAGGACAGGAGTCAGATGAAGCAGAAGCAAAGGAGCGGCGAAGAGGCATCTCCCAGGAGGAATCCAGGCAGCGGAAGCTGGGTGATCTGGGTTCCATTTTGGAGAATGGGAGGACCTCTGAATCCCTGCCTCTGGGGTGGACAGAGCCTAAAGAGGAGGGCCAGGTAGTCTTTCTAGGACACCAGAGCTTTGACGCCCTCTCTTGGATTATTTGGGTCTCTCTATAATATATATATTTCTCCCTGCTAAACTCTTGGCTTGAGGAATATAGTCCAGAGATAAAAGACATTTTAGCAAAGTTATTAAAACAATATTTCAAGTGGAATTCAGCCATTGAAACAATTGAACCAAGCACAGAATTCTTCCAGTATGCTGCGAACAGTTCCCTTTACATGTCCACCAAGCCATCCCCATGTGACTATGTCACATCTGCTGTGTGACCTCTCTGGCTGCCATTGTTCTGCAGATACCCCTGCTCTGGAACCCAATGGGTGCTCAGAGCAGCAGCCCTCCCCAGGCAGGAGGAAAGGGAGACTCCCATCCCAAACTGATTACAGCTGAGGAATGATCATGAATCATGTACACTTGAGGTCACCTAGCAGTTACCCCACAGTGTATCAACATGACAACAGTCAGTCTTGCTTTCTGTCAAAGGCTCCTTGCTTAGAAATCTAAATTGGTGAGCTGGTCTGGCCCCGCTCCCTCCCACTGAGCCCATCCTCGAGCTGGTTTGAAAAGGTTCCTGTTCTTGCTACAGCTCAAGCAAGTCTAGTGCAGCTGTCAAGGTAGACAATAGCCATGCCGGAGGCCATTGCTGGGAGGGTGGTGGTGTGGGGGCAGTGAAAGCAAGAGGCTCCATGCCGGAGGCCATTGCTGGGAGGGTGGTGGTGTGGGGGCAGTGAAAGCAAGAGGCTCCCCTCATAGCACTAATTCTCTCAAGCTGAAGGGCTGGAGGATGGCATGCTGGGCAGTCCGGCCCCACTTCACTTTCAACCCTGGGTTCTGTCTTCTAGGTGGCAGGTGCTGGTCCCTGAGGGGTTGCCCTAATGAATTCTGCCAGTGTTCTTCCCTGAATGGCCACAAGACACGGGGCCCAGTCTGAGGAGGTGCTACCTTAGAACTACCCCGTATTCATTACATGTTGGGTCATCAGTGTGTAAACTGTACTAGGCAGGCTGTGTATAGGCAAGCCTCTGGCCTGCTGCAGGGGCTCTTCAAAGCCAGCATAACCCATCATCCAGATGTCAAAGACAGAGGTGAGCTTTCGGAGGAAGATGTTCCAATCCTGAGTGACAGAGACAGGTCTGCATCCAAGCCTGTCTTTAACTAGGTTACCTTTGCTGGACAGAGTCTGTGTCTACTGCCAGGTGTGCGGCTGGTGAACTTCCTACCCCAGGCTAACTGTGGCTATTCCTCCAGCCTGAGTCTGGGGAAGCAGCTGGAACCGTCAGCTAAATTATTCTCCAGCAGCTCGGCATCAGCTGTCTGCCAGCTAATTTTACTGAGCATGGCAAACATCCTCCCACAGAAGATGAACCTCACACAAATTACTGTCCAACGGGTCCATTCATCCACCTAGCATGCAGGAGGAAGCTGGCTAAGTCCAGCAGATGCAAGACAAAAATAAATAATTCTAAAAGGCTCTCTGGAGTTGGAGGACAGAGGCTTTTCATCTTACTTGGATAAAACAGGGCTCAGCCAAGGCTCTATACACACATGCTGAGGAAGTATTATTGGATAGCCACTAAGAGATGTGACTATGGCAGTAACTGGACTGGCAGGTAGTACCAAACCAAGTGGAACTCACAAGTCTGGGAGGCTCCACTCACAGAGCTGGCCACCCGTCACCAGCTTACACACACACACACAGACACACACACCCCCAGAGTGCACTTGCAGGGACCAGAAGGCACAACTCTCTCCTGCTCTGTGCTCCTTGTCAGTCCAGCTGGCAGCTTGACAGGAACCTGAGGACGGATTGTTTAGAATGCACTCAAGCACACAGAATGTCCCACTTTGGGGGCAGAGACCCAGATTGGTCCCTCCCTATTGAAACCCAGCAAGTCCCATAGACTGAGCCAGTGGGCAGGAAACTCGAAGCCGTTCTGGTTCCTGACCTCATTCAGGGTGATTTTTGCTCATGTGAGACAGGAAAGTCACCAGTGTCCACTCACAGACTGTGGTGGAGCTGGCCTCCTGTCAGGCCAGCCTATTTACACACATGCCTTGTCATCCCTGACTGGGACCTAGCTCTACCTGGGCTCAGATGTCCACCTTGGTGCTTGCCTGTGGCCTTGACCAGCTGTTTAGACACAGGTCCTTGTCACTCACACCTGTTACTTAGCTCTGCTCTCCTCTAACCCCTCTGCTCCTTCTCCGATTTCTGTGGTAAGGTGGGCATGTGCCCAGCTCCTAATGCTGTACAGTGGTTCCCTTCTCTTGCTGTTACTGTTTGAGTTACTGTTGCACACAGCTGTCTTAAGCCCTTAGGGAGGCCACCAGAAAGTGTTAGGTGGTTCTGGGGAAAGCCAGGCCCCAGGTATCCAGAGCAGCTCCTGAAGTGGTCGCCAAGGAGTCATCCATGTGAGACAGGTGCACACACCACTGCCACTGGGAAAGTGCAATGGCCGGGACTCTTTGCACATGCCCAGTCTGAGCCTGGGACTTGCTGGGCTGCTGCCAGATATGAGATGGTCAGTTTGGTTTGTCAGTGTTCTTCCTAGAGTTAAGCTGCAGGCAGGTCACTCACCCTGCTGGGAGCCTCAGCAGGTCACCTCAGCTGTCATTTCTAACTCTGCCTCATATCTCCTGGGTTCTGAAGATCTTACTAACTTCCTGTGCTAATCCTCCTGGAGTCAGTGAGGCTGGGAACCCTTGCAGGACAGGAACAGAGCAGACTCTGGAGAAAGCTGCTTGAGTGTCAGTCTATCAGCATGAAGTGCGTGGAATAGCACAGCTGTGAAATCCATATCCCTGCCTGATTAATTCTACCATGTCAGTCACAGCGGGCTGGGCTTTGCCCCACATGCTTAGAGAATAGTCACATGGTTTGAGCAGGGTGTCAACCCAGGCTGACCTCAACCTCCATATGTATATCTTAGGGTAACTTTGAACCCCTGATCCTTTAGCCTCTGCTGCCAAAGTTCTAGGATTACCAGTATGTGGCATCTCACCTGGTGTCTTCTATTGATGTTGTGATACAATACTGACAAAAGCACCTGGAGGGAGGAGCAGTTACCCAGGGCTCACAGTTCAGATCCCCGGGAAGTCAGTGTCTCGGGAGCACGAAGCAGCTGGTCAGTCGGGAAACAGAACACTGAGTGAACCCTGATGCTCAGCTCTGCATCATTTAGCGCAGGATCCACCTCAATCAAAATAAGCCCCATCTAGTAGGTGATGAAGTTGACAGCACTGTCCCTACACCTGCCTTGTAGAGGAAGTCCTGTTCCATGTGAGCCATGTCGTCATCCCAATGCCCCTTACTACTGTTCAGTTCTGCAGCTCATGCTGGGCCTGAAGCTTAGATGACACTGAATCTATGACCTCTTACACAAAGCAAACAGCACTACTGGGGGGGGGTGGCACGGGCCAGTACCTGGAAGGTGGGGGCAGCAGGATCAAGTTCAAGGCCAGTCTTGGTTCTATAGAGTTCCAGGTCAGCCTGGACCACATGAGACCCATCTCAAAAAACCAAAGAAACCATTCAAGATAGAAAGAGCTTACAGCCCACTGTTTCAAGTGATTTTATTCTATTACCCCATGGTAGGAAGACTCATCAGCGGAAACACACATAACCATACCTACGCATGGCATGCATCAAATGCCAGGTATGGAGACATCAAAACCAGAAGATTTTGCACAGGCAGCCACAACCCCCATAGGTCCTGTCAGAGAACACTGTCCCCTCATCCACTTACTTCCTCATTGCTTAAGTCTAGGTCACAATAGAGCAAAGCCACAAAACCAAAGAGAGGTAGCCACATAGGCTGAGCCACTTTAAAGCAAAACCAAAAATATTTGATATCCAGTCTCAAAATACCATCGTCTCCTTCTCTAAGACACTGCCAGGAGGCCCCGGCTGGGATAGCTGGGACACGTGGCTTAGATGTCACTCAGGTCCAGGTTGTCCCAGCAAAGGCTCAGCGCAAGGCAGCCAGTTGCTCAATTGACTGACGGACAGTCTTTGCAGTCTCTTCAAATTCTTTTTGCTTGTTGTTGGTCTCCTTTGCCTGGAATGATGAACAGACACGGTGGGGCTGAGGTGTGGACCAGAGGGCAGGGCTTGACTAGAAAGGATGAGATGCTGGTTTCATCACCATCATGACAAAATAACAAATTATTAAAAGGAAAGTTATTATTTTTGTATTGCTGGGAATTGAACCTACGGCCTCAACCATAATAAGCAAACACTTACTGACCTACAAACTGCAACCTCCCTTCCTTGATATACTTTTTTAGAAACAGGATTCATGTAACCAAGGATAGTTTTTAACTTTCAATCCTCCTTCAGCCAACCAAATTATTTGGGATTGTACCCTTGGACTGTACCCTGTGGCACTAAGCCCAGGGTAGTGTTGTGGGACATTTGATCACATTGTGAACCCGGAGATTGTATTGTTTCCTGGAAAAACCTGTTTTCTAGTTGTGGTGTGGCTCAGCCCTTAACACTCACCTTTAATCTCTGGCTGGAATTCAGACATGCCCTTGGTATAGAGACAGGTTGAAGAGAGAACAAATGAGACACAGGTGAAGACAGAACATGCCAGAGAATGAGAAGGTGTCAAAAGATTAGAACAGATTGCCAAAGGTAGTTTGAGACCAAGCAGAGCAGTTCAGCAGAGGCTGAGAGAGAAGTCAGATTGAGTCAGTCAGCTTGGGGAAGAGTTTGAGCCGGAACAGCTGAGTTGAATCAGCTAGCTAGAGTTCAGAAAGAAGTAGAAAGAGTGAGTTTATTCAGCAGCGTCTCAGAGGCTGAAAACAGTCTAGGCCTAGATTAGATTGTACAGAAGCTAGAACTTCCAGGACTAGGCCTAGGTTAGCAGACAGGGGCAGTAAGCCTCTGAGATGAAAATTATTACAGAATAAAAGTTACTTTCACAGATTCTTAATTTAAAACTAGTAAGTTAACAAGAAAAAAAAAAAAAAAAAAAGACTGAAAAATGGCTGTGCTCCCCATGATAAGATTTCCACAGACCCAGAGCTACAACCTTAAAAACGGGAAGGGATGCCTGGCAGTGGTGGAACATACCTTTAATCCCAGCACTCAGGAGGCAGAGGTAGGGGAGTCTCTGAGTTCAAGGCAAGGCTGGGCTACAGAGTGAGTTCCAGGACAGCCAAGGCTACACAGAGGAAGCCTGACTCAGAAAACAAACAAACAACAGCAAAGACCATTCAGAGGTCTGGGAGGGCACAGCAGTCTGGAGCACTGGCTGGTCTTCCAGAGGACCCAGGTTCGATTCCCAGCACCCATGTGGTTTGCAACCATAGATAGCTCCAGTTCTAGATGATGCAATGCCCTCTTTTGATTTTCACAGGCAAAACACCCATACACATAAAGTATAAATAAATAACTTTATTAAAACCATATTTGGGCCAGGCATGATAGCGCAGGCCTTTAATCCCAGCACTTAGGAGGCAGAGGTAGGTGGATCTCTGTAAGCTGAGGCTAGCCTGAGTTCCAGGGCAGCCAGGGCTATATGATGAAACCCTGTCTTAAAAAAAAAAAAAAAAAAAAAAAAAAAAACTTGGGAGAGGGGTTTGAGTCTGGAGAGAAGGTTCTTTTGACTCTGTGCCCAAGCTTGTATTAAATATGTTTATTGAACCCCAACTCTGCTTCAAAAAAAAAAAAATCAACAAAAAAGAATACAGTGTAACAGGAACTTTGAGAAGCAAGGTTGACCTCACAACCATCCAGAGTGTCTGAGCATGCTCTGACCAAACACTGTCTTCAGTTCTCCCTCCTCCTGACAGCAAACCATCATCCCTGTCAGCTATTTTACAATGCCCTCCACCAAGGAATGTAACTTACAGGTGAAGTGAAACCACGGTAACCAAGACAACAGGTCTTAGCCTCTGCCTGGGCCAGGGTCAGCTGGGGGTCATCCTTTGAGCATGAGAGACAGTGTTTGCCAGTAAACCCCTCCCTGAATCCTCCCCCTAAATTAGTAAGAGGGTAACACATGAGAATACAGGCTGCCTGCTTAAATGTGAACTTCAGATAAACGAACAGTTGCAGTGCAAAACGTGGGGCGTTCTCAATCAAAATGGACTTAGGTTTACTATGAGCTCTGGACTCTGGCCACCCTGACTCTTCATGAGTGATTGTGTGGGAGCCCTCTCCCTGGGGACTCATGTGTGCTACCTGCTTCCCAGTTAACCCCCTTCAGCCAATACTCTCTATGCCATGTTCCCAGGCCTCTACCCATACTGCTGCACCACTGGGGGCTCAGCCTGTGACAAGGGCTTGACAATGTTTGCCACTCAGGTGGGAATGTGACCCTACTCAGCACCCTCCTGAGGGACAGGTCTGCTGCTGCAGGCATAGCACCAAGGCACACTGCAGTCAGTCCTGTTTGTCCTTGTTGCCCACGAGCTCCCTGGGATGAGGGTACTTCCCAAGGCAGACCCGCAGGGCTTCTGGGGACCGGGTCTGCTCCGTCCTTGTTCTCAGTCATACATACAATTTTGTTCTTGGCCCTCTGTTTGTCCAGTTTCAGAAATTCACTGACGGTTAGTTCCTCCATCTGCTTCTTGACAGTAAGGAAGGCACAGCCAGGCGAGTGCTTTCTGTGCTCCTCTCTAGAAAAACCAACAGACCTACAAGTCAAAAGTGCCCCGGCTGCTCACAACCTACAGCCCATCTCCACGGCTGCCCCTGGTACACCCTGCTGTGTCAAGGACAAGGTATGAGGCCCAACCATGTCCCAGGAGCGTCCCACACAGCCTATCTTCTCTCTGTTGTTTTCCCATCCTTAAGGTTAGAATATTTTTCTGGATTCTCTAGTAATCAGGCTACACAATTTTTGTTGTTTTTCAAGAGTTTCTGTGTGTGTGACTCTGGCTGTCCTGGAACTTTGCTTTGTAGACCAGGCTAACCTCCAGCTCAGAGATCCACTTGCCACGGAGGGACTGAAGGATACTGGGAGAACCTGGAGGCCATGTCTGCTTTTGGTATGTAAAATATGCACCTTAGTCCCTTCTCCTGGGGTCTAAAACCAAGCAGGGGCCACTGAAATGCCCCAGCAGGTGAGAATGCTTGCGGTCAAACCTGCTCACCTGAGTTCAATTCCAGGGACCAACACAATAGGAGAGAACTTACCTCCCAAAGTTGTCTTGACACCGACGCCCACCATGACACCCACATCCAAACACACACAAAATAGAAACATAAAGTAGTAATAGTATATAAAGAAAAATCTGGGACTGGAGAGATGTCACAGCCCTTGATGCTCTTCCACAGAACTTCAGTTCCCAGCACCCCACAGCAGGGGTCTCATAACTGACTCCAGCTCCTAGGGACCTCATACCCACATCGATGGCAGATATACATACATGTGCACATTAACAACAACAACAACTCTTTAAAAATCTCAGGCAGGTCAGGCAGTGGTGGCACACACCTTTAACACCAGCACTTGGGAAGCAGAGGCAGGTGGATCTCTGAGTTTGAAGCCAACCTGGTCTACAGAGAGAGCTCCAGGACAGCCAGGGCTACACAGAGAAACCCTGTCTCAAAACACAACATCAACAACAAAACTCTAGATAAAACCATGCATGTCGGCAGCACTCAGGAAACCGAAGCAGAAATTGAGAATTCAAGACCAGTCCGAGCTGTGTAACAAGTTCAAGACCAGCCTGGAACACCTGAGCAAGAAAAAAGCATGCTCTTCTACTAAATACAAATGGTTTGCCCCAATTCCAGTTCAACCCAAAGGCTCCCAATGGAAGGGGGCACCAGGAAACCCACCGAGAGTAGCCTACGGGACTTACACAGGGTCGTCATCGGGTTCCCAGCCTTCCAATTCCTTAAAGCAGAAAAAGCACTGCGCCAAGTCGGGCTCATTCTCGGTAGGGCAGTGGATGAAGCCAGCCTCCGCCATCTGAAAATGACAGCTCGTGAGCAGGATCAATAGTCTGACCTTATCCATCATTCCCAGAAATCGTTCCGGGCCTCGGAGCTGATTCAGAGCTGAGACAATCTCTGGGAACAGTGGGAAGAGGCCGGGTGTACGGGGCCTAACGGTGGGGTAGAACGGCCTTAGTGGTTCAGGCAGAGGATGGGGAGACCGGGGTGGCCTTGTGGGGAGCAGAGCAGTCTTTCCTTGTCCTGAGCAGAGCAAAGCAGCCCGGCTAACAATGCGAAGCGAGGCTGGGGGGTTCTGATCCCGGGTCCCACCACTAATACACCGTCGGGCCCGGGGTGGAGTCGCTTGAAGCTGGGACGGAAATGTCTGTGGGTGGACACTGGGGTGCGAGTAGGGGCCGACTCACCCGCTCTGGGGTGCAGGAGCAGTCCTCCAGAAAAGGCCAGTTCTTGAAAGTGGAGATGCGGTGGTCCTTGAGGTACAACTGCCACGTCGGGGGCAGCACCGCAGCCCCCATGATAGCGCCGTCACAACCCCAAGACGGCCCGGAGCGCGATTCAAAAGCCGCGGGAGGATGCGCGCCGCAGAGCACGCCGGGAGCGTCCCGCCTCCAGTCCTCGCCCGCAGCCTTCTGGGAACAGGCTAGGAGGGCGGCGCCCCGCAGGCCACGCCTTCTGAAAAAAAGTCTCCTTCTGGGCATGGACAAAGCGAGGCAAGCCGGGAAAGTCCCGCCCCATGAGCGTGGCCTTCTGGGAGTGACGGGCGCAGGGCGTGCTGGGAGATGTGTCCTCTGCGGGGTTGGAGCCGGGTATTCCTTGCTGTTTTGTCTAGAATCAACCGCAGCTCCTCAGCTGCTTCCCAGAGGATGCAGAGAATGGCCGAGGGTGGCGGACTGGCCTGGGGCGCCTCTGTAAAACCTATTGGCTGCAAGTCCCAGGCGCTCTGCGTGTTCTTCCTGCTTCAGGGTTTGCAGGCTCTGGCCAGCTAGATAGGTCCACTGCCCCACCCAGCTGATACTGGAATAGAAGTGCCTGGAACCACCCACAGGCTGGCGGAGGGAGCGCCTTTAGGAAGACTGGAGACCCTCCTCCCTTCAGCCGCCATCCTTCCAGTAGACACCCTGGGACTGAGGCTGGGTCTACATGTCTCAAAGCTGGAAAGAAAACCAATGGGTGTATATCTCTGAGACCATCGGCTTAACTCAGACTAAAGGGAAGCAGCCATACACCTCGAGCGAGTCCAGGCGCAGAAGAAAAAAAAAAATCGCTTCCTGGGTATAACTTGTTGGCTGGTGCCAATGAAGCAGCCTTGCAGTGCGCCCGCTTACAGTGTCTCTGTACTTGTTGGCTGTAGCGGCTGTGGCTGCCGTGGCTTTTAAAGAGGTTCACGCTGCAGACAGGCTGAGCTTGTCCCAAGCACGGCTCTGGTTGGCGTTGTAAACGAGTGCCTTGTAATTTGTTTTCCCCTGCCGGTGGGCCTCCAATGTGGGCCAGGCCACCTCACAGATTGTGAGGAAGAACAACAGGTCATACCGCATAGGCATGACCAGGTAGCTGGAACAAGAGGGGTTGTGTCCCAGAGAAACATGGGTTAAGTTCCTGTGGCTCCTCCCAGCTCTTCTCACCCTGCCCCCTACCTAAATAAACCTCTCCAGCTCTGAGGTTCAGCTTCTCTTCCCTGTGTCCTCCAGCCATTTTAACCACTTCGTCTCAGACTTTTTTTTTTTTCTTTCTTTCTTTCTTTTTTTTTTTTTTTTTTTTTTTTTTTTTTTTTTTTTGAGACAGGGTTTCTCTGTGTAGTCCTGGCTATCCTGGAACTCACTCTGTAGACCAGGCTGGCCTTGAACTCAGAAATCTGCCTGCCTCTGCCTCCCAAGTGCTGGGATTAAAGGCGTTAAAGGCGTGCGCCACCACCGCCCGGCATGGTCTCAGACTCTCCACTTCTTGGTCTGCTTCCCTCTCTTGCCCTCTCTCATCTCTTCCTCTCTTCTCTAATGGCTTCAGACAGGACTCTTCCAGATGCCTGTGGCTATACTTTACCTCGTATCTACAACCAAACCCTTCCCTACCACCATACCTTGGAGCAGGCATGTCCTCATTTTCATTCATTCATTCATTCATTCATTTTTAAAGGTCTCAGGTATTGCTGTTTATCCTCTGAGTGGCCCCACCCAGCAGCTGACTCGGATGGATACAGACACCCATAGCCAAGCATTGGATGGAGCTTGGGGACTCGTGCAGAATAGGGGGAGGCATTGTGGACTCTGAAGGGTATAGGGACTCCATAGGAAGATCAACAGTATCAACTAAACTGGACCCTTGGGGCTCTCATAGACTGAACCACCAACCAAAGAGCAGGCACGGCCTGGACCTAGGCCTCCCCCCCACCATGTGTAGCAGATGTGCAGCTTGGTCTTCATGTGGGTCCCAAATAACTGGAGTGGGGGCTATCCCAAAAGTTATTGCCTTTCCGTGGGATATGTTCTAGCTGGCTGCCTTGTCTGGCCTCAGTGGGAGAGAATGTGCCTAGTCCTGCAGAGACTTGATGTACCAGGGTGGGGAGGGATACCTGGGGGGAGCCCACCCTCTTAGAGGAGAAGGGCAGGGGGTATGGGGGAAGGATTGTGGGAAGGGGTGACCAGGAGGGGTACAGTGAGTGGGATGTAAAGTGAATAAATAAATAAAAATATTTGAAATAACAACGGATGTATGTACCATGACTCCCAGCCTAAGTTGTCTTGAGTCAGCCCTGCACAGACAGACAGCTCTGCACAGACAGACAGCTCAGATTCCTCTCCTGCCCAATGTTACAGTAGTAACTTTCTTTTGATTCCCTAACAAGGTATGTTTTCATGTCAATTTGTCAAAGGCTAGTATCATCTGAGAGGAAGGGAACCCAATTGAGAAAGCGCTTCCATAAAGTGGGCTGTAGGCAAGCCTGTAGGGCATTTTCTTAATTAGTGGTTTATGTGGAAGGGCCCAGTTTAATGTGGGTGGAGCCAGCCCTGGGCTGGTGGTCCTGGATTCTATAGGAGAGCAGGCCGAACAAGCCAGTAAGCAGCACCCTCCATGGCCAGCATCAGCTCCTGCCTCCAGGGTCCTGTCCTGGTAAGAGTTCCTGTTCTGACTTTCTTCAGTGATGGACTATGAAGGTAGAAGGGTAAGTCACATAAATCCTTTTCTCCCCACTTGCTTTTGGTCTGTAAGGATCCTTGATTCGCTGACGAATCATGGTACCCCGGACTCAAATAATGTGTAAACGCAAAGAGTGTTTTATTCTGCAGAAGTCCAGCATGCTGGGGTCTCCCATTACCAAGTGAGCTCACAGGCTCACTTTAAAGCACATTGGAATTCTGGGGTAGATGAACTTTATCTGACTGTATTTCTAGGCATTTCAGAACCATTATTGGGGCATGAAGGCTGGAGCCTGTTTTTCTTTTTCTATTAGTAATTGACTTGCCTGGGCTGCCTGGACTTTCCTAGTTCTTAGGCCTAGTCTCCTTAACTACCAACTTGAAGTCTGTCATGGAATCAGCCTAGCCTTCTCAGGTCAAGGTGTTTCATCACAACAGTAGTGACCCTAAGACTTTGTTTCAGGTCTCCATCCCCATTCACCCACTCTATCCCCCATCTCACCCACCTCCATTACCCACCTTCATCCTCCACCTCATACCCCCAACCCCGTCCTCCACCCCCCAACTTCATAGGAATTTTAACGTCTACAGGGACTGCCAGGTGTGAGACAGGGGTCAAAGGTTTAGTGACAAGGACAAAGCTCTATCCTTTCCAAAGTATATGCCACCCAATCCCAGCCACGTGGGCTTCGGGTTTTCTAGAGAAACATTTGTTTCCGTGTGAACTCTGGGTTTTTCAAGTTGTTGACACGAGATCTCTATTCTAATCGATACTGTGGTGATACAACCAGTTTTAGGATCATAAAATATTCATGTTAGACATCAACTTTTAGACCACCAAGTCCAACCCAATCTTTCAGGAACGTACCTCTCTATTACAAAATAACATTCATGGTCCAGTGAAAAGCCAGGCAACAAGATAAGCCAGCATTCCAATGGGCAGCACTAATTGAACTCAGTAATTTACAGGAAGAAAAAAAAAAAAAAAAGACCCAGTTGTGGCAGAAATTTTCCTGTCCAATCTATTTGCAGCGGGAGGCCTGTGATTGGACAGAAAAAAGGGAGGCGGAGCTAAGGGTGACAGAGGGAGATCCAGGGAGAAAGGAGGAAGGTGAATGGAGGCAGATGTGAACCTGCATGGCTTTAGTAGTCTCAGGTAGTTATGCATATCAAAAGGTTAGGATAATTGGGATAATTGTCTAAACTGTGTGGGCATCTTGTGTATTGAGATTCTATTGATATATAAATCCATTGGTTAACTGTAAGCATTTAGAGTTTTGGTTTTACTGGGTGATGGGTATGGTGGCTGATCGTGGTGTGGGGCTAGAGTGGCTACGAGGGGAGCTCTGGCCCACCAGAGAGCCTGCTGAGATGAGAACACCTGGCTGCCGCCGCTGGCCACTGTTGAACTTAGTTCGGAACATGGCGGCTGTGCCAGGAGCCAGCCAGACGCCTCTTTCTAATACCTCCTGCTACCTACCCATGGTGGCCAGGCATGTTGCTGTACACCCAGGAGACAGAGGCAGGTGGATCTCTGTCAAGGTCAGCCTGGTCTACAGAGTGAGTTCCAGGACAGCCAGGGTTACACAGTAAGACCCTGTCTTGAAAAAACAAAAATAAATAAAATAAAAAGAAGCATGTGTGTGAGTGTTTTGCTTGCATGCATGTGTGTGTAACCACCTGTGTGTGCATTGCCCATGGAGGCCAGAAGGATTCACAGCCCCTGACCCGGGTTACAGATGTTTGTGAGTCACATGTGTGCTGGGAACTCAAAGAAGGAGAGTCCTCTAGAGAAGACATAGTGCTTAACCACTGAGCCATGTCTCTAGTCGCTGCTACAGTTTTGCTTTTCTTCTCTCTTTCCCTCTCTCTCTCCCTCCCTCCCTTCCCACCTCTTTCTGTGTGTGTGTGTGTGTGTGTGTGTGTGTGTGAGAGAGAGAGAGAGAGAGAGAGAGTGTGTGTGTGTGTTGAGTTTTGATTTTTAATTTTTGCTTGTTTTTGTTTTGTTGTTGTTTATTGAGACCGGGTCTCTCTCTATAGCCCTGGCTGGAACTCACTGCATAGACCAGGTAGAGATCTACCTGCCTCTGCCTCTTTAGTGCTGGGATTAAAAGTGTGGACCACTACTGCAGCTGTCTAGAGAGTTTTACATGGTAACTGTTTCAGAAATGTTTTAAGCACAAGCAGCTGAAGGCACCAAGCACACTGACATTGTTATACAACTGTTGCTATCACCTGAAGGGTTTTTTTTTTTTTTTTTTTTTTATCTTCAACGGAAACTCTGTCTTATTGAACACTGACCCATTTTACATAAAATCCTGCTGTGCTTACCCAGACTGATTTAATTCACGGATCAGCTACTGGCTTTCCCCCATTTACTTTTCTTTTTGGTTGGAGAAGGGCAGGTTGACACAAAGGCTTGCTGTGTAGCCTGGGATTGCCCCAAAATCGGTTTTCCTGCCTCAGACTTCTCTGTAGTGAGAATGTGGGTTTCTTCAAAAGCCCAGTTATGTTTTGTGAATATGTTTTTGTTTTAATCTCAGGTGTGGGATAAGAGGCTGCTTCACAGCAGGTGATTGTGGTTTGCCTAGTGCACTAGCAGGGGTGTGATTCTGCCAGCTGTAGAGAGTCTATGTTTGGAATTCTGGGAAGTCCTTAGAGGGTATAAATGCCTGAGCCCTGGGAGAGGCAGGGGTGCTTGGAATATGGAGGCTGATACTTCCCACTGCTGCTGTTTCCTTCCTGCTGTCCCCCTGCTGCAGCCCCTGCTGCTGCTGCTCCCCCACCAGCGCTGCTTCTTCCCCTGCCGATGCTGTTGTTCCCCCATTACTGCTGCTGCCGCTCCCCCTGCTGCTCTTGGTTGTTGTTGTTGCAGTTTGTCAAGTGTCCACGAGCAGAGACAAGAAGTTGGATATTCTGATGCTGAAGATTGGACTGACCCTGTAAGACCCCCAAAGAGGGAGACTCTTGCTCCAGTCTTGGGGACCGGCGCTGGCTCTAATGACCACTGAAGTTGATGCAACACAGCAAGAGGCTTTACTCAGGAACCAGCACGCTGGGACTGTCTCGTACCCCTCAAAAGAGGAAAGGAGAGAAGAGCCCAGTACATAAAATCACACAAGCTTATAAAGGCAAAAACCACAGGCTGGGAGGGGGGCTGGGGAATAGGGACTTCCTAGGCAGGAGCGCTTTTGATTGTGTCTCTTATTGGCACACACAGCTGGGAAACTGGGGAGTTAGGACTTTCCAGGCGGGAGCATTCTTGATTGTGTCTCTTATCGGCACACACACAGCTGCAGTTTTCAGAAATATTTTGTATGTTCTTGCCCTGGGGCCCTGCCCTGGGAGTTCATGAGTTCACAGTCCCACATTAATCTGAGATACTGGCCAATTTAAAATTTTCTACTCTTACAACCCCAAGGAGCCCGACATCCCTAATCAGCAGGAAGTAACCTAAAGAGGCCGCCCCTTTCCCCTCTAACCTCCTTGGATATAGAAGTGTAAGAACCCAGTAAAACACAAAAGCCACACCAACAGCCCCTAGTGCTACAGTAACAGGCCTTCATTACCATGTCTAACTGGATTCAGAACAAAAGGGGAAAAAAAAACCTAGTCAGGGTCTAGTGTGGCCCAGGCTAACCTTGAACTCATTATAAAACTAAACTGATCCTCCTGCCTCCATCTCCCAAATGCTGGGATTATGGGCACGCACCACCACATCTGGGTTATGCAGTATTGAGATTAAATGCAGGGCCTCATGCATGCTAGGCTTGCACTTTGCCAACAGAGCTATCCTCCTAGCCCAGGTCAAATGTATGTGCTTGTATGTGGGATTTGTTTCCCTTTGTGTGTGTGTGTGTGGGGGGGATGTACATGTATGTAAGCACACACACTTCTAAACATGCACATGGAGCCCAAAGGAGTACAATGGGTGCCATCTTCTAACACTCTCTACCTTATTCCCTTGCGACAAAGTCTCTCACTGGGCCTTGAGCTAGGCTGGCTACCAGAACCTCCACTAGTCCTCCTGTCTCTGCCCTTCACAGTGCTGGGTTTACAGACATGCAGTGGCCATGCCTGGCCTTTATTTAACACCAGTGCTGGGGATTCAAACTCGGGTAAGAACACAGTAAGTGCTCGTACTCACTGAGCTATCTCCCTAGCCCTGAGTCAATTTTTTTTTTTTTTTTAAAGATTTATTTATTATGTATACAGCGTTCTGCCTGCTTATTGTGAGTCACCATGTGGTTGCTGGGAATTGAACTCAGGACCTCTGGAAGGGCAGAGGTTGCTCTTAACCTCTGAGCTGTCTCTGTTATGGTTACCAGTTAATCCTACTCAAGCCATCCTGGCAGCGGCACAAACTCCTTGCTACCTGCCCCAGTGTTCTGGGTTCCTGAATGAAAGATACATACGCACAACCCTGTATTTTAAAATGCCTTAAACAACTCAATGGTTGGGCCACTCCCAAATCTCTGTATGGCTAACACACTCCCCTCTGATATTCCTGAGTTATTACTTACTATATGTGGGTGTGGGGGTTGGGGTGCTGGGACCTCTCTTCCCTGGCTCTTACATGGAGGCTGTCTCTCTATTCTGCACTTCTCAGGCCTGGTCTTTACTCCCCTCCCCCAGGCATGGTGGTTCTCTCCTGCTCCTTCCTCAAACTCAAAACCACCTGGAGGCAGGACCCTTCAGCATCTTACAAGCAGATTCTTGTGCAGTTTTGGGAACCCAATTAACATAATGCAGGTGTTAGACGAAATCCACAACACGTCTCTCTAGCCTGAGTCAAATGTCTTTTAGCTTCACAATTTAGTATGTAAATTCATTGATTTTTTTTTTTTTTTAGCAAAACATTTGCTATGTGCAATGTTACTGTTCTCTAATAAGCTGTGTTCACCTCTACCAGTGAGACGGCCATCTCTGAGCTGGGTAAGAAGCTGGCAGACTGGATTTACTTCTCAGCTTAATCATAGAAAAAACTATGAGGAGTTCCGTTTAACAGAGCTGAGATTAACAAAGGGACAGCAGGGGTCAGATGTAAGGGCAAGGTTGGCTTGGCACTGTCAGTCAGGCCACTGTTTGATGTCCTTAGAGTCTGGGTTGCTAAAAGCACAGCAGTGTCACAGCAATGTCACAGCAATGTCACAACAGTTTGAGGTCAAAGCATATGGATCCTCGTCTATCTGAGAGTGTACAACAACTGAGCGGCTTATAATTTGTATCTGCCCAAAAGAAGCTCCTCCTCAGCTCTTCCTCAATTAAGTGACTGCTTGATTTCCTCTCTCTCTCTCTCTTCAATTATTTTTATCATATGTGCATTGATATTTGCCTGCATGTGTATCTATGTGAAGTGTGTCTGTGTTAAGGATGTCAGATTCCCTGAAACTGGGATTACCAGACAATTGTGAGCTGCCATGTGGACGCTGGGAATTGAACCCAGGTCCTCTGGAAGAGCAGCCAGTGCTCTTAACTGCTGAGCCATCTCTCCAGCCCCACCCCTTGTCTCCTCCCTCCCCCAACCCCCCCACCCCCCCGCCCCATTTCTTCTCTCTTGCTGCCCAGGCCTGCCTGTTCTTTGCATCCCCTCCCCACCCCAATTATTCAGTAACCAGGCTCTGAGCAATGCAGCCTTTGCCAGCTAAGGTCACTTATGTAACAGGGACCTGTCTCCACAGCACTGCCCATAGCCGTCTGTTGACTTGCCAGTTTCCTCCTTTAGCCAGGTTATTTAATGGGTATGTGGAAATTCAGAGCTTCTGAGAAAACGCTGGAAGGTTCCTGAGTCCAGGTGAACTCAGAACTTATGGGCGGCTCCTGGATGCTAGGCAACCAGAGAGGTCTAAGGCAGGTCCTGATTTCTCAGCCAGTTAGAGAGCAACTTGATAGGGCCTTATCTCTAAAAACCCAAACCAACCAAACAACCAAACCCCCTACATCTCCACATGCATACAAAGGGCCAAGGCAGGAGGTCTGCATCTATGGGAGAACCATCTCCTGTAGCCAGGGCCAGGGCCACTGGGGAACCAGGAAAAGAGCATCATGAAGTAGGGGCCTAGTCACTGGGCCAACTCTTCAGTGTTTTCAAAGGAAGCAGATCAAGTAATGGTAAACCTTTCAGTCTATCTACAAATAATCACATGTAAATCTAAAGAAAAAGATAAAATAAACGTTGCCTTGCCTGCTGCGCAAGCTGCTGGGATTTGTAGAACAATGTGTCTCCTGTCCGGTGAGGTCAGGAGGAAGGTAAGAGGCCTTTCGTCCTCAGCCCCATGCCAGGCCACTGACTCCTTTCAACCAATAACTTCTATTTTGGTGGGGCTGGGGAATAACTTTTTATGTTTTAAAAGCAACATCTTTAAGTTTTAAAAAGTACTGATTGTTGGGGCTGGAGAGATAGCTCAGCCGTTAAGAGCACACACTGCTCTTCCTGAGGACCCGAGTTCAATTCCCAGTACCCATACTGCCTGTGACCCAGCTCCAGTGGGATCTGGGACCTCGACCTATGTGTGCATCTGCATTCACGTTCACACACCCTCCCATATACATAGTTAAGTATAATAAAAATATTTTTTTTTTTTTTTTTTTTTTTTGGTTTTTCAAGACATGGTTTCTCTGTGTAGCCCTGGCTGTCCTGGAACTCACTCTGTAGACCAGGCTGGCCTTGAACTCAGAAATCCGCCTGACTCTGCCTCCCAAGTGCTGGGATTAAAGGTGTGCCCCACCACCACCTGGCAAAATAAATATTTTTTAAAAACCCTACCAATTGTTATTAGTGTTTGTGTATGTGTGATGTATGTATACACACATGTATGTGTGTATGTGTGTGTGCGTACAAATGCATAGTGTCACGCCTGTGTGGGGGTCAGGACAGTTTTTGAGAGTTCTCTCCTTCCACCTTGGGATCCAAGGACAAGGTCAGGCTGGATCGGCAAGTGCTTTTATCTGCTGAGCCATCTTGGCAGCCCTTTTTGGGTTTGAGAGTCTAGCTAGCTCTTCCTGCCTCTGCCTGTCAAATGCTGGTGTTACTGGCAGACAGGCCCCGCCCCCCTCTCTCTTCATGCATATTTACATATAGCAGAGCATATACCTATGTGTTTGTGTACTCATTTATGTTCGCTCAGGCCTATTTCAGGCTACAGCCTAGTGAGTGACTCAGGTGCGAGATCCCCCAGGAAATGAATCACAAACACTCACCGAGGTCCTACGGCCGGGAGTCACTTACTTTGTAATTCCAGAGTGGATTCTGGCCATAACTGTAACATTCCCATCTCACAGCTTCCAACAAGGCTTCTGAGAATTTTAATGTTTCTAATTCATAGAACACTGACCTTCTCAGTCCTCTTTCAACTCTCATGTGAAGATTCAAAGACTCCAGAGAAGGCAAACACCCCCCCCACACACACACACACATCTTCCCGGCACCGTACCCCCCACAGAGGGACGCAGAGATGTACATGTGGATCTTTCTAGACTTTCCCTTTATATTCATTGTTGTGTGTGAAAACAGAAACTCATGAGGGTAGTGCACTTCTCTAATCCCAGGGAGGCAGAGGCAAGTTGATCTCTATGTTTGAAGCCATCCTGGTCTACCTATGAGGTGCAGGCCAGCCAAGGATACATAGAGAAACTGTTTCAAAAACAAAACACAAAAATAGACAGACAGACAGATGACAGACAGAAGCCCGTGAATTTTGTGGCTTCGTATGACAGTCTGGTACTGTCTGCAGTACATGGTTGAACATCTCACATATGTCACCAAAAATGTATCTTAACGTTCCATGTGGTGCATGTAGATTGTCCGGTGGCCTCATGGTCCATGTCACTTAGATGTTAAGGTGCTCAGTTACTTAGGATGGTGCTGTGTTCCAATGAACCCACTATGAATTGAATTATCCCAAGTCAAAGATGGACTCAATAGTCCTGACCACCCCAACACCCTGCTTTAGCCCAACCTACCTTAAAGCCACTCAGAAAGCCAGGCATGGTGGGGCTGGAGACAACTCAAAGTGAAGAGCTTTTCCTGATCTTCCATGGTATGAGCTCAGTTCCCAGCACGCATGCCAGGCAGTTCACTATGTAGCCCAGACTAGCTCCAAGCTGGCAGTGTTCATTATGCCCCAGTGGTTGGATGACAGGCAGGCACTACCATACTTGGCTTTACGATGTGTTTGGGCCTGGAAAGGGAATATATGCCAGCCGTGTATGCGGTACCAATGGGGGGCCAGAGGAGAATGCCCAGAGCTGGAGCCACACAGGGAGTAGTAGCTCTGAGCCACCGTGCACTCCACAACAAGACCTTGCCTCAGATAATGAAACACAAATCTGTTCAGAACTCTGAAACCACACTACAGTTAGGCAAGTTCACAGACACAAAGCCTATTTGATTTTTGATAAAATAGTGAATGATAAAACTAGTGAATGTCCTCTGTAATTCACAAACACTGGAAGTGAGACTCAAGAGAGCTCTGTGGTTCTGCTATGGGATGGCCTATACTTGGTCTTGCTATGAAGCCCAGACTGGACTTGAACTCATGGCAATGCCCCTGTCTCAGCCTGGCTCACTGTGGATATCCTTGACTAGTAGGTACTCAGAGAGAGAGCGAGAGGTCCAGGCTGTGGGGTGGCCTGGACTGAGATGACATGGCTGGCTCCACACACGTGACCCTCTCAGAAAACAGGAAGCATCCTTCCTGGTCTTTGGAGACTAGAGTCAGCAGCCCCAGGCTCTCCCATGCCTCTCCACTATAGTGGGCTCCATCTCCACAAGCGGAGTCATAAAATAGGCCCTCCTTAAGTTGGGAGTTTCTTGGAGTTTAGTCCTAGGAATGAGAAATGAGGGTGATGGATGGATGGCTCAGCAGGTAAGAGCACTGACTGCTCTTCCAGAGGTCCTGAGTTCAATTCCCAGCACCCACATGGTGGCTCACAACCATCTGTAATGGGATCTGATGCCCTCTTCTGGCGTGCCTGAAGACAGTGACAGTGCACTCATACATAAAATAAAGAATTATTTAAAAAAAAAAAAAAAGGAATGAGAAATGAATCCACTCTAAATACCCGATGCCAGGAGGGACTTAGCACAGACTGAAGTGCAGAGAAAAGCCTTACCCAGGGCTGGGTGCATTTCTGCAGCTGCCTAGGCCAACTGTGTTGCAGGTACCCCACCTGCCCTGGAGCACAAAGGCTACCATGAACAAGGCCATGCGTGTTCCACCAGTTTATTTGTAGTCACCTAAATTTGAAGGTTTATATGAAAATTGTATTTGTATTTTTGAATCACTTTGTGCAGTGCCTCCAGAGACCAGAGAGGTCTGGGCCTCCTGGAACTGTAGATACAGGCAGCTGTGACCTGCTAAGTGTGGGCGTAGGGAATGGAACTCAAGTCTGCAAGAGCAAAATGTGCTCTGAAGCTATCTCTCCAGCCCTGATATTTGAATCTTTCTTGACTGCTGTCATGGAGCTATATCTCCTCTAGACTGAAACCTTCGCTCCTGTAGGGAGTCAGAAGTCTCTGCAACTCTCAGCTCAGAACCATACAGGAGCTGCAAGGCCTAGCTCCAGGCTTCTGAAATCAGCACACAAACGCTGAAAGGCCTGATCTGACCACGTGCAGTAGCTGCAGGAATGAAGGTCTGTCAGTTGCCACCCATGCTGTGAGGGTTTTTCAGGGACACAGCTGTCTTGAGTCAACCATGTGCCCCTGTCAGTAATAAATTCCCTGGGCACTAGACTTGATGGGACCATTCCTTTGGTCTGTTGCTGGTGCCCTTTCTGGGGTGAGCAGATGCCTTGTTCATATCCCCTCAGGAAGTCATGTGATACAATTGATGCCTGCATAAGGACAGACAGACCCAGAAGTAGATGGGGGAAAACTGGTTGCACGGTCCCCAGTGGGTGATAAGATGCAGCTGAGGCTTAGCTTGTCTGCCCGGAAAGGGAACTGGCTCACACAAAGGAGTAATTATAAAAAGAACACGCAGATGCTCTGTGTGAACCCTCCACATTGCACGAGCCTCCAATTTCACAGGAAAGGGGATGGCATGGAAACGTGGACTTTCCACTTAGAATTGTCAGGACGTTAAGATGTCATAGATGCCGTCAGCTGTCAGCGTCACACAAACCTAGACACACATCCAGGTAGAGAAACTATCACTGAGGAGCTGCTCCATCAGAGTAGCCTGTCGCCATGTCTGTGGGACTCTGTCTTAATTACTAATTCATGTAAAAGGGTCCAGACTACCATGGGTGGTGTCATCCCTAAGCAGGTGGGTCTGGACTGCAGAAGAAAGTTGGCTGACCATGAGGCAGAACTCCAGCACTAAGCTCCAGCCTCAGCCCCAGCCAGTCCACACCGATAGATACTGCTAACTGCCATAGAAAGACAGCCAGAAGTTGGTTGCCACGCCCCATAAGCAGGCGAGGTGGTGGTGGTGGTAGTGGTAGTGGTGGTGGTGGTGGTGGTGTGTGTGTGTGTGTGTGTAGGCAGATTTGGCCAGGTGGTGGCTATGTGCATCTCCCAGTGACAATTGGCAGGCTTTCCCTGGAGCTCCATCTGGATGGGTTGAAGAATGGCAGGAGAGGAGATGGTGTTCACAGCAGGGAGACCATACAGGTGGACAGGCAAGCCAGTGTGAGATGGAATAGTCTCCTCTTTTCTGGAGGCTCTCTGAGGTACATACAGGCTGGGGACCGGGTGTCTTCACGACTTCTGGAAGATTGTTTTCAAAATGATCTGCAGGGGAAGAGAAGACAGGAAAGCCCAGGAGTGGATGGCTACCCCTGAGGAAAGAAGCGGTTGTAGGTGGCAGCACATACATTTGATCCCAACACTTGGGAGGCAGAGGCAGGTGGATCTCTGAGTTCCAGGCCAGCCAGGTCACATAGTGAGACCCTGTTTCAGAATAAATAGACAAACAGGTAACTAAAAGTCTAAGCTAATCCTGTAGTCCACAGAATGCTAAGGCAGAAGGGTTATAAGTTCAAACCCTAAATGGGCTGGCTCAGAGGGCAGAGGTACTTGCCACCAAGTCTGACTACCTGAGTTTGAGCCCAGAACTGTTGAAGAGAATAACCAACTCCTGCAAGTGAGCCTCTGACCTCCACATACCCACACAGAGTAGACAGGCAAGCGTAACAAAAGGTTTTTAAAAGTCTGTCTGGGCTACTTAGGAAGATCCTGCCTCCCAGCTGAGAAGACCGAGAGGGAGCTCAGTTGGGGGGATACCTGACACACAAGTATGAGGACATAAATTCAGATCCCCAGAACCCATAGAGGCTGGGTGCAGGGGCGCACATTGGACTCCAGTGCTGGGGTGAAGGGCAGAGATAGGTGGACCCTTGGAACTCACTGGTCAGCCTGCCAAAATCAATGAGCTCCAGGTTCGGTGAGATGCCTTGTCTCAAAAAAATAAGAAGAGTGGGGTGGAGAGATGGCTCAGTGGTTAAGAGCACTGACTGTTCTTCCAGAGGTCCCAAGTTCAATTCCCAGCACCCACATGGTGGCTCACAACCATCTGTAATGGGATCTGATGCCCTCTTCCGGTGTCTGATTGACAATGTATTCATACATAAAATAAATAAATAAATAAATCTTTAAAAGAAAATAAGGAGTGTCTGAAGAAGATGCCTCACATCAACCTCTGACCTCCACATATCCATGCAAACACACACACACACACACACACACACACACACACACACACACACACACACTTGTGGAGCTGGCTTTGGCTTTTGCATCTAGACACAGGTCAATGTCGCCCCCTGCTCTTGCTGCCCTGGCCACCGCCATGTGTTAGGGCGCGGGGTCCACAGTGTCCATGGGGGGGGGTGAGCCCCACCTGAGTGAGCGTGTCATCCTCCCTGGTCAGATTCTCTATGATGTCAAAGTGATCCATACCACGCAGCTGCTGAAAAGAGGCCTTCCATCCTACGCGGCGGAGCGTCTGAATAGAAAATGGAGGCGGGGCATAAGAGTGCGGCTGGGGAGGGAGCTCTCAGTGTCCAGTGCATGGTGGGTTTATTTGAATGGCTTTGTGGAATGAGAGAATGACCGTCCTGGGGTCTGGCTAGATAGAGTACATCTATTTATTACAGTCCTGGGAATTGCACCAGAACCTTGTTTATGCTTACCAAGCCATTACCATCGAGTCACACCCTAACCTTTCTCTCTTTAAATTTTAGAACAGGCTCTTATTAAGTTCTTTAGGCTAGCCTTGGCTCTCTTTACAGTACACCCTGACCACATGATCCTCTTGCCTCAGCCTCTGGAGTAACTGGGAGTACGTGTGTGCACCACCAGGGCCGGCTCATGTGGGAAGAATAACGGGGGAAGGTGAGAGCACGTGATGCTGAACCTGGGGCCATAGCTGGCTGTTAGCGGTACCTCACAGAACTCCTTGGACTGCCGGTGGAACTCTGGGGAGTCATGCTGACCCACAAGCACCAGCACAGGGCAGGCTGGAACCACAGGCCGTGCTGGAGCCACCTCCAAGTGTCGCTGTGGGCTGTTTCTCTGAGCATCTTCCCTGGGATGGGACAGTGGAGGGGTCAGGACAGAGGGGAGACGCCTCGGGTGGGTGCTGGAGCGAGAGGAAGGGCAGACAACTCACAGGGTCATGCGCAGAGGGTCATTCTGGGAGGTAGATATGATGGGTTCCAGGTCGTAAATCCCACTCACCAGGAGAAAGCCTGTGAAGGTGAGGAGCTCAGGCCAGGGGCCAGGCCTAGTAAGATGGACCTGCCCACCCTCCAGGCCAAAGAGCAAGACCAGGATTGTGGGCAGAGGGCAAAGAAAGGACTCCACTTAAGTTATCAGCCTCTCAAACCTCCACAGCTCCAGAGAGGATACGAGCTTGGGCAGCTCCTCCCACACCCACAGAAACCTTACAGGTTGGATGCCAGCCTGGGCTACCTGACATCGTGTTTTGACAAATAATAAGAAACCTTGGAGGTTGGGCGTGACACCATGCTTGGTCCAGTTAGCCAGGAGTACCATGGCAGCCAGGTGCGCTCCTGCAGAGTGTCCACAGAGGTAGATTCCCCTGGGTGAGACAGAGACCCGGATTACAGCTACTTCCTTCCCTAAGGCATCAGAAGTCCCAGTCTGTGTCGGGCTCCACAGACCCAGCCCTCCCTTGGTCCACTGAGAGCATCTGTGAGACACCTACTTATTGCTTGGATAGCGCTTCTGCAGAAACACGACACTGCGGGTCACCTGGTCCACCATCTGGTCCAGTGTGCCTGAACACAGCAAAATGCTGGGTCAGGATCCACAGATGGCAGGGGTAGGTGGCAGGGAAGCTCTATCCACACAAAGCTCTGGCCCCCAACTCTTCAGGGGCCACCCTTATTACCTTTGGGTGCAATGTCATAAGCCACTATCACCACCGTGATCCCCTGTGCCGTCAGTGGGTTTACCATGAAGGCCGAGTCATCTTTACTGTGGAAAGAGAAAGGTGGGCCGGGAGCTGGAGGCTGGCCCGAGGGTTAAGAGCACTGGCTACTCTTCCAGAGCACGAAGGTTCAACCCTCAGCTGCCATGGGGAAGCTCACGAACATCTGGAACTCCAGTTGTTCTTCTAGCTATGCAGGCACCAGGCAGGCTCTCATGGTGCACATACATATATGATGATGATGGTGGTGATGATGATGGTAGCTTATAATACATAGTTGCGAAGGAGAGGCAGAAGAATCAGGAGTTCAAGGTCATCCTCAGCTACTTAGTGAGTTTGAGGCTAGCCTCAGCTACAAGACCCAGTCTCAAAAAACCCAAACAACATAAAATGAAAGATAAAGAGGTGACAACTGGAGACAACTTGAGCATGACGTTCCCTCCCGAAGGTCCTGGACACAGACGCCTCGGGGCAGATATCCCATGCGCACAGGACACTGCTGAGGGAAAGGAACAGGCTGTCCCCACTATGGACTTTAATCTCTAAGCTGACTCCCTTCCTCTGAAAACAGAGACAATTAAATTCCCTCTCCTAGCAAGTTGTGAGAGCTGACGATGAAAAGTGGAGAGAGTTAAGTGGAATAAATACAGCAGCTGAATACAACAAAAAACTACAAAGATGAGTGAGCTGGGGGGAGGGATGGAACCCACGACAGGCATCTCAGGACGATCCTCAGAACAGGGGCGTCCTCAAGACCCCAAACACACTTCTTCTCAACGCAGGGACACCAACTGTATCTATTTAGTGTGTACACAGCATGTGTGTGTAAATACGGTCTTCCCCTTTCATGTATCCCAGCCTGGCCTCAAACTCCCTATATAGCCGAGGATAACCCTGATCCCGACCTCCAGCTCCTGAGTGCTGGAATCACGGGTACGTGTCATCACGCTGAGTTTTATTCAGTGCCAGTGACGCAACCAAGGGTTTGCTGCAGACCACAGGCCTTACTGATTCACTATACCCCACCTTCTTGCTGTGTGTCTTCTGAGACAAGGCTGGCCTCAAACTTGCAGTAATCCTCCTGCCTCAGCTTCCCTGCTCTTATTTCCAAAGCACCAAACACTCCATGTCCTCTTAGTCCCAAACAAGGCTTGCATGGCAAGAACCTTTACCCACTGAGCCATTTTGTAAATTATAAATTGGTAACCTTGAGATCTAAAGAGGGACAAGGACATCTAAATCTAAACAGTGCCCTTTAAAAAGATTTATTTCTGCTGGGCGGTGGTGGCGCACGCCTTTAATCCCAGCACTTGGGAGGCAGAGGCAGGCGGATTTCTCTGAGTTCGAGGCCAGCCTGGTCTACAGAGTGAGTTCCAGGTCAGCCAAGGCTATACAGAGAAACCCTGTTTCAAAAAACCAAAAAAAAAAAAAAAAAAAAAAAAAAAAAAAAAAAGAGAGAGATTTATTTCTTTAAAAAGAGGTGGTGGCACACACCTTTAATGCCAGCACTTGGGAGGCATAGACAGGCAGATCTGAGTTTGAGGCCGGACTGGTCTACAGGGCGAGCTCAAGAGCAGGCAAGACAGAGAAACCCTGTCTCAACCCTCCCCCCAAATTATTACATATTTTTAATGTATATGTCTGTGCACATGAGTGACATTTCTGTAGAAGCCAGAAGAGTCGGTCCCTGAAGCTCTGCGGTGCTGGGAGCCAAACTCATGTCCTCTGGAAGAGCAGCAAGTGCTCTTAACCCGAGCCATGTGTCCAACCCTAAGATGGTTTATGAGACTGAGTTCTGAGACGCAAGCATCAGCGACCATGTGAGGATGAAAGCAGAAGCTGAGGGACACCCAGCCAGAGCACACCGCCCCCTTAGCAGCTCTAGCCAGGCCCCGCAGCACCTCGATTCTGACTTCCTGTCACACGGATGTGAGAGGTCGCGCTTCTCTTCTCATTTGCTGGAAATGTGTCACGGCAGCTCCGGACCGCCGACCTGGGGAAAGGTGACTCATGCTCACTAGTCACCTACATCCCCACTCACCTTCCGCTCTGCCAGTATCCTCCATGCAAGAACAGGAAGAGAGGGAAAGCTGTAACACACGGCAGGGGGCGCTGGTGAGCCGGACACCCGGCTGCCTCCAGGGGACCACTGGCCCCCGTCCATCTCACCCTTGGAATCCTCCTTGGGAAAGTAGATATCCATTTTCTCCCCTACACCGTCTCCATAAGGGACATCCAGATGGTTCTTCTTGGTGGCCCGGGCCTTCTGGGTGGCTGCAGAGACAGATGAGTCGCTGTCAGTTAGGTCCAGGTACAGAAAGTTCTTTCTGGGCAGTTTGCAGCACCCTCCTCAGTGGTAAGGGGTCAGCTGAGGCAGCTTCTGCCAGGAGCCCCGCCCCCACCCTGACATCTGCAGATAAGTGACTCGTGGCCCCAGAGGGCACTGCGGCCGCCGCTACTTCACTGCATTCTGATCACATTTACCACACACCTATCTAAGTATTAGGAAAACCGGCGTATTTTTTTAATTACATTTTTATTCATTCAGTGTGCTTGTGTGTATGTGTTAAGGTGTGAACATGTCGCGGCATGCTGGTGCAGGCCAGGGGACAACTTACAGGAATTTATTCTTTCCTTTCACCATGAGTACTAGGGATCTAACTGAGGTCACCAGAGGAAATCTTGTGTGTGTGGTGGTGAGGGTGTGGTTGCCACCAAGTCTGAACACAGGTCCTCACATTTGACCAGAGCAGTCATCAACTGAGCCGGGGCCTCAGCCTTTGCCTTATTTTTCATTTATTTAAAACAACGTTGGGCCGGGCGGTGGTGGCGCACGCCTTTAATCCCAGCACTTGGGAGGCAGAGGCAGGCAGATTTCTGAGTTCGAGGCCAGCCTGGTCTACAGAGTGAGTTCCAGGACAGCCCGGGCTATACAGAGAAACCCTGTCTCGAAAAACCAAAAAAAATAAAAAATAAATTAAAAAAAAAAAACAAATAAATAAATAAATTAAAAAAAAAACAAATAAATAAATAAAATAAAACAATGTTGGGTGTGTTTTTGAGACCGGATTTCTCTGTGTAGCCTTGGCCTTGAACTCTGGGATCTGCCTGCCTCTGTCTCCCAGAGGGCTGAGATCAAAGGTGTGCACCACCACACCTGGCTCTAGTTTTATTTTTTGAGGCAGGGACTCAAACTCAGGTCACCAGGCTCCCATGCAAGTACTGTTACCTACTGGGCCATCTTTGTCATCCTGAAATGGATAATCTTGACACCATTCTATAAGAGACAGGAACATTTGAATTGAAAACGGTACCTTCTAAAAAAAAAAATCAACTCCAGATACATTAAACGTAAACCGGACTTTGAGAAAGCACCTTAGGAGCCAGCAATATGGATTAACAGGTAAAGAGGCTTGCTGCCAAGCCTGAAGACCTGACTGAGTTCTATCTCCCACACCTACATGGTGCAAGGAGACAAACAGTTCTCAAAAGTTGTCCTGACTGCCACACACCCGCTGCAGCAGGCACACTCGGGCACACACTCATAAAAGGACAGCGTCAACAAAGACCACACATAACCAGCACCCCAGGAATAACATTCAGAAAAGAAGAGATCGGTCTGTAACCTGCCAGCACCCGGGAAGCTGAGGCAGGAGGGTCTTAAGGCGGCCTGTGCTACACACCAAGACTGTCCCAAGACAAACAAAAAAGTATTTCCTCATGTAAAAAGCAAGCATGGGTTACACAGGTCCTATACAATGGTCACAGTCATCCTGTCCACCAGCTGTGTCCCCTGCTCTGCCCTCGGCTCCTCTCTCTGAGACTCCATATCCTATCTTGAGTCAGGGTTCCCCTCCCACCAGCACCGAGACTCCCTAGTGGGTTCTGCCTTCTCTTGTCCCTGGATGGTAGTGACACCCCTCTCTATTCTCCCTGCTCCTCCCTGGACCCCTGTAGCTGACAGACATCAGCATCTGTCATAATGAACACCCCTTATGGCCACTCCATGGCTGAGATCCAACCATGGCCATGTATGGGTTACCTTAGGGTGTCACAGCCACCATGCTGACAACAGCCTTGTCCATATTGTGCTGACCTGGGAAACCATACCTTCAGGAAGTGTGGCTTCTGGGCCAGTGGGTGGCCATGCTTGTCTTTAGGAAGGCACTGGTGGTATCTTTCAGGGGAGCTTCCAAAAGGGAGAAGTGTGTGTGCCTCAGGGTCTCATCAGCACAGGGGTCAATCAAGAGCTAGTGATTTTGCTAAGAGTCCTGACAGCTTGCCTGGCTGAATCAGACTTACTTGGCGCTAAAACCACATTTTGTTCTCCATTGACAAGCAACAGAAACAACACCTCTGTAGGTGGTACAGCTCATAGAAACCTCAGACACTCAAAGCACCACTGACCTGAGAAGAACAAGGACCAGCCTCTGGCTGGGATTCGGCTCACAGAGTGTGAATACCCCCCAACCTCCAGGCTCAGAACCCCTAGGTAGAAACACAGGTGGGCTTTCACAAGACACCCCAGAATAAACTTCATAACAAAGACAGAATTGGACTTTAATTATTCACAACCCAAAGCACCAAAACTCTTTTTTTTTTGTTTTTGTTTTTTTTTTTGTTGTTGTTTTTGTTTTTGTTTTTTTTTTGAGACAGGGTTTCTCTGTATAGCCCTGGCTGTCCTGGAACTCACTCTATAGACCAGGCTGGCCTCGAACTCAGAGATCCGCTTTCCTCTGCCTCCCAAGTGCTGGGATTAAAGGCGTGTGCCACCACTGCCCAAAACTCTTATAGCCAAAACCCCAGGTTCTAGAAGTCATGGCCCGGAGCCAACAGGAGTGCTGTGTCAGCAGTCTAATAATGGAAGCAGAGCAGAAGCCATGCAGATGAACCCAAGCATGAGAGGGCACTGGTCAGTGAGAAGCAGAAACCAGAGCTCAGTATAGGTCATAGACGCGGACTCAAGCATGCTGCCTCTTTCTGGAACCTTCAGTTTGTTTGAGACAGGATCTCATGCAACCTCAGATGGCTCAGAGCCCTAGCTAGCCAAGGTGACCTTGAACTTCTGATCCTCCTACCTGGACATTTCAACATCTGGGATCATCGGATACCACACTGTTTTGTTTTCCACTTTGAGACACATTTATCCAGATTGACCTAGAACTGCTACGTAGCCCAGGCTGGCCTTGAACCTCCTGCTTCAGCCTCTTGAAATGATAAGATTCTATTTTTGTGGGGTTATTTTATTTATGTAGGTATACGTGCATCTCTGTGTGTGCACATGTACAGGTCTCTGTGGAAGTCAGAGGAGGGCTGCGGATCCCCTGGAGCTGGAGTTACAGGCAGTTGTGGGCCACCTAACATGGGAGCCGGGAACCGAACTCAGATCCTGTTCGAGAGTAGTGCATGCTCTTGACCACTGAACTATCTTCTTAGCCTTCAGATTCTGGGCTGTTTTCATTGTTACTCCATTTAGCAAACATGCTTTTTATTTTAATTAATTAATTTTATGTGTATGAGGGTTTTTTTGCCTGAATGTATATGTCTGTGTATCATGTATATGTCTGGTGCCTGAGGAGACCAGAAAGTCATGTCAGATCCTCTGGAGCTGGAGTTACAGACAACTGTGGGCTGCCACGTGGGTGCTGGGAATCGAACACAGGTCCTCTGGAAGAGCAGTCAGAACTTAACCATTCCCTCAGACGTCGCCCCAGCTCCCGCAAACAGGTTTTAATGTTAGCGTCAGCCATGAGCTGTACCAGTCTCTATATTTTGTTTGCTTTGAGGGCCGGGGAAGGGACCTAGCCCTTGTTGCGGACTCTGGAACAAATAATCAAAACGCCAACGTAGCTGGGTAGTCAGTCACCTGTAGTGACAGGAGGGTGGAGGCAGGAGGATCAGAAGTGCATGGTCATCCTCCACAAGCTGAAGAGGCCGGGATAAGGCTAAGGTAGAGAAAGAGGCCTGGGGTTCAGTCTCAGAGTTCACTCAAATCCAAGGACCACAAGTGGAGCAGGGAAGAGACTGAGAACTGGAGGAGCCATGAGTCCTAAGATCTGTCTGTGAGTGCTGAGATCAGGGGGTGCACCAGCGGGACAGCCCCGCTAGCACTTCCTGAGAGCTGACCACAGAGGGTTCTGAGCAAGCAGTGGCCTAGTCTCAGCTCTGGGCTTTGACTGGTGAGTTCCTCTCCCTGCTGGGCTGGCTTTTTCTCTCTCCAGACAAGACAGGCAAACACGCCCACTCCAAGCCTGCACATCTCCACATGTTTACTGCAAAGGCAAGGACACTTCGGAGCCCAGAGACAGCTCCAGCCCACACTAAGGGGCCAAGGAACAAGACAGAACGTGTGGGTTGACACTCCCGAAGCCTGATCCTCTCCCTGGATGTCTCTATTGAGGAAACTCCCAATAGGAAGTTTTGGTCAGTCTGCTGAGACCAGGCACTTGGCCAGTGTTCAGACTCCTGTTCTGAGCAGACAGACAGCTGTCTCCACAGCCTACTTCCTCTTCAAAGCAGCTCCCCACCCAGCATGGATACCTCACCAAGGGTCGCAAGTCACCACAGCACCTCAGCACTCTGGGGCAGAGGAAAGACCTCGTATGTATACAGTCCCAAGCTCTGATTTAAAGAAAACAAAGGTTTGATATCCCCCCTCTAGTCATGGTCTCATGTATCCCAGTCTGGCTTGGATTCCTACGTAATTGAGGATAACTTTGAACTTCTGCTCTGCCTCACTGGTGCTAGCATTACAGCCAGGCACTACCATGCCAGGTCTATGCCACAGAGAGTTTAACTCAGGGCTGTGCATGCTGGGAAAAATCCCACCACCACACTCCTCCTCCAGCGTCTTAGTTGCTCCCTATACATAACGATATGATCTGGGTACAGTGATTGACACCTGTAATCCCAGCACTCAGGAGCCTGAGGTAGGAAGTCAGTGAGTTCAAGGCCAGCCTGGGTTACATAGTAAATGTGAGGCCAGCCTAGGCTACTCAGAAAGACCCTGTCTCAATAAAATAAAATAAAATAAAATAAAATAAAATAAAATACAGCTGGGTGAACCGGGCAGTGACAGTGTACATCTTTAGTCCCAGAATTTGGGAAGCAGAGACAGGAGAATCTCTGAGTTCAAGGCCAGCCAGGTCTACAGAGTGAGTTCCCTGACAACCAGGGCTTCACAGAGATCAAAAAACTTAAAAAAAAAAAAAAAAAAAGAAAACAGTAACAGTACCCTGCTTCCTTTGCTTTTTTCAGTTCACATTTCTGTGCCAACCCTTGCATGCTCCTTCCGTGCAGTGGCTATAAACCTGCTCAGCGCTGCGACACTTTAATACAGTTCCTCATGCTGTGGTGACCCCCAGATGACTCCCAGCCATAAAATCATTTTCATTGCTACGTCACAACTGGAATTGTACTACTGTTATGAATTGTAATATAAATATCTGATATTTCCAATGGTCTCAGGCAGCCCCTGTAAAAGGGTTCAATCCCCATAGAGGTCTCCGTCTACATGCTGAGGACCGTGTCTTTAGAGCATAGAGGCCTTTAGCCAACCAGGGGAGCCTGGGTGTCTCACTAGAGCTTGGCCTCGTGCAAGCCTTTTCTGCCTCCAGCTACACCCTCACCTCCTGCCCCAGCAGAGGCCCACCCACGTGTCTGATCCACTCAGGGATGCAGCCCCCACCCCTACCCCGATAAACTGTCACAGTATCCAAAGAGAGTCCCACAGTACCCTGGCTTCCTATCTGCACGAAGTTCCCAACAACTTCCTCTGGTTTCATGCGGATGACCCATCTGCTGGGTGAGTATTGCTTCTCCAGCTCCTGTGGGCAAGACAGAAGCCTGTGAGACTCTCCCTTTCAGGGGGTGTGTCGACCCCACCCATCCAGCAAGGCTGATTGCTCTCCCTCTCTGCCCTGAGAAGACTCTCTAGTGCATGCAGCTTTCTACAAGCCCTTTCAACTTTTCTCCACTCCCCCGATGGCTGCCCCATTAGATATTTCAGCAGAACATCTAAGGTGCCCTCAAAAAGGTGCCAAAGAGTTTCCCTAGCCGCAACCATGCCTTTAACCAGCTAACGGCCTTCATGAGATATGACGTCTGTAAATGACATTGGGGGGACCACATTTCTACAGAAACTGAGACTACAGGATGTGAAACAGCTGTGTGCCCATTAGTGATCAAATGCCATGGGCTGTTTTCCTAGGAGGACAGTATTCTGACCATGGCACATACAGGGTCACAGGGACAGAGGTAAGGAAGAAGTTAAAGGTCAGTTTACAAATGTTGTTCGGCCAGATGGCTGATACAGGAGGCTATGCAGCTGAGGCGGTGAAACAGCTGTAATCCCAGCTCTCTGTGGAGGTGGAGGCAGGCCAGCCTAAAGCTGAGCAAGTTTCTGGGTAGCCAGAGCTACAGAGTGAGACTCTGCTTATAAATAAATGAAAAGTGGGGATATAGCTGAGCAGAGCGCTTGCCCAGCACGTGTAAGGTCCTGGGTTTGACCTCCAGCGTCACGTGGGGAAAATGTAAGATGCCCATACTTAACACACAAAACAAGGAGGAGACAAGTTCCTAAGCCAATGCATAGGAATCTTGAAGACAGTGCGTCTTCACACAAAGACCTGGGGGAGAGCACCATCAACCTGTCTCTTACTGTCTCTAGCCTCGCTCTGCTCATTGGTATAATGGGGGTGCTAACCACCTACCGGGTTAGAAGGAGGTGTGTAAGAGAAACAACGTAAGCCACTCAAACACAGCTGCCTTTTCCCCTTGAATGTATGTCTTAGGTGCTATAGGTCACCTCCCTGCCTCTGCCTGGAATTAAAGGTGTGGGCCACCACCGAACACAGTGTTCCTAACTTTCAACAGATTCTAAGCAATGTCTGTCTGTGACCAAAACAAAGAACCCTCTTTAACACAAGCTAAACAGTCAGGAAATCATAACGGAATGGTAATTACAGTAAGCGCCAAAATGTGTTGTGCTTTGTGTATGCCGTTGGTAACTCTTCCAGCAACCAATGGCAGGCAGAGTAACCAAACACAAATTCCTGAGTGAAAAGATGCTCGGTGTGAGCCATAGGATTTTTAGCATGGAAATTCTGAAGGTGCCCGCCTGGTTTAGCGACTCACAGCAGGGACCCCCAGCCTTGGCATCTTTCAGACTGTGGTTACAGAAACATACACCCACATTGCACAACCTCAGAATAAAGTCCAAACCCTCAACCCAGACTTTAGTTTTCGCTGTCTTTAAAACCAGGCTAACAGGTTTTAACCTGCCCTGAAACGAGGAAAATGAAGAAATCTGGCGTTCAAGGCTTGGAAATCTGGCTTGTGGGCATCGTAAAACTCCTAAAATTCCAGTCCGGACTCTGGGCGTCTACACCGCACCTACCTCTGAAGACAAGGTCCTCCAGGGAGCCTGGCCAGCAGAAGAGGGCGAAGGAAGTGCCATGGCCAGATCCGGAGGGGGATGTCGAGCTCCAGGCTTTTCACCGGACTGAAAAGGGGGCGGATCTTGCCCTCGCCACGCCCAAATGGGGGCGTCTGCAACTTTTTGAGATTTGGCGCGCAAATGGTCCAGACGTTCAGTGCAATATCTCCCCCCACGGACTCCGTGCTAAGGTTTGCACAGCCGCCATGAGTTACATCAATCTGCCCACCGTGCTGCCCATCTCCCCCAGCAAGACCCGGGGGCAGATCCAGGTGCGGGGTCTGGGCTGGAGTCGGGTGGTGGCTGGTGCGGGGTGTGCAACGGGGGAACTCCTTAAGATGACTTCTCTTCTAGGTGATTTTCGGGCCCATGTTCTCAGGGAAAAGGTAATGAATGAATGGGCCTTCGGGGCGGTGGGCCTCCCTCTCTCGGCAGACCCTGGCTCTCCTCTCCCGCCTCCCTCATCTTCCCAGAAGCCTCTGACTAGGCCGCAAACGCCGCCTCTGTGTGTACCTTCCCGCCCAAAATCCGGTTTCCTGGATAGCTGCCCCCTTCCCGCCCAAGCCTCTTCTCTCGGGGAACCCTATCTTTGCTGAGGGGGATCACGGGGGTACAATTGAAAACCCCCAGCCCACATCCCCAGGAGCCCCCGGACTCCCTCATGTGTCTCCTGGGAATTAGGCAGCTTTTCCGAGACAATTTCCTCATTCATTCCCAATGCGAGCTCTCCTAAAGCCTTGGAGCCCAATTAACTCTGACCTCTGGGAGTCCCACCCGGAATAACACACACACACACACACAAGTCGGGGTTTCTTTGCTTTATTTTGGGGTTATTTTTTGGTTTTTAACTCAGAGTCTTTTTATGTGGCCCAAGCACCTCTGCCTCTGTTGGGGTGGATCACCACATCAGGCACCCCACTATTCTTGAATGGCCTGGTGTTGCCTCCGTGTTGTCTCCTGCTCCCAGGGTGAGGGCCAAGCTCGAGATCTGGGGCCCAGAAGCAAGCTCTTCTTTGGTGTTTCTATCAAAGACTTTGAAGTTCATTCATTTGAAACTGAAGTTTGTTCAGAACAGCATGGGGTTAAGCCTTGGTGAACGGGTGCAGTTCCCGCTGCCCGACGCTAGGTGGTGGTGACAGCCCGCGTTTTGCTCCGGCCTCATTTGCCCTGCTGAGCTTTTTGCATTTGCAGCACCGAGCTGATGAGAAGAGTCCGGCGCTTCCAGATCGCCCAGTACAAGTGCCTGGTCATCAAGTATGCCAAAGACACCCGTTATAGCAACAGCTTCTCCACACACGACCGGTCAGTCCTGCCCCCTTGATCCTGCCCTTCGGAAACCCCTAAGGCACGGGGCACACTGCTGCATGCATCAGGGCTGGGGTCTCTGTCCTGTAGAAAACAGATGGGCTGCCCCTGGCCTCTAATGAATAGGAGTAAGTGTTCAAAACGTAGAATAACCTGTCCCCAAGTGTCCACTGTACCCACTGAGGCTGAGAGAACCTAGGTTCCACTTGGGTAGCGGTTGCAGCCATCTTGACCCTAGAGATTTTTTTTCCCCCTCTTTAGTTGGCTTTCTACCATCAAGTCCTCATTATGAATCGTACATCTACCGGCCGTGGCACTGGACACTTCCCTCTGAGCCGAAGGGTGGGAGTTCAAGAAAGTAATTTGGCAGCAAGTTTGGGGGTTCGTGTTCCGAGCCCGTGGCACTCTTTTCTGAGTATCTCGGGCTCAACCCAGAGTCGAAGTTTGACCGTGAGGCTGGAGCTGCCCCTCAGGGTTGCTGGGGGCTGGGCCAAGGTTGAGTAACCTGGAGCTACCCCTCAGGGTTGCTGGAGACTGGGCCAAGGGTGAACTGCCTGGTGTAGAGCCGGTTTCTGACGTGGAACAGGAAGTGGAGCGGAGAACCACCGGGACTTGGAGTTGGGTTGGGAATTCAAGCATGCTTCCTGCCAGACTGTGTGCTGAGATCTTGACTGCTCTGTCTTTGGTAACCATGGTGTCCGGCACTCAGGATGGGATGAGCATCCAGGAGGACCGAAAGCAGAGGCGACAACAGTTCAGTATAGTGCCTGGAGTGTCGGCCACAGCCGGCTTGTTGTCTGTCCTCCCTCTGGTCTGCTCTACTTGGGGAGGGAAGAGAGAATTTAATATGCGTGAGTGTTGTATTGTTGTGTTGTGCTTTTTGGTTGGTTTCTTAGGGAGATGTATGTTTGCATACAATGTATGTTTGTGACCATACACACGAGTTCAGAGGACAGCCTGAGGTTGTAAGTTCTGGGTTCCAAGCTCATTGGTCATACTTTTTTGTTTAGTTTTGGTTTTCTGAGACAGACTCTCTCTACAGACCCCTGGTTGACCTTGAACTCCCAGAGATCCGCCTCTGCCCATCAAATACTGGGTAGAAGGCGTGCCCCACCACGCCTGGCTCAGTGAGCTCTCAAAGCAAGCGCTTTACACACTCAGACACCTCAATCCTGTTTCTGATTTGTTTTAATTTTTTCTTTTTTAAATCTTACCGAATGCTACTTGCTTGCCTGGTGCCCTGGGAGGCCAGAAGAGAGTATCAGAGTCCCTGAAACAGGAATTATAGATAATTGTAAGCTACCATGTGGTTCCTGGGGATGGAACCTAGGGCCTTTGCAAGAATAATAAATGGTCCTAACTAAACCGGCTTATTGAGGTAGGTCTCATGGAACATAGGTGGGTTGTAACTTGTGACCCTCCCTCTTCCTCCTCCTGGAATTACAGCAATCCCACACCCAGCCCACAACCCCTTCAGAGCTCTATAAATACAAGGATTACAGACATGTTTGTCCACGCCCAGATTCCCAGATTTTAAGATTGTGAGGTAGTAAGTAGGCCAGGAGGTGCTTTCGTTTGTAGGAATGCCGCTGCACGCTGCTTTTCTGTGTTTTGAGAAAAGGCTTTTTCTTTCTTTTTTTTTTTGGTTTTTCGAGACAGGGTTTCTGTGTAGTCCTGGCTGTCCTGGAATTCACTCTGTAGACCAGACTGGTCTCGAACTCAGAAATCCGCCTGCCTCTGCCTCCCAAGTGCTGGGATTAAAGGCGTGCGCCACCATTGTGAGAAATGGCTTTTTCTGAGTTTGAGAAGGCGCTGGGTACAGCCCAGCGTTCCACTCCTTAGAGAGCAAGAGAGGTTCCCGGCATCCTTTAATGGTGTTCTGGAGCATAGCCAAACTGGCCTTCAGAGGCCTGGGTGGGTTTTTCCTTGCCGGGAAGCAGTCCACAGAAAGGCCTGTAAGCAGAGGCTTCACAGCCTGGCTCTGCTGGCAGACAGCCACATGATACCGAGAGTCCTCCAATCTGGAGGGCAGTGAATGGAAGGGGTTCCAGAGGGTCACTCTGGTGTCTGGCTTCCAAGGTCACCTACCATTCTGGACACTGAGAACAGGACACTCCTCATCTTGGGCTGCTTGTGTCACAGGCCTGTGACAGCTTTCCTTTCCTGGGTACTGCGCTCTTGCTTCTGTGGACTGGAGAGGTGGCTCGGTGGCTAAGAGCACTTGTTCTTGTCAAGGACCCAGGTTCATTTCCCAGCACACTTGATGGTTCACAGCCATAGTGACTCCAGTCCCAGAGGATGTAACACCCTCTTCTGACCTCTGGGGGCAGCAGATGTGCACATGATATATATACAGACCTACATGCAGGAAACTGCTAATACAGATAACTTAATTTTTCACATTTTCCCAGGTGTGACTACACCTTTAATTCTAGCACTTGGTGGGCAGAGGCAGAGAGAATATGGGGCCAGCCTGGTCTACAGAGAGACCCTGTCTCAAATGAGTTATTTTTGCTTTGTCTTTTGCACTGGGGGTAGAACCTTGAGCATAAACCATTAGGTGCTCTGTCGCTGGGCTACAAATTATATTTTACGATGGCAGTGACATATGTTGGTTTATTTATTTATTTTGAATTTATATATATATATATATATATATTTTTTTTTTTTTTTTTTTTTTTTTTTTGCTGCTCAGGGTATTGTGTGCCCTGAGGACTGTCCCTCATAAGAACCCTGGGTTGGAGCTATGGCTCAGTAGTCAGGGCTTATGTAATATATGTACCTGATTGTCTGGAGGTAAGTTTTTGGAGTGTTTTGTTTCTGGGTGTGTGTGTGTTTGTTTTTGAAGCATTTCATAGCCCAGGCTGACCGGGAGCTCACTTGCTTTGGGCTCCCGAGTGCTTCAGCGTATGCACATCCCATACTCACTTTCAAACCTCGTGGCTCGGCCTGCTCACTGTGGGCCTCCGGTTTGAACCTCGTGGCTCGGCTTGCTTAGTGGCCTGCTCTGTCTCCTGTTCTTAGGCCTTGGGCCTTTCCTTCTCACTCTTGGTTAATCGCCTCAGTACCTAGACCAGGCACCTGATAACCCATTAGTTGCCACAAGTCCTGTTGAATAAGAACTTTGGAGTCTTTGTTGAGCTTAGTAGCAGGCATGTGTTCGTTTTCAGTTAAGGGAGGTAACCTGTTTTAACTGGTTTTCTGAACAAGGCTCTGTGTTCCCCATCCCTCCACCACAGAAACGGATGGAACACCTCAGGCTGCTCTGCCGCACCACAGTAGCACCCTTGTCCCAGCATCTGGGGCCTACGGGTTCTCGGCCTCTGGCCTTGCTCATCCTCTGGCCTTCTCTTCCCAGGAACACCATGGACGCACTGCCGGCCTGCATGCTCCGTGATGTGACCCAGGAGGCCTTGAATGTGTCTGTCATTGGCATCGACGAGGGGCAGTTTGTAAGTTAGCTTGCCGCACAAACGCCACCCACACCCCTGGCCTTTCATGTCCTGCTGGCTCAGAAGTTCCTTTCATCTTTTGGGAGAGATGGGTCATTAACTGTTTGTACTGGTGTGTGGATCCCCTTAACCATGTGTGTATTGTCATGTAGAGTTGCTTCTGCCAAGGTAGCTGTGGGGAGAGCTCCAGTTTGGCCTCAGTGGTGGCTGGGCCTTCAGTCCTTTGACCACAGCTTTGCTTTGTTTTTGAGGTTTGTTTCTGGGGTTTTAATCTTTTTAGGGAGGTTTTTGGTTTTTTTTTTTTTGTTTTTCTTTTTTCTTTTCAAAACAGTCTTTCTCTGTGTAGCCCTGGCTGTCCTGGAAGTCTTGACCTCAGAGACATCCGCCTGCCTCTGTCTCTCAGGTGCTGGAGTTAAAGGTGTGTGCCACCGCCACCGGGGTTAATCTATTTATTTTTTCCGGAAAATTTTTGCTTTGCTCCTTTATGGCCAGCTGCATTTGTTTGCTTTCAGGGCGTCCTCTGACGGGGTGGGGGCTGTGTCTTTTGTGGTCTTAGTTTCCCTCCCATGCTGTGGAAGTGGTGGCCATTGCTGGCAGTAGAAGCCCTTCCATGGGAGCCTGAGCTGGGCTGGCAGAGCGCCTGCCTAGTGACAGTGAGACGGCTCAGTGGGTAAGAGTCCTTTAGGGTCCCTGAAGCCACAGCTGAGGATAGAGCACTTCCCGTGTGTTCATTCACCAGTACCAGGGCCCATGGGCTTCTGGGCAGGAGTAGAAGCTTGCATCTTCAGTCGTTTCTGTTTGACCCAGTCATGACAGGCTCAATCTAGGACACAATAGAAACACACTGGAAAAAGGGGCTTGACACATCAGAGTCTTTGAACCAGAAACTACTGGGAATGCCCTGCACATTCAACATAGTGGGTTCTAAAACCTGCCTCAGGGCACTAGTCCTGGAACCATGGTACTCAGAGGAGAGGGCTCCCTTGTGTCTTTTGGCAGAGGGTTGGAGCCTGGAGGGAGGGCAGTGCCTGTTGCTTCTGGCACAAACTGCACCTGTTTTGTGGATGCTCAGGTGAGATGGGAGGGGTCTTTATTCATGCTGGCCGGGGTACCTTGCCTGGTGTTGGCCTAAGAGATTATATTCAGCCAGTGCCAGGACTCTGATGAGTGCCAGCCCAGCCTGGACGCTTCTAATTATACACGTGTGTTTTTATAGAGCGGGCCATGTCACATGCTGTGACTATTGTGGGAATGGCTGGGTCCAGGGACCAATCACATCCATTCCAAGTTTCTGCCCTTTGGCTGTGTCATTCTAGGACTGGAGACAAATCTGGAGCTTCCAGCTTACCTCTGTTGATAGACTGGGAGGGACTGAGGAGAAAGAAAAAGGCTAGAACATGAAGGTGTGGGGCGGGGATATGTTCGAGAAAAGGTCTGAGGAACCAGGCATGGTGACAGACCTGTAAAATTAGCTCTCTGAAGGCTGAGGCAGGAGATTACTGTGAGTCCCTGGCCAGCCTGGGCTACGCAGTAATAACCAATCAAAAGCAAAAGACAGAAGGGATGGGGAGAGAATCCTGTCAATGAGGCCTTGGCTCTGCAAGCATGAGTGCCTCAGTTTGGGTCCCTAGCACCTGTGTAAAATGCTAGGTATGGCCTCGTGTCATTAATCCCAGTACTAGGAAGGCAGAGGCAGGCAGTCCCAGGAGCTCCCTGTCTAGCTGAATGGCTGTGCTCCAGATTCAGTGAGAGACCCATCTCAGAAACAAAGTGGAAAAGCCAGGCTCATAACATATCCCTTTAATCTTAGAACCCTGGGTCTCAGTCCTATGGAGACACTGCTGCTGAAGGGTGGCCGGCTTGAGTGGCAGCAGAGGGCAGCTGTCCCTGCCAACCTGCCATGGCTTGTGCATCTCATCACCCAGAGCCATTCTCTCTCACTCAGGATTTGTCGGTAGAGGGAAAATGCCAGTATAAACCTCATGGTGCTTATTCTCTGGATTTTCACTTAGGCTCTTCTTCCATCCGTCTGTGGGGGCTGAAGTGGGTGTGTGCATACGTGCGTGTTTTTATGGGTGCCTGCAGAGGCCAAAAGAGGACATTATATCCCTTGCAGCTGGATTTACAGGTGTTTGTGAGCTATCTGATGTGGGTGCTGGGAATTGAATTCTGGTTATCTACAAGAACAAGTCATGCTTTTAACTACTGAACCATCTCTCCAGCCCTGTATGTTTTGAGACAGGATCTTGTAGCTTTGAACTTCATAATCCTCCTACCTTCAAAGTACTGGTATTATGGTGTTGGACACTGTCTAGTTTTGATTTGATGCTGGGGTGGAGCCCAAGGCTTCACACACTGTGTGAGCTCTCCTACCAGCTGAGCTACCTGGTCTGCCCCTCAAGTTCCTTTTTTAAAATGTATGAGTGCTCACTATGTATATGTATGTGTATCAAATATGTGCATTTCCCATAGAAGCCAGAAGAGGGCACAGGGGCCCCGGAACTGGAATTAACACATGGTTGTGACCATGTGGTGCTGGCAACTGGGTCCTTTGTAAGAGCAGCAAGCACTCCCCCCCACCCCCCAAGCCCATTTTAAACATGAGCTGTGTTTAGCTTCTAAGGCTGCCCTAACAGCACTAGATAAGGACTTTAAGCACGGAGCTTTGTACACTGACAGTCCTGGAACGAAGAGTCCCATGGTGTAGGCAGGGCCACTTCCTTCCAAAAACTGTAAGGGAAAGTTGTAGCCTGGTGGTTCTCACCCTTCCTAACACTGAGACCTTCACTGCAGCTCCTCGTGTGGGGACCCCCAACCATAACATTATCTTTGTTGCTACCTCATAACTATGATTTTGCTGCTGTTATGAATCATAATACAAATGTCTGATCCGTGGCCCCTGTGAAAGGGCTGTTCAACCCCAGGGGATTGTGACCCATGAGTTGAGAACTGCTGTCCCAGCCTCTCTGTTATGTAGAGGCCTCTGTTGGGTGCTGGATGGAGTCTGATGGCACGCCCTGGGTAGCAGTGGGGATGCAGATGGGATAGTCCACAGGACTGGCGTGTGCTCTGGTCTCCGGCTTACCTGCATGCTCAGATCCCTCATGGTCTTTATGAGGTCCTTGCTGGGGCAGTTCACTTCATCCTCTCTGAACTTTCCCAGTTCCCCGACATTGTGGATTTCTGTGAAATGATGGCCAATGCAGGCAAGACAGTGATTGTGGCGGCGCTGGATGGAACCTTCCAGAGGAAGGTAAAGATGTCTGACCCCGGCTTGCAGCGGGTCCTGAGAGGGGAGACAGCATACAAGGTCTCCCCAGGAGTGTGTTCAGAATAGAAGCTGTTGGCTGGTGGGTGCTCTGAACTAGCCATGGGGTAGAGGGCAGGAGGGTGTGGTTCTCTAGAACAGCAGGCTCAGTGAAGTATGATGTAGCCTGAATCATGGGGTTTAAAAGAGAAGCGTTGGGGATGGGGAGAGCTCAGGCCGTAACATGCTTGCCTTGCAAAGCACACAGGCTTGTGTTAGATCCTTTGAACTCTTTTTAAAAAATGACATCACTGGGAGACAAAGACAGGCAGAACTTAGCTCACTGGCAAGCTGACCTACACTGCAAGCTCCAAGCCAGTGAGAAACCCTGTTTCCAAAAGAACCAAGGTGGACAGTGCCAGAGGAACAGCAGTCAAGGTTGCTCTCTGGCCTACACACACACACACACACACACACACACACATACACACACACACACACACACACACACACACACGCAGGCAGAGGAGGGAAGTTCCTGGCTTACGTCACTGGACGTGCCTGCTGTCCTCTGTACAGGCTTTCGGCAGCATCTTGAACCTGGTACCCCTGGCGGAGAGTGTGGTGAAGCTCACCGCTGTGTGCATGGAGTGCTTCCGAGAAGCTGCCTACACCAAGAGGCTGGGACTGGAGAAAGAGGTATCTCCACATGCTTCTGCCCAAGGAGTGGGATGGGCTTAGGGTCTGGCTTCTGAGTCCCGCCCTCACATGCCCCTCCCACCAGGTGGAGGTGATTGGCGGAGCAGACAAGTACCACTCCGTGTGCCGCCTATGCTACTTTAAGAAGTCTTCGGCACAGACTGCTGGGCTGGACAACAAAGAGAACTGTCCGGTGCTGGGGCAGTCTGGAGAGGCCTCGGCTGTCAGGAAGCTCTTTGTCCCTCAGCAAGTCCTACAGTACAACTCTGCCAACTGAGGGGACCTGAGGCCCGCCAGCTCCTACCCCAGGTTGGACTCTCAGAGAGCAGGGGGAGGGGCAGGGCCTGCCATTCCTAATGGACACTGTGCCCTGGAGAGGTTCATCATCTGCTTGCTGAAGCCTTTTTTAGTTCTCTTCTTGGTTGCTGAGATGCCTCAGCGCAGGCTGGAGCCCAGACCCTGCCTGGTGGCTAGGGTCCCACATCCAGTCAAAGGTGAGGACAGAGCTGCCCGGCATTGTGACACTGGTGGTGCTAGCTTCTTCCTTGTTGGTGGCTTTCACTGCTGGGTTTCAGTCTCAGAGCCCCACCCCTTACTTACCAAGGCTCCAGCCCTTGCACAACCCCCCCCATTTGTGCCTAAACATGACCTAGGCTGCCACTGTGTTCCCCAGAACTAGCCTTTGACGTGAGCCAAGAGTGTTTCTTGTGCTCCGTTGTGCAGAGTGAACAATATTAAAGTTTACCACTTAATGAGAATGTGTTTCTCCTTAGCCTGGGTTTCCCTAACTTGCAACTGGCGCCCAAATGACTTGAGGGTTGAAATTTCTTCTGTAGTACCATCCACCACAGTCTAAGAGGAACAGTCACCCACATTTTTATCTGGTTGGTTTCAGGACAAAAATGGCAAAGGAACCTGCTAGGAGAGTCAGGAGATGGTGTTTCCAGCTGGCACTGGGAGGTCAGGTTTTGTGAGACAGACACTTGATAACTTGAGTTGAGAAAACAGCTCAGATAGGCCTTGGAAAGTGGGCGGGGCAGCACTTGAGGACCAGAGACCTGGGTCTAAGGTGCCGGTGCTGCTGGTGCTGTGCCCAGCTTGCCTGCCATCTGGCCTGTTAACCACTCAAGGCAAGCTCTACATAGGAGGCCCACAGCTCCGAGCCTGGCTGTTAGCTTACTTCAGATTCTGAAAGACACTATCAGCCGGCCGCTATCAACAGTCTCATCGTTGCACAAGAGTTACCTCAGGGGCATGCTGCTTCCTGACAGAGACAGGTCCACTCCCTGCCAAGTCCCTGAAGGTGTCAAGAGGAGCCAGAGTCAACCTCAGAGGGGCAGCACCCAGGGGCCCCTAGCAGACAGCAGAACCCTGGCAAACTGTCCAGACCAATCCATCTTACAAGCTGACATGGTGGCTATTTTAGGATGCAGTTGAAGGCAGTGTGAAGAATGAGACCCCATTGGGGAAGCTGCCACCCAAAGTTCAAAGAACATGGTCTAGCTGGACATGATGGTCTAAGCTTTACCTAGCATCCAAGGGGCAGAGTCAGGTGGGTCTCTGAGCTCCAGGACAGCCAGAGCTACACAGTAAGACCCGTCTAAAGCAAAACAACAGACAATATAGTGTGGAACTAGAACCAGGCTGAGGCAGGAGGATTGCCTCAAGTTTGGAGGCTTACCTGAGTTACACAGTGAGAAGCCACTCTAGCCAAGCATGCACCAGAAGCCTGGGCTGTGCAGATACTGTCTTTGAAAGGCTGGAAGCTGGCTAAGTTGCCTAGCATGAAGTCCAGGGTTCAAAACCAAGCACTTGGGGAAGGTCAGAGGGTCATCCTTGGCTATATGTTTGAGGCCTTGTCTCAAAGCAATACCATCCAAAGTATATCTCTGCCCATAGCTTGAGGCGCCACCAAGGACAGCACGCTGAGAAAAAGGTTTATTCCGTCTCATCTAGTCTACAGAACCTGAGGGCAGGGGTGTCCCCACCAAGTCTCCAATACATTCAGTGCAGGGGTTCCTGCCCTACCCACTAATATCTAACAGCTGCTTGGGAATATTTACATAAAGCTGGGTGTTATCTCCAGGCAAATCCCTGTCCCTTCTGCCAGGGGCGGGAGCAAGGAGGAAGTGGTATTTAGTCCCTCTGCCTGCCCTGCAGCTGGCAGGCAAGCAGCCTGGGGACAGTTGGCACAGTGGTGACCCCCAGACGACAGCAGTGAGCAAGGGGCCCAGACGGAGCTGGGGACTGAACCTGAGTGAGGTCGTGAGCAGCTGAGCACTCCGAGGAGACAGGCACAAGAATCCCCAACCTTGTCTTTGGAGGAAAAAAAAAAAAAAGAGTTGGGGCTCCCATGGACTTCAACTGTGGAGAAACTGGCAGGTGTCAAAAAAGGCACGTAGTAGGCACCTGCTTCTGGCTCTGAGAAGGGATTCAGGGTTATTAAAAGCAACAAGGAGCCAAGCACACAGCTGGAACAGCTGGATGATAGCTCTGGCTAAGCAAGTTCAAGGCCCTGGGTTCCATCTACAGTACTGGGGTTGGGCAATAAAAAGATCTAGTAAAAACTCTCCTCAAAAATGCCTGAGGATCGGGTGGTGGCAGTGAAGACCCTCTGGGCATGGGCATTTCAGGTGTACTCTGGCTGCAGCTGGGATGCAGAAAGGCACGGACTGGCTGTCAACTGTAACAGGCAAGGGACTACAGTTCTGGACAGCAAACCTTGAGAGAAGTCCAGGGTAGAGGGGTGCCCCCCCCCCCCCAAGCACCCTCCCTGCCTCTTTGTCCCTGGCTGCTCAGTACACAGGGGGAGGCTGGTAGCCCTCAGTAGTCTCCACATTCTGGGTGAAGGGTGGCTGCTGGTAGTTTTCCACAGAGGCACTAGGGTAGGAGGCGTAGGCTGTGTTGGGATCTGGGGTGGGGTCCACGTAGTTCTGAATGAAGGCATCCACTCCAGCCTTGTAGCGCTGGTAGGCCAGGGAAGCCAGCACACCCTGTAGGTGGGTGAGAGAGACCCAAGGTGTGGGCAGGGCAAGGGGACCTCAGTCTTCACCCAAGCCTCCAAACTACCCTCCCCATTCACCTACCCAGGAGAAGATGGAGAAGAAGCTGAAGGTGATGGCTGCCCGTGCTGAGTCTGCTCCTACATGGACATCTTCAGGTTTGGTGGCTGCCCACTGGTTGGTCAGGAAGCAGAAACCAACAAACCACAGGAAGGTCCAGAGAGCTAGGGAAATAACAAGGGGGAGAGTTGGCCCCAGGGACAGCGTGGATCCCCAGAGTCCAGGAGGGACACAGAGGACTCTCCCAGAGCCATGGGCTGTGTAACCTATGGGAGCAGAGGGACGTGCGGGCTAAGGGGTCAGCTCTAGGTGGGGTGGATGAGTCCAGAAACCTGATGCCATGCCTCACCCTTATACCCCAACACCCTTGAACTTCTGAAGTCAGAAAGCTTTGTGTGTCCCCCCAGGGCACAGGGGACCTGACAGGAGCCTCAGGTGAGGCTCATGACCCTCAGCTGCTGTCAGCACCCCCTCCCAACAGTAATAAGGCCCTCATTGTGAAGCCTCGGTGTACCAGTGTCACAGGCATACCTGAGAAGAGCAGGTCACCAATGACCAGATACTTGCGGTCAGTGGCATTGCTTATCTGGGAGAAGAAGGCATCGACCACAAGGAAGAAGGCTGAAGCCAGGAAGGCCAGCACCCCAATGGCACTGCCATAACGGCAGGCATCCTCATTCTGGTTGAACACACAGTACATCTGATCAGATGTATGAATGTTGGTGTAGCCCTCGCCGAAGATGCAGGAGAACACGATCAAGGCCAAGACCTGGGAGAGAGGAGAGTTGATGGGCAGTGGGCCATGGCCTGTACAGACCCGTTAGGGCCTGCCTAGAGAGGAGGGTCCTAGCAGGACGTCAGGATGTCTCATCGCTCTGCTGATGTCCCTTTCTGAGACTGGTGTTTCAACCCCTTCTGGACTCGTGGGGCTGAGGTGACAGGCAAACTGTGGCCAGGGCATGATCTTATTTAAGGTTGTGATTAAGAACAAAGAAGAATCCACCCAGGCTGGAGAGATGTCTCAGTGGTTAAGAGCACTGACTGTTCTTCCAGAGGTCCTGAGATCAATTCCCAGCAACAACATGGTGGCTCACAACCATCTGTAATGGGATCTGATGCCCTCTTCTGGTGTGTCTGAAGAGAGCAACAGTGTACTCATATAATATAAATAAATAAATCTTTAAAAGAAGAAGAACCTACCCACCTCCATTTTGAATGAGATTTGGAGTTTCTTTGGGAGAGGGGGTGTTGGTATGTTTTGTTTGTTTGTTTGTTTGTCTATTTTGTGTGAAGGAGTTTCATTTAGTTATAACTCAGAATGATCCTGACTCCTGATCCTCCTGCCTCCACCTCCCAATGCTGGGATAATCGTGCCAGCATGCCTGGTTGGGCTTCCCCCAACCCTATCCACCCTGATTGCTGGCAATTTGAACCTAGGGCTCCACACATGCTAGGCAAATGCACTGCCACTGACCTACGTTTTCAGCCCCTGAGGTTTTGTGTGTGCTTGTAAGTTTGTTTGTTTTGGGGGTTTTTTTGTTTGGTTGGTTTTTTTTTTTTTTTTTTTTTTTTTTTTTTTGAGACAAGGTAGGGATGGCTGTCCTGGAATTCAGAGACTCTGCCTCTGCCTCCAGAGTAGAATGCTGGGATTAAGGGTCTGTGCCGCCATGCCTGGAGAGATGGCTCATAAGTTAAGAGCACTGACTGCTCTTGTAGAAGACCTGGAGACTTACATGTAGCTCATAACCACCTGTGACTCCAATTCCAGGGGACAAAATAACCACCTTCTGACTCTGTGAATACCAGGCACGCACGTAGTGTACGTTCATACACGCAGATAAACACTCATACATATGAAATAAAAATGAAAAAGACAGGATCTCACTCCGGTTCAGGCTGGCCTGAAGTTCATGACAATCCTGCCTCAGCTTCCTCAATGCTGAGGTACAGGGGTGAGCCACCACATCCCCTTTGAACGGGTTTTAAACAAGATGAGCCGCAAAATCACGGAGGTGAAACTCAAAGTGTTTCATCCAACCCTACCCCAAGTCAGCTCTATAGCATCAACCAACATCTTCCAGAACACCCTTCAATAGCAGCCCTGCTTCCCTCCAAGACTCCCCTAGAGCAAGAGGATCCCCAGGGGGCCAGCCTTCTCCCTACAAGGACTTCCGGTTTCTTTGGCACGTCAGCCCCTCCCCTCCAGAGAGCTACTAGTCTCCAGCCCCACATTGGTTCCCCACAGAACAAAGTTCTTGGGGTGGTCAGATTCACAGATCTGTGAGCCAGGCTCAGATCTTGCAGGAGCCAGGGCAGAAGTGGGAAACTCACACGCAGACACTGCCCAGAGTTTGGTAAGCAGCCCCTTTGGAATCGCCCTAGTCATTTCGCCTCCACCCCACACCCTAAGGCTACTGCCAAGCCCACGTCAACGCGGCAGATGCAACTGAGTCTGTGGGCACCTGGCTGCCTCCAGACTCGCAGGGCCACAGCGATCCTGCCGGGACGTTCTCAATAGGGCCGTGGAACTGGCAGTCATAAGCCCCGCCCCCAGCTGAGGATGAAGCCGGAACTCCAGGACTGGGCGCAGAGTCTGGGTCAGGACTCCTGGCACTGCCATCCTGACTGACAGGGTACAGCCCAGGAGGGAGTCACTAGACTCTACCGCCAGGCTAAGAGGCTCCGGGGAGCCAGGGCACCTCCAAAGTTCCAGGTCCAGACCCCCTGGGTGCAGTGGGCCACCCTCAATCTGGCAGCTAAAGCCTCAGCGGTCAGTGTTTTCATCCCAAGATACGGAATGCCACCCTGCACGCCTGGTACAAGAGGGCTCGCCCCGCTTCTAGGGAGGGAGTGCATTCTGGTGGGTGAGCAGACCTGTTGCTAGCCTCTGAGAGGGAAGGAAACCCTCCTTCAGGGCGCCGGGCCAATCCCCCTCCTTGCACCCCACGTGGCTTCAGAAAGTCCCTTCCAGGTGAATTCCCGAGGCTGGGAGCCGCGGCGTGCTGGCCACCTGCTGTGGCGTGCCCCTCTCCGGCCCCTCCCACTGCCAGCAGGGCGACAGGCCTGCCTCCCCGGAGCTCCTCGGGGACGTCCCGCACCAGAGCGGCCCGGACGAGTGGTCGACGGTGCGGTGGGGCCCCGCCCCGAGTTGGGGAGACAAGGTCCGGAGCCATGCAGTGGAAAAGGCGACAGGACGCACGGGCTGGAGGGAACAGAGACCCGGAGGGGCGCGGGGCCCTGCGCTCTCCGCCAGGCCCGGGACGCGCGGCTGCCGCCACCTGTCGCGCTCCGCGGCCGGCGGCCCAGGGGCCCTGGTCCCCGGACGCGCGGCTCCGGGTCCTCTCTGGCCGACTCACCATGCTCACGAGGCGCGTCACCACCTGAGGCTGCGACACGAAGCGCCTCAGGTCGAAGGAGCCGCCAGCATTGGCCGCGCCATAGGCCCCGCTCTCCATGTCGCCGTCGCCGCCGAGCCGCGGATGGCAGGGAACCAGCCGGATTGCCCCGCCTCGTCCCGCCACGCCCACGGGGGCGGGGCCGGCCGCCGACAGGGCGGGGCCAACCGCCGGGAAGTAGGGGCAGTGTACCCCTCTGTACCAGTAGTGGAAGTTGGCAGGAACTTGGAGCTACGCCTGAGGCGACAGGGTGCAGAAGCGGGAGGGAAAGCTCACCCCTGGGAATCTGTCCTACTAAGTTGAACCAGAAAAGATCAGAGAGTTCCCAGGAAGAGACATCCTAGGTGGGCCCCCACTTTACACTTACACTGTGCCCTGGTGAAGGTTCTCTCACGGAAGCCCTCTGGACACCCAAATCCCACCAATCCAGAACCCAGACTCATAAATACCTGGACGTCACCATCCTGCTCCAGACCAAAGGACTGGGGCATAAGTTTTTGCCTAGCACGTCAGAGGCCCCTGGGGTTCCAGCCTCTGGACTACCGTAGTAATAACTATGGCCCTCACCATTCTGGTTACTCTTTGCTCTGGAGCTAAGCCTAGGATAGGGTGAAGGACAGTCCTTTACCCAGTCTTCTTGGACCCGCCAGGCAAAAGGCGCTGAAGGGCAGAGTGCCTGCACATCTCTAGACATCATGATCACATGCCACAAAGCACCTGGTGCTTGTCTGAGGCGGCGAAAGACAGCAGGAGAATACAGAGTTCAAGACCAGACTGAGCTAGCTGAGATCCTGTCTCAAACAAGCACACACACACACTGAGGTATGTAAGTTTAAAAGTTAAAACCAATCAGATCCTTAGTTCATAGAACCCAGTTCCCCCCTCCTCCCCAAATAACATTTAGAAAGGGAACCAGGTGCTTACTCTGAAGTGCTTGTGTGTCAACCCAGGGCCTCACATTGAGTGTCAAGAGGCCTCCAGACACCCTTCTGTTGACAACACAAATTTGTTGCCAAGGGAATCATGGCTGTTGAGGGGTGTAGAGGGCTGAGAAGTGACACAGAATGGAGTCACAACAAGATGGCATTACCACAGTCACTTCAATGGGTGAAGAATAATGAGGCAGACTCACCTCAGTAATGAGGAGGGCTGGAAAATAAGGGAGCTGAGGCAGAAACCTGCCCCACCAGAAGGAGCGCCCCTGGGGATAAGACAGGAGTAGGCATAAGAGGGGCTGAGCCTTCTAACAGTCTATCCACACTCTCCCCACACTCACAGAGCAGTGGCAATCCACTGGTAGGTGAGCCCAGGCTACCTCTTAAAATCTGTCCATACGCTCCATAAGTGTTTGATGAAGGTGATCTGGCTGGCAGGATTCTCCCACAACCCTCCCTTCCTCTTTCCTCTTTCTTTCTTTCCCCTTTTCTTTTCTTTCTTTCTTCCTTTCTTTCTTTTTCCTACTCAGAGAAACCCTGTCTCAAAAAACCAAAAGCAAAACCAAAACAACCTTTTGCCATTCACATTTAATTGGCTTGTGCCTGGGGTGGGTTGGTGGAGCACGTGAGATGACACAGTGCTTCTTTCACAGGATGAGTCCCTGGGATTGAACACAAGCTGCCAGACTTGGCAGCAAACAACTTTACCCACCTCGCAGGCCCCTTTTGAGATTTTTGTTTTATTTTATTTTGAGACAGAGTCTCGCTATGCATGCAGCCTGACTCTGCTGGAACTCACTATGTAGACCAGGTTAGCCTTTCTCTAGCTCACAGGGATCCTCCTGCTTCTGCCTCCCACTTACTGGAACCAAAGGTGTATGCCAGCATACCTAGCCAGCACCTCAGTTTTTCATTTATCTTTTGGTTTGTTCAGCTCTTTGGGATTGGATTGACCTTGAACTCCTCCCGACCTTCCTGCCTCCACCTCCCAAGTTCTGGGATGTCAGGTATGAGCCACCACACACAGAAACTTTTTCCTGTTGCCAAATTGTTGGTGAGCACCCCCTCCTTCAGTTATGCAACCCCATATGGGGTCGTGACCAGAAATTTAAGACGCTGGGCTTCAGTGCAGCAGAGAGCAGGCACACTCACTCAGCTGCTCACTAACAGCCGCTGACACAGCAAGAATCCCACAAATGATACAATTTTATTCCCTTGGGCCTTGTTCACACTAATGCTCTAGATTTCTGGGTACACTACTTTTGGCACCCCTTCCTTTTTTGTTAAGGTTTTTTTTTTTTTTAAGAATTATTTATTTTTATGTATGTGAGTACACTGTAGCTTCTTTCAGAAGAGGGGATCAGATCCCATTACAGAAGGTTGTGAGCCACCATGTGGTTGCTGGGGATTGAACTCAGGACCTCTGGAAGAGCAGTCACTGCTCTTAACCACTGAGCCATCTCTCCAGCCCTGCACACCCCTTCTACTCCCACTCCCCAGGCTCTCTTTTGCTCCATTGTCAGGTTCTTGTATAAGGCAGGGAGGCAAGCCCATGGCTTTGTCTTCTGGTCACAACCTGATGACAAGGGAGTTAGTTCAGGTCAGACAGACTCACTGGATCACGTGGTACCAAGTGCACCAGTGAACTCACTTCATCCCACTAAGTGTACCGAATCACCAAGAGGCCACTTGCTGCTCCCTGGTCACATGTCAGTAGGAGGTAGCCCTCTGTATCCATTTTATAGAGGAAAACAATGAGTCTCAGAGAGGTGGCAGGCTCTCCTATAAGTCTGGCCTCTGGAGAAAATGTCCTTGGGAGGATGAACCATAAGGCCCAGTATAGGTGCCAAGTTGAGGTGTTCAAGGATAGAAGTGGTCACAACCCAAAGGCCAGTACTGGGTGTGCACAAAGATGTCTGGTGCTTGGAGGCAGAATGCACAAGTGCCCTGGCCACTATACACGTCAGAGATGTGAAGGCTTGGGAGACAGGAACCTGGGAGGCCTCACCTCTGCAGAAAGGCTGACATGTGGGACATGGGCCCACTCTGGTCTCTAGAGGCCCCATGAGACCCACAGGGAAATCCCCCACCAGAAGTGGGCTGGGAGCCACGGTCAGGGTGAGATGTGTAAGGAACTTACTAGATACAGTAAGCCTTTGGCTTTAATAAGCAGCTTCAGGTTGGGCCTTGTTATATAGACCCAGTCTCACAAGAATAACCTGCTGTTCCCACTCAGGACACTGGCTGGTCACAGGGGTGGTCAGCCGCTTGCCCACACTGAGCTCCCGTGGCTTACCTGGTCGAGCTCAGCATCCTGGAAGCAACAACAGCGATGGAGATGAGGCTGCCGGCCAGAATACAGGTGGGTGTGAGGGGCAGCTCCCCTGGGAGGGTGGCTACCAGCTTGGACTGAGCCTCTGCTGTAAAGGAGGAACAGAGGCATGCAGCAGCCCTTAGGCCTGGCCTGGCCTGCGCAGTGGCTAGGTTTAGCTTTCCCAGCGCCAGCCACCTTATAGCTCCCTGCTCCAGGCCCCGAAGGAGCTGCTCACCTCGGGGCAGCGGGATGCGGGCACTGCTGTCCACACTGACTCTGTTTTCAGCTTCACACTGGAACCAGCCAGAGGTCTGGGACAGCGGGAGGGAGAAGTTGGCAGGTTTTCCATGGAGTGGCCTTTGCTGTGCAAGTACACGCCCATCATTCCCCATCAAGCGGTAGGTGATGGGGGGGCTGCCTGAGGATGCCAGGCAGGACAGCTCCACAGTGGGGCCTGAGTCCCCATCATGTAGGATGAAGTCAGCCTGCAGCTGAGACACTGGCTCTGACAGGGTGGAAGAGGGTAGCATAGGTATGGAGGAGAAGCTTTTCATATCCCCAATAAATTGTCCTCCTGATATGCCAAGTGAACCCAGCGACTTCATGTGACTGCTACCTTCCTCCCGCCCCCACAGCCAGAGTGCCCTCTGCATCGAGTGTCCAGGCTTCTAGGCTACTTGTACTTTACACTATGCAACTTTATCTTTAACGTGCACTTTAAAGAAAGTCTTTTTTTTTTTTTTTTTTTTGTCATTGTTGTTTTTGAAACAGGCTCTTTCTACATAGCTCTGGCTGTGCTGGAACTCACTCTGTAGACCAGGCTGGCCTTGATCACAGAGATCTGCCTGCTTCTGCCTCCCAAGTACTAGGATTAAAGGCATGCACCACCATACTGCTTGACGTTGTTAGGTAATTTTTAAATTGTTTTGGACTAGGATCCTGTGGGAACCATGCTAAATAAATAAATAAATAAATAAATAAAAATGGAGTCACAAGAGCTAAGTCCTACATCGCCGAGCTACCACCAAGCAATTTATCTGGGAAGGTAGAGAGAACAGTCAGGTTTCCTAGGCACCCGCTTCCAGTTTAAGTTCCTAAACAGGACAAGTGCTGGCCAGACACAGCATCACATGCCTGAAATCCTAGCTGTCAAGAATCTGGGGCAGAAAAACATAACAAACAAACAAACAAACAAACAAGAAAAACCGGGGGATGGAGAGATGGTTCAGCCATTGAGTGCTTACAGTTTTTGCAGAGGACCAACTTAGATTCCCAATACCCATGTCGAGTGGCTCACAACCACCTGCAACCCTAACTCCTGAAAATCTTATGACTCTGGCCTCCAAAGACACCTGTTCATATCACACATAATTCTAAATAAATAAACAGACAGGGCAGATATGTCACATGCCTTTAATTGGGAGGCAGACGCAAGCTGATTTCCGTGTTCAAAGCCGGCCTGGTCTATATAGTGAGTTCCAGGACAGCCAGAGCTACACAGAGAAACCCTGTCTTGAGAAACAGAACACAGCAAAGCTATGTTTTGTTCTCTAAGGACCCCAATTCGGTTCTCAGAACCCACATGGCAGCTCACAATGACCTGTAACTCCAGTTCCGGGGGCTCTGATAACATCATCTGCGGTACTGCACATATGTGGTGCACAGACATGCAGGCAAAACTTTCATGCACATAAAAGGAAAATACATCTTTAAGCTAGGCTAGGGACGTAACTCAGTGATAGGATGCTCCCCTGGACTGACAGCCTCTGGCTCAGGGATTAAAGGTGAGAGCTATAGAGCAGGAAGGCAGGGTTATCTCTCTGTCCAAGGCAACCTCCTTCAGGACAAGAATCTGGTGCCGGAGTATTCAGTCAGATGCTCTGAGCATCCCTACTGACCAATCAGATGCTCTGAGCACCCCTACTGACCAATCAGATGCTCTGAGCATCCCTACTGACCAATCAGATGCTCTGAGCCATCCCTACTGACCAATCAGATGCTCTGAGCATCCCTACTGACCAATCAGATGCTCTGAGCATCCCTACTGACCAATCAGATGCTCCGAGCATCCCCTATCGACCAGTCACATGTTCTGAACATCACTACGGACCAGTAGCTATCTGTTCCATGCGTTGTCTCAGCCTCATTAGGTCAGAACACAACCTCTCTCAAGCCCTTAAGCCCCCTGGGATGGCTCTGTTACCATTTTGTTTCACAGGCAAAGCAATTGAGGCCCAGATGTTGAGAGGCTTGTTTACAACCCCACAGACAGCTCAGAAGACACCCCAGCCTCCCACCTGCTGGGCTTCAGGTCCTATGTGACTTTTTTATATTTTTTTGTGGAGGGGGGAGGGGTTGGTTTTGTTTTTCAAGACAGGGTTCCTCTGTACAGTCCTGGCTGTCCTGCTCTGCAGACCAAGCTGGCTTTGAACTCAGAAATCTACCTGCCTCTGCCTCCCAAACATTGAGATTAAAGGTGTGCCCACCAGTGCCTGACCCTGTGCGCTGTGGTGTTTTTAAGGGATAGGGATGCTGGGCTCATGGAGGCTAGCAATACCTCTTTGTTCCTATTGTCAAAGAAGTGGCCTTTGTGCTGGAAAGGGAAGAGAGAAAGGTCTGGAGTGGGTAGTGTTGGGAATGAAACCAGATGTGGTCACTTGCAGGTTGTCTAAGCGAGCCCCTCAACCTCAAAGAACTTCAGTCTGCACAGTGGCAGTGGGGAAGCTGACCTTCTCCTGGGGGTGGGTGAGGTAACTAACAGCAATCCCTTGATTACCAGCCCCATAGCAGGCCCCACTGTGCTTCCTGGCTCCTGCCTGGAGACTTGTGTTCTCAGTCATCATGGATTGAGTACAGCCTTGGAGGCTTGGAGGCAAGTAGTCTACCCCTGTCCCCACTCTACTGGCCTCTTCCTCTGTCTCCTCTAATCTCCCCCTCCCCCAAGGCCCTCCATTAATCTGCATCCCACCAGCCTCAGCAGCCTACATCCACTGTACTCACTAGCCCACAGTTCCTGGTACATCTGCAGCTTTCTGCTGGGCCCGTAGGTGTCCGAGTTCGAGGCTGCCTGGCAGGAGTAGGTGAGCAGGTCCGGGCTGGACTTGATCGTGATGTTGATGTTGAAGGAGGCCGGTGTGGAGTCATGCACAACCCTTTTAGCCACCAGGACACCTCGGCTAGCCAGGAGAGAGTACGTGATGGGCCGGGGCGCCTCGGGGGCGTCGCAGGTTATAAGCACTCGCTGGCTTTGGGGATAAACTTCCAGTACTTTGTAGGCAATGGTGATGCCTGCGAGGAGAATCGGTCAGAGAGAGAAAGAAAGCAAGACAATCAGAAGCCTAAAGGAAACTCTGGGTTGACAATTCTTCAAGGAGTTAAATAATTGGAGTTGGACAGAAGGCTCAGTGGCCAAGAGCACCTCCAGAGGACTTGGGGTTTGGTTCCCAAGTCCGTCAGCTCACAACCAACTGTATGTAACGCCAGGTCTCAGGGATCGGCAAGCTCTCCTGGCAAGGTGGTTCATATAAACTCATGCGATACATATACACAAAGCAAATCAGTTTTTGAAAGAAGCATAAACTTAAGGGTTGAAGTCGCCGGGCAGTGGTGGCGCACGCCTTTAATCCCAGCACAGAGGCAGAGGCAGGTGGATTTCTGAGATCGAGGCCAGCCTGGTCTACCGAGTGAGTTCCAGGACAGCCAAGGCTATACAGAGAAACCCTGTCTTGAACCCCCCCCCCCGCAAAAAAAAAAAGGGTTGAAGTGTAGCTCAGTGATTAAAATATAAGGCTATCAATCCCAAGACCCTAGCTAGGTTCTGTCCCCAGCACCGTAAAAGGGGGGAGGGGCGCTAAAGCATTAGCAATTACTCCTAGCCTAAAAGATTTGCAATTGTAGTCCTAGACACATGCCAACAGAATCAACGACAGCCTCAGACGGATCTTTACATGCCTGTCAGGGCAACTCTGGTCATGGCTACCAAGAGGTGGAAACAGCTTCAGAGCCTAACACTGGAACAAGATCTGTGCAAGGACTATGATTTCCAGTGAGGTCAAAAGAAAGAAATGTGCCCAGCAGATACCACAGCACCAGTGTAACCTGACTCCATGTCTGAGAAGCCAGACACAAGGGAAACTGCTATATAAGTATACTTTTTGTTTTGTTTGGAGAAGCTGGAGAGATGGCTCAGTGGTTAAGAACACTTGTCACTCTTGCAGAGGACCAGAGTTGGCTTGCCAGGCCCCACACCAGGCAGTTCATAACTGCCTTTAAGTCTAGTTCCAGAGGATCTGATTCCTCTTCTGTCCCTCTCAGGCACGCTTATACAAGTGGCATTTACTCACAAAGTCACAGAACACACATACATATAAGCAAAAATAACAACAATAAATCTAAAAAAAAAAAAAAAAAAAAAAAAAAACAGTACAAGCAGGCGGGGCTGGAGAGAAGCCTCTGTAGTTAAGAGAGTGTCACACAGTGGCTCACAGCTGCCTGTATAACTCCACTTCCAGAGGGAACCCAAGCTCTCTCCTGGCTTCTGTGGGTACCGCCTGCATGTGGTTCACAGACAGACAGACAGACACACACACACACATACAAGGCATGTGAAGCACACCTTTAATCTCAACCTTTGGGAGACAGAGGCAAGCAGATCTTTGTGAGTATAAAGCTAGCCTGATCTATATATTCCAGGACAACCAAGACTACATACACAATGAAACCCTGTCTCAAGAAGAAGATGAAGAGGAGGAGGAGGAGGAAGGGGAGGGAGAAGAGGTGGTTAACCTCCCAGACTGTATACATTGCCCTTGCTCTATGGGGCCCCCTGGTCAGAAGCTGCCCATGGAGGAGGCATCCCAGGCTCTTACAGACACATCCTGGGACTCTCCAGGCATCTGACCACTACGCACACTTTCTCTCAGATCCTAATTCCCATGAGTGTTTCAGGGGAACTTTGTGTCTGCTGGCATTGCAGCTGAGTTCTGAGGCCAGGGACCCACTCCACACCCCGCAGCAGTGAACGACCCTTTCCTGTCCAGCCGCCCGCTCTCCAACACCAACAGAGCCCACTTCCAGAGCTTCTTGAAAACTTTGTTAAGTACTCCTCTTCGTGAGTTTTTTTTTTTAATCAAAATAGATTTCCAATTTGAGATAGTGGACCTAATGCTACACTTGGGTCCTCTCTGGTCACTGTGGCAGACTTCTGACAAGACTTTTACCACCTTAATCTTTAGGGATAACAAGTGTCTTCCGGGTCCAAACAAAGCGTTTGGGGCTGGACTCTGCCTCACTGAAGAGATGATCTCAAGGCCAAGCTGTGGTTACATTTGTTTTTTTCTCCTTCCTTCATGAACTACGATGAGCTTGACCGGTAAAAGTGAAAAGAAACCCGGTCCCTCTCATTTCCATCTCTGCGGCCTGGAATAGAAGCTTGGTTTGCATATGTGCTGACTGCAAGCACTGAGAAAGCACAGTTTGCTCCCAGAAGGGAAAACAAGGATGGTCTCTCTGCACGCACATGGAGCCTGCTGTGGGGACAGCTGCTGGGTTTCTTGTTGTTGTCGTTGTTTTGTTTTAAAGATTTATTTATTTTATGTATGTGAGTACACTGTCGCTGTCTTCAGACACACCAGAAAAGGGCATTAGATCCCGTTACAGATGGTTGTGAGCCACCTTGTGAGTGCTAGGAATTGAACTCAGGACCTCTGGAAGAACAGTCAGTGCTCTTAACTGCTGAGCCATCTCTCCAACCCTTGTTTTTGTGTTTTGAGACAGGGTTTCTCTGTGTAGCCCTGGCTATCCTGGAACACACTATGTGGACCAGGCTGACCTCAAACTCACAGAGATCCACCTGCTTCTGTCTCCCCAGTGCAGGGACTGTAGGTGTGAGCCATCACACCCATGGATGGTCTTACTCCTAACAGCCTGGCGTGCTCCCTCCACTCACTCTGACCCTGCAGGAAGCTTGGGTTTTCTTTCTATACTTGCTTTGATCCTGAGGAGTCCTGAAACATTGCTAACAGCCAAATGCCATTCTCCAGGGTTTGTGAGGGAACAAGGGATCAGCCAGCTTTTCAGAGACCCGTGACAGTGTTACATTAGCAGAGCTGTGGCCATGGGCTGAGAGGACAGGAAGGCAGGACCGCCTCTGCCTGGGTACTTTCCTGAGACCCAGCCACCAGCTCTTTTTTTAGCTGTGACACTAACAAACTTTTTCTTTTTTACAGAAAATGAGGAAATGGTAGTTCAGCCTGTACCTCATCTGAGTGAGATCTGCGTCGACACTAGTCTTCAGCAGAACAGAAGGGGATGCCCAGAGGCGCAAGGTGGATGACGAGACAGGGAGGAGGCTTCCTGCCTCCACCTTGAGGGGCAAAGGAGCTGGAGATGTGGCCCAGGGCCATCCAGGGAGGGAGGTCCATCTAGGGGCAGGAGGTGAGAGGCAGAGAGGAAGATGGAGCAGGCCCTGGATGGCCATAGATCAGGGCTGTGATCTGTCCCTGAATCCCCGACTCCTGTCTCTGAACCAGGGCTACTGAGGAGGAAAGGAGGAGAGGGGAGGGGAAAAGGGAAGGAGAAAGAAGGGAGAGGCAGACAAAAAGAGAGAGGGAAGAAAGGAGGGATCTATCTATCTATTTGTATATATGTGTGTGTGATATATTTATACAGATGTATGCATGTATAGATAGATAGATGACAGATAGATAGATAGATAGATAGATAGATAGATAGATAGATAACACTCACACTCAGCTGCTTCCAGAACAAAGCAGCTTAATCTCTAAGTTCCCTGAAGGTCCCCAGCTCCCTCACCAAACCCCTCCTTTCCCATAAGCACACACTAGAGTTCCCCAGCCTTCTCTGGATCCTACCCATTAGGTAGAGCTGTGGGGCTTGGAGCAGGTGAATTTTGTTCCCTATGAGGACCTGATCCCTGTGACCGCAGCTGCCAAGGACCCCTCCTCCTCACACACTCCAAACTCCTCCCCTCTGGTGTACCTAGAGACTTCACAATGGCCTACCCTGCCCTGTAGGGGTGGAGGCCAGAATTATCCCTCTGGGTCCTCTCACACCGTGTCCTTACCATCAGTAACAACTTTCCAACCAAGGTACCTGATACCAGTATGCAGCTGTGACCCAGGTGTCCCCAGCTACATCCTTCTTGCAGTGTGGGGGCTACTCACCTTCTATCTGCTCCTCTGAGAAGCCACAGACAGCTGTAAAAGAGGAGCCTGGTAAGGGAAGCTGGAGAGAGGAGGAGACTGTCCAGACAGCTTCCTGCCTAGGCTGATTTCTGACAGTGAGGCCCCAGGGACCAGTTAACATCTCTGATCTCGAGTGTTTAATCTTATCTTACTGTTCCAGGCTAGCTTTGAACTCAATATGTGCCTTGAGGGTGGCCTTGGACTCGGGATCTTCCTGTCTCTATTTCCTGAGTGACACATACACACACACACACACACACACACACACACACATGCACACTACACCACACACCATACACACACATAATACACACACAGGAACACATCACACCACACACACCATACCACACACACACACACATCACACCATACACACATACACACCACACATACTACATACACCAGTGGAATCCAAGTGACAGATGATACCCTAACAAGGTGACACATGCATAGTCTGTCTAGAGTCAACATCCTGCTCAGACCTTCCCACAGTCTCTCTGTCCCTCTGGCTTCCAGGGTGCGTCTCTGTCTCTCTCTCTCTCTCTCTCTCTCTCTCTCTCTCTCTCTCTCTTTCTCTCTCTCTCTCTCCACTCCATTTCCTTCCCATGGTATCTGCAGGAGACTCACCCAGCATGGCAAAGAAGAACAGCTGAAAGAGCATGATGCTTCTGTGGGATTGGGGCTGTGCGCGCTCAGGCTGTTTAAAGCTTCCTAGTCTGGCCTCTCCACCCTAAGGCCCTGGAAGCTCCTAGAGTGGCTGCCTGCAGCTAGGAGATAACTTGAAGGTTGTGGCTGGGGGGAGGGGGGAGCAAGACCTTACAGGGCTGGTTCCAGGGGCATCTGTGTCCTCCTCTTGTTACCTACAGGGGGGAGGAGGCAGTAAATGTGTGCTTACTGAGTTTGGGATGGGTAATTATCCTGGGGGACCTACGTGGGCCTAATGTTAGCACAAGCGCTCTTCCTATCAAGGAGTCCTGGAGAATCAGTGGGTTCCTGCTAAGGGGCGGGACGGGAGATGCTTTAGTCCGTGTCATAGTGATATCCATCTGAGCATGACATACCGGTCATCTGCTAAAGCTGGTGCATTCTGTCTCCAAGTCAGACCTCAGGTGGGATGAGACTCTCTGTCACCTGAGAGTGTGGAGCCCTGTGCTTTAGTCTTGTCCTTAAAGGAGACCAGAGAAAGGCAACGTTGTCCCATAAAGACCCAGATCCAACCTAACCCGGACAAGGAAAGTGGGCCATGCTACCAACACTGGTGTGGCCTGGGCAGTCCCGTTCCTTCCAAGTCCAAGGCTACCCCAGGGCTAGACCCACAGAGTCTGAGGGGCAGAGAACAGAAGAAGCAAGTAAGATGGCACTGGATCATGCTACCCCATGGGAGGCCACCCATATCTGCCCACCCACGTGGCTGAAGTCTTCCCCCCAGTCTTGGCTGGGGCCTGTAGACTAGCCTGTGGCTCAGTGACTGCTCAGGAGACGCTTGCCTTCTTCACAGCAGAGGCCTCCTGCTGCCAGTTACACAGCCCGTGTCATGTGTAGATGCTCCACAGAGCCTGACTGGCCACTACACTCAGACCCTGGTCCAGCCCTGTTCTCTAGGAAGGTCACTCAAGCATGGTCCCCTCTTGCCACTCTTGGAGGATCTACAGCGGCTGAGTTGTATCAGGAAGCTGTCTGCGCTGTAGCCCCACAGCCGAGGAACAGAGGGAAAAGCCATGGGAAGAGCCAGCAAAGAAGCCAGCTCTGACACTCAGCAGTGTGCACCCTGCCCACACCCACTCTGTTAAGTTTCTCCAGTGAGAACTGGGGGGAAGGGGAGAATGTTTTGACTCAGTTCCCCACAAAATTCCTGTTCTTTAAGAATTAGGTTTTTTTTTAATGAATTTTTTAAAAAGGCTTATTTTATTTATTTCTTGTATGTGAGTACACTGTCACTGTCTTCATACACACCAGAAGAGGGTATCAGACTGTTGCGAACTGCTCTGCCCCACGCTTGGGGGCCAAAATGTCGGGGACCGCTCTATCAATGTTGGAACCCACACTGCCAAAAGCTTGGGAGCTAAGTTGTTAGAGACTTCGCTGCCCCAGGCTGCTCCGGTCCGTGGGTCAGGGTTCAGCAAGAGAGAGAGTGAGGACAAATGTGAGGAATGGAGACCAGACAGAGTGTGATTCAATCCCGTTTATTCTTCAGTCTCTCTTCTTTTCTCCAAGTCCCTAGTTCCTAGCACCAAGTCTCAGGTCCTAATCCTAGTTCCAGCTGTAATAAGTCTCAAGTCCTAATTCCAGTTCTAAGTCTTTCTTCTTGTTCTAAGTTCTAGTCTCTCTCCCAGTTCCAAGTCACCTTCCAACTCCAAGTCTCAAGTACTAAGTCTAAGTCTCTGTTGCTAGTCTCTTTCCCAGCTCCAAATTACGTCTTCCAAGTGTGTAGTCCAAGTGTCTGTCTTCTGTCTGCCTCTTGTCTTTTATATGTCTCACTTCTAAGCCACGCCTTTAAGTCATGCCCTTAAGTCTCGGCTCTAAATCACACCTTTAAGTCTCACACACCCAAGGGAAGATCCTGGGTATCTAAAACAAGATGTTATCAGAGTGTGCTCAGCTGTTGTAGGCTATTGTAAACAAGTCTCTTGTCAGGGTATATGGCTCAAGATGGCTGTAAGGATGATAGCCGCCTTCTGTCAGCTCCCCATATCAGACCCCATTGCAGATGGTTGTGAACCACCATGTGGTTGCTGGGAATTGAACTCAGGACTCCTAGAAGAGCAGCCAGTGCTCTTAACCACTGAGTCATCTCTCCAGCCCCTGTTTATTTACTTTTGAAACAAGTAAATAAAACAAGTAATGTGGTCCTAGAAGTTTCTAGTAGCCTAATGGGGTGAGCAGTGCAGACAACATTTCACGGGTGTGCTGGTGCCTGTCATCTAGGTCCTGTGGCATACACTGGTGCTGCCTCAGCCTCCCAGACTCTGACCACCACTACTTGGAAGTGCCATCCCCAGGGGGCCTGGCTTGTTGTTTGATTGGCAGCTAGTCTCAAGCCCCGTTCATACTTCTGTATGGGTCTTTTGAGCATGACTTTACAACGTTTTGTTTAGTTTTACGGTAATGTTATTAGATCATTTTTATTTTTTGTTTGTTTGTTTGAGGCAGGGTCTCACTTTGTAGGCTGTCCCAGAACTCACTAAATAGACCAGGCTGAATTTGAACCTACAGAGGACTCACCTATCCAGAGTGCCTTCACAGTGCCGAGATTAAGAGGGTATGCCACATGGTGGCACACGTCTTTAATCCCAGCACTTGGGAGGCAGAGGCAGGCGGATTTCTGAGTTCGAGGCCAGCCTGGTCTACAGAGTGAGTTCCAGGACAGCCAGAGCTACACAGAGAAATCCTGTCAAAAAAAAAAAAAAAAAAAAAAAAAAAAAGGTATGCCACCATACCTGTTTTTTTGTTTTGTTTTGTTTTTTGGCATATTTAATACAAGTTCTACCTGCACCCCGGCTGGCCATGATGGAGCTAGGCATAAGACTATAATCCCGAACTTGAGAGGCAGAGGCAGGAGGATCTCTGTGAGTTTGAAGCAGACCTGGTCTGCACAGTGAGTTCTAGGACAGTCAGGACTATGTAGAGAGACCCTATCTCAAAACTCAACACACAACAAACAAAGAAACCCAAACAAAACCAACCAGACAACCCTCCCCCCCCCAAAAAAAAAAAAAAAACAAGAGAAACAGATACTGTCCCTAGGCTGCTGGCTACAACCAGATCGGCCTCAAAATCAGTAGGGATCTGTTAGCTTCAGAACTTTATAGAGTGCCTTCCAAGCGGTGGGTTCAAAGCCACCGCAGCTTCGAACTTCAAAGCTTCTCAAACTCAAAGAACTTCATGGAGGGTGGGAGGGAGAAAAGGAATCCCAGGCCAGCTGCATGCTGCACCCCTGCCCTGCCTGTGCAGCCCCATGAACATACCCCTCCCACAGCAAACCCTCCACAGAGCTGAGCGTGCAGGCCTGTACCTAACACTGAGAGCCTGGCAGGGTGTGAACTTTCACCCCTCAGAGGCTCAGTGTCGCTCCCAGGGAAGGTTGAGGGAACAATGTTTTGCAGATGTGTGGCCACTGTTGGCATAGTCTAGGCTCCGCCCCAGTTACCTGGCAACAGCCAGGTGTGCCTGACTCACTATAAAAGGGGCTGCTTGCTCCCTCCTCTCTCTCTTGCTCTTTCCTTGCTCCTGCTTCTTTCTCTCCCCATTCCTCTCCCGTGCTCATGGCTGGCCTCCACTACTCTTCTCTCTGTCTCCCTTTCTCTGTCTCTACTACCTCTTCAATTCCCCTCCCCATGCACCGAATAAACTAAACTCTATACTATATCATAGTGTGGCTGGTACCTCAGGAGGAAGGGATGTCTCAGTATGGGTCTGCAGAGGCACCCCCTTGCCCCACATAATACCCCACCTCCACCAAACATATCCCTGGTCTCTCTTTTTATAAAACATAATAGACATGGGTCCTGATCTGCCTTTCCCAAGGGACCCAGACATCACCGAATTTCAGCAAGCCATTCTCAGGCTCTGGAGTGGCTTCCGAGCCCCACCCTGATTTAATGTGCCTTTGGAGCCCGCGAATTTGGTTCGAGGCCCAGTCGACAGAGAAGTGCAGGTTTGTTCCAGACTAGCTCTTGCAGCCTCATGGAGAGAAATAATACAAACGTTTCTGAGAACAATTCTAACAAATTCCAGTGTTTCCAAAAAATATATATATTTATAAATTGCACCCGTGAGTTTATATTCATACTGTTATGTACACTATAGAACACTCAACAACAACAACAAAAAAAAAAAATTAAAGGAATGAGATAAAATAGAGGTAGAAATTCTCATGTTTTTCTTGCTGACCTGAGGGTGTGGCTCGCTTTGGAGAACCCTGCCAGAGGCCCAGGAGCCGTCTGTAGGCAGTGGTTCAGGGGTGTGGTGGGGGTGCAGAGATCGTGGGCGTAAGGAGGGGGTGGAAGGGCTGGGAGTGGAGGAGGCGCTGGAGGAAGCTGCGGCAGAGCCAAGGGACGTGGGGTCGGTGCTACAGCTCTGTGCTGCTGGGGAAGTGAAATCTGGAGGCGGGAACCGAAGCACTGGGGGTTCCGAGGCTCGAGGAGCTCAGCCTGTTGGAGGGTCTCAGCCGGGGTGTCCTGGGGCCGGGCGATCCTGGGCATGGGAATCCGGGGCAGAAGGATCGTGGACGCGAAGCTCGAGAGTGAGATGACTCAGGCTCTGGGCTCAGCTCCGGCAGCAGCCGCGACAGGTCGTCCACCAGGTGCCACTTCTCCTGGACCTGCTGCAGGGAAAGAGACCAGATGTTAGTTAGAAACAAGCTGTAGCCAGAAGCCACGCCCATAATGCAACCTGAGGCCACACCCCTGCCAGGAGCTGTTCTCAAAAGCAGCAGGCCACTAGAGGCCCCGCCCCTAACCTGGGACCAGGAAGCACGATGGCCCCACCTCCAACAATTCCCATCCCCCTACCCAGACCACGCCCATAAACTAAGGCTTCGCTTCAACCCAAGGCCACGCCTCCACCAAAGTAAGCTGCTTGTCGTAGGAGCCACGGGTTCCTTCCTATCCTGGAGGTACACACACCACAAGGAAGAAAGAAAGCCACCCTCCCAGCTCAGGTCCTTCAGAGTAGCTAGCTACACACTCCTCAAGTGTATGGCCGCAGTGCCACGCACACTCACCCACACCAGTTGCTTCCTCAGCTCATGGATGGCTCTGGCATTCGCTCGGGACTGGGAGATGCAAACGGTCAGGACGAGGCTTAAGGCAGATAGGTCTCCAGGTTAGTCACCTCTCAGACCACAGCCATCCGGCCTGACTTCCTTGCCTCTCCCGAAGTCTTTATCTTTGAGACAGGGCCTTGTCGCCATGTAGCCCAGGCTGGCCTGGAGCTCACTCTGTAGTAGGGTGGCCTCAAATTCACAGCAATCCTCCTGCCTCAGCCTCCTGAGTGCTGGGATTACAGGTGTGCACTACCACACCAGCTCTACCGTCTCATCTCAGATCTCTGTGCTTTATTGGAAGACTCCCCCCAACCCCCAACCCCTCACCCTGCCGCCCCCATCCTCTCACAGTGCCATCCTCCAAGTCCTCCAGCATGGCAAGCTGGCTGACCTGGGGCTGTGTTGTCACCTATCTTTGAGCCCCCATTTCCTGGCTCCTGCACTCCAGGACACTATCTAGAGATGATCAAGTGTACACCACCCCTGGGGAAGGAAGGGAACCCCTGGGGTTTCCCTGTCCGGCTGTACAGTCACCTGAGCAGAATGAGGAGTGGGAAGCTGAAGGCATGGGAGCTGAGGAAACTGAGGGCACGCTGGCCAGGAAGTGGGAGCTGGAGGGTCACCAGCTCGGGTACCACCTGCCAGGGGGCCGAATAGTTTGCAAAGAGACCGCAGTCCCAGGAGGAGTGGGTGCTGGAGAGATGGGTGCAGACAGGATTGTCAGAATCTGGGGTAGGAGTTGCTGGACCAGCCAGCCTCCCAGCCACCAGCCCTCATCACCTGCTGATCACGTAGGCCAGAGGTACTGCAGCCAAAAGCAGGCCTAGGACCAGCACCAGTTGGAAGAAGAAGGTGGAGCTCGATGCCCGGAAAAGCCGTGGGGATGTCCTGGAGTTCCTCAGGAGGGTGTACTGGAGGTAGACGATTAACAGGACTTAACAGGATGTTTTGTACACCACGGAGTATGTGGTCCAGGGAAGGGAGGACAGACACAGGATGCAGCCTCAGGATGCCCTGAACCAAGCCCCTCACCTTCTTGATGTAGAAGGTGAGAAAGAGGAAGATACTGTTGAGTAGTGGCAGCAGGGGGCAGTAGAAGAGGCCCATCCAGGTAACGGTCTGTGCAGCCACGATGTCCAGCACATTCTTGGGCACCAGGAACTCTTCCCGGTCCAGCCAAGTCCAGAACCAGCCTGAGAAGCGCTCCACTAACAGCCTGGGGTAGGGGGGATCTGGGTACACTCCAGGCAAGCCACCTGGGTGTTCCCTATGGGCCACCACATCCTCACTCATGGGGACACACCTGGCTCATGCTTGGCTGTGGCTTCCAGCCGTCCCCTGGGGTGTCCCCATGTAGCTCACCTCCGAGGCAGGCTGACCAGGAAGGTGAAGGCCACGGTGAGCAGGAAGTTGAAGATGATTAAGTTATATAATTCTTCGCCCACCGAGTTCTCCCAGCACTGCGGTGCAGAGAGAGAGGATCCATCACTAACCTCAGGTTCCTTCAGATTCTCTTCCCTCACCCATTGCTTGCCGGAGGTGGGGGGTGGGAGTGGGTTGGCGGCTGGGGTGAGTCTTAGTGCCTGTTTGCAGTCAGACATGACCTCAGGGATAGACTAGAACAGAAGACTCCCACACCGGGAGAGCTACAGCCGAGTGCAGGGCGCCCCCTTGTCGCATGCTGTGGTATGGCAGTTCCACCTCCAGCTACTCACAAAAGTGAGACCGGGGAGGGACAAGGACTAAAAGGGACCCGGCTCTGGAGTTTGAGGTGGGGCTTTGTGGGGAAGGACGGGGCTGCCGGCCACCTGGTAGTCACAAGCGTTGTAGCCGTAGGGCTCGCAGCTGCTCTTGTTTCTGCCTACGCATAGCACCGTCTGACCCAGGGAGAAGGAGAACATTCCCAAGCTGGCCAGCTTCAGCACCACGCACCTGTGGGCGGGGCATGCGTCACGTGGAGATGTGTAAGAAGGTCCGGTTCTATCTAGGCTGCTGTCTGAGCTCTTGCGTCCTGGGCTCTGCTCCTCTCAGAGCTCAGCCTCCTTCCAGTTTGCTTTATTTCCCACCAGTGTTTCTCAAAATGCGTTCCTCAAATCTGACTCTTCATGATTCGCTGGGAATGGGTCCTGTTTCTAAACCACTTTGGGAAACACTGTGCCACTCAGCTATCCTCCTTGCTCTCAGCTTTACAGTTTGTTCAGGTTTGTTCGGATGAGTCCCTAACTCATCCGAACTGCACCTTCCTGGATCCTCAGAGCCTCAGGTCAGTCAGACAACACTTTCTTCCTTTTTATTTACTATGTAGCCCTGGCTGGCCCATAACTCACTATGTAGGCCAGGCTAGCCTCAAAGTTACGGAGATCTGCCTGTCTGCGTGTCTGGTGTTAAAGGTGAGAACCATTATGTCTGGTCACCTTCTGAGTGTGTGTGTGTGCACGTACTCATGAATGTGTGGGTGCATGTGTGTTGGGTACACTTACCTGTACATGTTCATGAGACTAAGCTCGCTCGCTCGCTCTCTCTCCTTACATTTTTTAAAATCTATTTTTGTTTGTTTATTTGAGACAATGTCTCACTATGTAGCTCAGGCTGTCCCGAGACTTACTCTGTGAACCAAGCTGACCTCAACCTCTGCCTGTCTGTCTTTGACTCCTGAATGCTATCTTTATTTTTAAAATTAGGAGTTATATGTCTATATGTGGGTATGTGCCCGTCAATGTGGTTGTCAGCAAAGTCCAGAGGGATTGAACCTCCCTGGAGGAGCTGCATGATGTAGGTACTGGGAATGTAGCTTGCATCCTCTAGAAGATCTGTACTTGGTTATAACTGCTGAGCCATATTTCAAGTGTCCACTTAAAATTTTATTTTGAGTTTCTCACTAAACCAAAGCTCAGCATTTCAAGTTACACAGGACAATGAACTCTCGGCATCTAGCCATCTCCCTGACCCCAACACTGCTGTGGGGAGTAGAGTGTTACAAGCACATGCCACCACACTCAGCTTTTACATAGCCTCTGGGATCTGAACTCAAGTCTTCCATGCTAAGGACACACTGTATGGCTGAGCTACATCCCAGCCCCACTAGTTAACTCCTGGGCTCACCGTTCAGCATCATGTGCTTCAGAAACACATGCCACATGTAGTTTCTGAATGTATCAAGACCACATAGTCTGTTGGCCTGAATCTGTGACATGCCTGTAACCTGGACAGTTCAGTGTCTGTGTGACTAGAATGGCTGGCAACTGAGGCTTGGTCTGCAGTTCAGCAGGGGCTGAGAGGCAGGGGTGGTTGCCCTTTGGGGTACCTTAAAAAACCAAACCAAAACCAACCCAAACTAAAAAACATAGGCAAGCCTAGTACAGCGGTGCACAGCTTTTATCCCAGCACTGGGAGGCAGAGGCAGACAGGTCTCTGTGAGTTCAAGGCCAGCCTGGTCTACAGAGTGAGACCCTGTCTCAAAAACAAACAGCAAACAAACTCTTGATGCAAGATCTCTTTTCTAAGGATGCACTGAGTACTCCAGGGTTGCTGGCCTGGGTGCTCCCAGGTGAGTCCCTGTCTCTCTCATCTCAACCCAGGAGTGCTGGGGTTACAGATATGTGCTACCACATCTGGCTTTTAATGTCTGCTCCAGGGATCCAAGCTCAGGCTGTCAAGCTTGCATGGCATAGGCTTATATCCTCTGAGCCCTCTTGGCAGATGTTGACTTTGATGGTTTTGACAACATCTTGCCATGTGGCCCAGGCTAGCTTTGAACTTGTGACTCCCTGCCTCTGCATCTCAAGTGCTAGGGTTATGTCACCATGCCTAGCACAGTTTGAGCTGTTTATTGTGTGTGTTTCAAAGCAAATCAGAATTGGCTATGAGGGATGCAGAGGGGGAAGAGAAGGCAAGACCCAGAGAGGTAAGAGGAGAGAGAAGCTTCTGAAGCTGGTGAGGTACACAGGCAGGAAACTAGTCCAGCATTTCTAGGCTGAGGGTCATGTGACTAGCCCTCATGCTTTGTAGGGTCTGTGTCTCAAACTGATGGATTTTTAAAATGCTTTTTGGTGTTGTTGTTTGTTTTTGTTTTTGGAGACAGAGTTTCTCTGTATAGCCCTGGAGTCCTGGAACTTATTCTGTAGACCAGGCTGGCCTTGAACTCACAGAGGTCTGCCCACCTCTGCCTCCCGAGTGCTGGGATTAAAGGCATGCGATGCCACCACTGCAACCACCTCTCCAACCCCCAGCAAACTACAGGATCTTTGTAAGTGTTCACAGCTGGTTCTTGACTCCCCAAAACCAAAGAGCACCCCAACCCTCTGACTGGCCCTCTGCTTGGTGCAGATTGATGGCTCCCTTCAGGGGAAACCTCAAATTTGGGTCCCTAAGGTTGAATGTTCTAGAAACACTCACTGCTCACCCCCTATTTGGTGCAGTGGAGAATACAAGAGAATACAAGAGTCTCCCAGTTCAGGTCCTGAGGACCACGGTGACACGCCCCCGCATGCTCGCCACGCCCCCGCATGCTCACCAGATCAGGGTGAGGTTGACTTCAGTGCTGGGAGGGTAGTTCTCCAGCTGGATCAGGACTGTGAACAGTTGGGGACCCAGGAAGTTGACTAGGGAGATGACTCCAGGAGGCAGGTACTGGAGCACCAGAAAAAGGGACTCCTGTGGGGAGAAGGAGGGGACGTCAGGGTTCCAAAGATGCAGCTCCCTTGAGCCTCTATTTTCTCATCTGCCGAGTGGGAGCACTCCTTTCCTCCCACAGTTCACATCAGAAAAGCAAACGAACCGTAAAGAAAGGAATACAACTGTCCTGTACCTCCTTGTTGTCCTGTGAGTACTTGGTGGCCCAGAATATGGCGCTGATGGCTCCGACCACTAGAAACACAATGAGGGTGTTGGTGCGCAGGTAGGTGAGCAGGCGGCAGGCCTTTTGGGCGCGGGTCTGCTGTTGAGCCAGCTCTGCAAGGCGGCCCTCTTCCAGCTCCACCTGACAGCAGCAGAGAGGGGTCTTGAAGCATTCCACATCCACACCCGCGTCACCCAATCACTAGCCACCTCTGATCAGACACTCGCTCGCCCAGCTACACACACATGCATGTGCACACACGCCTTTTGTTGTTGGGTTTTTAATTTTATTTTTACACTCTGTGTGTGTGTGTGTGTGCGTGCATGCGTGAGTGTGTGTGTGTAAATGACATGGTGCACACATGGAGGTCAGAGTACAGCTTGTAAGAGCTGGTTTTTTTCCTTTCACCATGTTGGATCCAGAGATAAACTTCAAGTCCACAGTCTCCACAGCAAGGCCCTTTACCTGAAGAGCCATCCTGCCCACACCTCTTTGTTGGGACAGGGTCTTGTCTCATAACCTTGGCTAGCCTGGCACTTCTGCAATTGTAGCCCAGGTTAGTCGCAAATTCAGGGGGGAGCCTCCTGCCTCAGCCCTGGATCCTGGTGCTGGGATCAGACATGCACATCATACCTAGACATATTTTACATATTTATTTATTTTAAGACAAGGTCTCACTATGTAGCCCCTGGCTGACTTGGAAATCAGGGGTATCCTCCTGCCTCTGCCTCCCAAGTGCTGGGATTAAAGAGATGTGCGCCACCAGGCCTGGCTCACACATTCTTAGAATATTTGCATGTTCTAGCTGGTTCACACAGCCATGTGACGGTCACTCTCGTTCAGTCACACAGTCCCATCGCACCTGTGCTCATCTGAATATATCAATGTTTGCACACCTGGCACACGCGTGCACACTCACGCAGCCCCTCGTGTCCACTTTCCTCACCACACACTTGCACTGTGCCGCACACACCTTCAGTTCATTACTGATCTCATGCTTCTTGACGGTGGCGGCTTCCCGCACCCGGATGCAGAAGTCCCAGGATGAGAACACTTTGGCGCTGAGGGGTGTCCTGTAGCGCTGGCCCAAGCGTGTTTGCTGTGGTAGGCCTTCTGCCATCCTGGAGGAAGGAGGAAAGACTTCTGTGGGGGTTCCTCCACTCTCACCTCAGAAAGCCGGGGAGGTACAGGAGGTGTGCTGGGTGACCAGGATGAGCGTCACTGCACAGCGATCTATCTGCCGACTGAGGATCTCCTTGCCCTGGGAAGGATGGCCAAAGATGGGGGCCTGAGGCGACATGGGGTTTTTCCTCACCTCTGCAGTATCCCACAGAAGCAGAGGAGGAGGCAGGCCATCGGGCTAAGGAGGTAGGCCAGGCGGATGCTGTACGCCGAGCTGCTCTCTGGCCCTGCCCGGTAGGCACCGTAGAAGAGATAGGTGTTGTTGAAGGCCTGGAGACACAGTGAGAGCACATCAGTGAAGCTGAGTGCAGGGCCCTGTTCTAAGTGGAACTTAAGGGTAAGATCTGGAAGGATAACATCTCCCTGTGTGTCTCAGGCAGGCCCTGAACGTCAGTCCTCTTGACTCTCCATGCTGTGCTTGCAGGTCTGCACCACTGTGCCTGGCCTACGAATAGCCCTGTTTTACAGACACTCCAAAAAGCCAGGTGACTTGCCCAAGGCTGCACGGATTTGGGTCCAGGACTCAAGATACTGACTCAGTGGCCTCCAAGAATTGGGGGGTACTCCCCCCCATGCCCTAGACAGGATTTCTCTAGGTAGTCTTGGCTGTCCTGGAACTCACTCTATAGATGAGGCTAGCCTCAAACTCAGAGACCTGCCTGCCTCTGCTTTCCAAGTCCTGGGATGAAAAGCATGTGCCACCATACCTGGTGGGAAGGTCCTGATTCCTTCCTCCATTTGTCTCTTGCTCCAAGCTGGGTTCTATAGGTCATGGGGACATGTCCCTATGTCCCTCTATCTGGCCTGGCTGGCTTGTGGTAGAGTCTCCCTTAAAAGCCAAAATCTCTCTTGAGGGAGGTAGCAGGGGTCCTTTCAGACTGGAGTCTCCCAGATGTCCCAGAGTATTGCCTGAAGACACTCCACTTACCCTGCCAGTTAAAATATTCCACAGTGGGTTATGGAAACTTGGAATGTCACTCGGGGACAGGGGGCTGCCGGGGCACTGGAGGCCTGCTGAGTGGGAAGAGAAGGACATCAGGATAGGGTCCCCCAAACAGGTGACACTCTTATCTTCCAACTCCACTGTCTCTACCCTAACACTGAGGCTGTCTGAGGTTGTGCTGGGAGGCTTCCGGGTAGAAGGTCCTGTCGAGGAGAGTCTAAGGCTAGCTCATGCAGCATGGCCAGACTGATGCCTACAGGGTCAGGGCAACCTCAGCACTCACCTAGTTTCAGGGCAGGGCCTGGCTCAGGGGGGCGAAGCCAGACCAGGGGCAGCAGCACAAAGCAAGCAGTCAGCAGCATGGTCAGCAGGTTGAGCAGCAGCAGGAAGCGAAGGAAAGTGAAGTAGGATTGGATCCCGGTCCCGAAGAGGCCTATGGGAGAAAGGCAGGGAGAGTCAACCATGGTTGAGAATCCCAGGGCTGTGTGCTGTGTGCCAACGTGGACCAGCCCAGGGCAAAATGAGGGCTTCCAGCGCAGTATCTGCACAGCCCCCAGAGGGCTGTCACCCAGCTAGGTGTGCAGAGGACGAATCCGAGGGGTGTACAAGGATGGAGGGGCTGATGAGGGAGGTGGGAAGTGCGGGTCGGCATGGGGTCCTACCCCCAATCTCGTAGAGAGCTCCCTCCCAGAGCCTGAAGCCGCGGGCCAGCCGTTGTGCTGCCTCCCTCAGGTGCTGTCGCGCCACCTGCCTCCGGCGATACCACGGCTGCCACCAGGAGCTCTTCACCCCCTCGGGCTCCCGCAGTTCCCTGCAGGACCGTGGTGATGGGTCATCCATCTGACAGGTGCATCCTCCGGTGCTTCCCCCGCCCCACAGCGGCTCGGTGCAGTGTCGCCGAGCGGCACCCACCGGATGAAGCGCTTGTCTGCCATGGCGTAGGGCAGCATCCGCACGGGCGTCCGGGAGGCGCATAGCCGCTCCACTTCTTGCTCCCACAGCTCCTCCGAGGCCGCCTGGGATTCAGGCCTTCCTGGGGCTGGTTCTGACTGCACCGACCACTGGCGAAACATCGCAGTGGGCGCGCGGGACAGACAGGCAAGATCCTTGCTCGCAGGAGTAGCGAGAGGAGCGGGTTGTGAGCTCCACCTTGGCCCTGCCAACGTCCACAAGTGAAAAGAAGCCTGCTGGGGTCCGAGCCGGGGCTGCCCCACTCCAGTTCTCAAACAGACCCACTCATCAAGGCCTTAGTCTCCTGCCTGTTAAGTGCAGTGAAAGGCCTCCAGGACAGAGAAGCCACCGGCAAAGCAAAGGCCGGCTGTCATAAACCTTAAGCTTTGGAAAAACACAACCCCCACTCTTTCTCCATGTGCTGATTGGCTTTTTTGGGAAGTCATCCCTGTCCTAAACCACGACAGCTCCTAGAATTCAGCTTCCTGCAACACCCCCAGCTCTGGATGTACCAGGGCTCCGTTCTGTGTGTTTTGTCCAGGCTGGGTCTGCTCTGGTCTTCTTAACGGACCCAGATAGGAGGTGTGGCTACATCCCCAACCATGAGAAAAGAAGAGACCCCCAAACCGTGCAGAAGGAAGCAATAGCCCTGGCCTTCCCCGCCCCCCACCCCCACCCCGCCACCGTCCTTATCTTCAAGCGATAAGCAGCTCACAAAGGGGCAAGGGACCAAGCTTCCTGAAGAGCCCCCACCTAACGACCAGCTCCGGACACACCAGGCAGGGTGGTGAGGGAGTGGGGTGGGGTCACGTGACAGGAACCCAGGGGTGGGGGCCCACCGCGTCTCCTCCCCCTCCACCCACTCCCGCCTTCCGCACGGTTTCCTCTGCGTGCACTTCCTGCACTGGAGGGACACGGCCCAGGTGAGGGGCGCGGGTGGGCACGCACCAGGCCGTCCTGCTTTTCTGTGCTCCGGCTCCTGCAAGTCCTCTTCCTGGCCGCCAGTCCTTGAGGTGTCCCGGTGTAGGAACCCTTATCTGCCGTCCGCAGTCGCCCCAGAGAGCAAGATAGTGATGGGTGGATGGTCCCAGCACAGGAGCTGCTGGCTCTCCGGAACCCTGGCGCTCTTTTCTTTTCGTGTTATTTCAAAACAGGGTCTCTCTATGTAATTCTAATTGTCTTGGAATTCATCATGTAGACCCAGGCTGGCCTTGAACTCACGGAGATACTTGCACAAGGCTGGGATTAAAGGCCTGTGTCCCTATGACTGGCCGGTATTTCTGAACTTCCCGCCTTCATCGCCGGCGCTGCCCTCCCTGTTACTATGCCCTGGCCAGGGTCTGGCACCAAGCCCAGCCTAAGTTCTGAGGAAGCAGCTTCGTGCGCGTCACTTGTAACTCACTGACTAGACCTTTAGGAGTCATCTTGGCCAGTTGCCAGTTCTGGGAGCCCCAGCCTTTCCTCCCTGTTTACCTCTTTTAAAACCTTGTCATCTCAGTTCTGGATTCTGAGTCTCCCTGTGTCCCTGCCCACAGGCTCTGAACTCCCAACAAGTTCACACAGGAAGGCGCTCCAGGAAATGGCTTTCAAATTGGGCTAAAGTCATGCACAATTCAGTGTAAGAGCAGGGAGTCAGCGAGGAGGGCTGGATGGCCTGCAGCAAGACTCCTGGTGCCAAGATGCAGCTTGGTAAACCCACCCAGGCACACACGGGGGTGGGGGTGGGGAAGAGAGAGAGAGAGAGAGAGAGAGAGAGAGAGAGAGAGAGAGCTGCGAAGGTGCTCCCCTTCCCTTCCCGAGCTCAAGTGTACTGTATTACCGCAGGCTTCATCTTTTTCCCCGTACCCCACACGTTTCCTGGTGTCTGTTAACCTTTGTGTGTGGGGGGGAGGGGGGCGCTCGGCTTTCCCTTTTACTTCTCACGGTCACACTGTAACATGGGGGAAGAGGTTCTATGGAGCATCTTGGTGGCCAAGTCCCCTGCTTCAGCTGGTGACACCTGGAGGCTGGTGACAGGTTCTCAGGTTCATTTTCCTCATTTGTGAAATAGAAAGGTCACTGACGGTCTTGGCATTTGGGGCAATGGTTACCGGAAGCAGCTTAACCTTAACTTTAGAAACAGACACCACGCCCAGGGCGGAGCGGGCAGTAACTCCCATGCACAGCCTCAGATATGGAACAGTTAACCAGGCTGGGAGGAGGGGATTACTCAATCCCGCGTGGGAAGGCTAGGGACTGGTAAGTGACCCCGGGACGTGGAAATATCGTCCCCCTTTAGAAACTCAGAGAAATATTAGGGACTCTACCTAGGGGTTGTATACATCCAAACACTGGGACGCACCTACTTTGCTCAGACTTGAGGGTTGAGTGCTGGGGTGGAGATCGAGACTGACTCGCACAGGGCACTGTTTTGGATGGGCGGGGCCTACCAGCAGGAACAAATCACGTGACCTCCGGGGACCGGTGCCACGTGGGCGGGTGGTGAGGCTACCTCCAGCTGCCAGTCTGGAAACCATCAAAGATTATCCCCCTGTACCCTTAATTACTGTCTACTGACTCTCCTGCTGGTGGGGCTGAGACCGGGGTTCCCCGCGGTGGGTGCGCGCACAGGTGAGCCACTCCGGGGAGCTGGGGTCCTCCCTCCAGTAGGGCGCTCGGACCCGGGTGCAGGGGCGCAGCTCCGGTGTAGGGTCGTTTGCTCACGCCAGGTGGTTGACAGCTTGGGTGCGGGTTTCTGGAAACTGCTGCTCCCGTCCTCTCCTCATCTGGCTCAGGCGCAGGGTGGTGCGCCCTGGAACAGCGCACACCTGGCGGGCCGAAGGAGGACTGAAAGCCAGAAGCCCAGGCAGATCGGGAGTCCCGGCCCGTAGCCTCAGGAGCACCCCAGGCTCCTGTGGAGAAGAGGTGTGGGTCGGCTTGGGGTCTTGAGCCTGAGAAGTACTATGACCAGGGAGGGGACTCTGGAACTAAGAGGGCACACCACCTCTCCTGGCTGCTTTCCATCCGGGCGGTGCCACCTCCCGCCGGCTCCAGGCTGGCCTCTCCCTGCTGTGCTCCACTGCAACGCAGGCGGGGGCGTGCCGGGCGCCAGTCTGGATTGCGTGGGGACTTTCGGCCGTCGGGGGAGCTTCAGAAAACTGCGAGTTCCCTAGGCGAAGGCAGGGAAGACCGGCAGACACTACCGGGCTTGCCTTCGGGAGGCGGGGGGGGGGGGGGACGATCCTGCAGGAGTCAAGTGATTGGCTGCTTTTTCCGCCGCGCTCTCCCTTAGGGCCTTGGGCCAGGAGGACAATAAGCCCCTAACAACACTCTGCTTGTAACTGTGCCTGGTGACAGCGCTGGACAAAGGAAGCTTGTGTCAGCTCAGCTTCTCTCTCTAGCCTTCAGCTGAGCTGGAATGTAGGGAGTCAGCCTCCCGAGGACGCGAGGACCTTGAAGAACGCAGACCCGAATGTTGGGGGTGGGTCTCAAGGAGTCCAGTGTGCGGACGCTGCCTCCGGTGCTGGGGGCAGGGCTTTGCGGCTGCCTGGCCGCACTTCCTGCTAGAGAGGGCACTTTGGGGTCATCGGGCGGACACAGGGAAGTCCTCGGAGCCTTCCAGCCCCTGCTCTAAAAAGGATGAAGCTCTAGGGACCCGCCTGGGAACAAACCAGAAACTGGTAGTGTTCACAGGCCTCTCTTTCTCCGGGTACTAGCGACATCTAGGAAACCAATGGGGGAGCCGCGCCTCACCCTTCCTTCCTGTTTTCTTCCCTCCCCCACAGCCAATCATGGTGTGAATGTTATTTGGGGCCACCCATTTAACCGTGTGTTTAGCTGTGGATGGGGACAAGGTAGAGATTCCTGTAGTGTGTGTCTGTGCCTGAAGTATGGGCCCCACGCATTGAAAGCTGGTTTTGTCTCAACAGATGGGCTGTACGGGGTTCCATAGGCTGCATCAAGTCTCTGAGCACCCCTAGGTCTGCAGGGTGTATATCACAGCCATGGCTCAGCCACTGGCTTTAGCCCTCGATGTCCCGGAGACCACAGGGGACGAAGAGTAAGTACCCTGGTGCTGGTGGTCTTGGATGTATTTGTGTAACTCCTACTGGTGTGAAGCCTTCTGCAAGTGGGAGGGGCCCAAGCATGGATTCCCACACTCACTTCTCCCCAGTAGCCTGGAGCCCAGCCCCTATGAAGAGAATGAAGTCCACGACTCCTTCCACCGGCTCATTCAAGAGCAGAGTCTTCGGGTGGCAGAGGAAGGGCTGGAGCTACTGCCCTTGGTTCCAGGTAAGCCCAGGCTTACCTTCTGACCTGGTGTGGGCAGGACCTGGGAATATCTGCCTTTGTGTGTTACCGGATTGGAGTGGGCGGGGTGGGCTGGGTGGGACAGCTGAACTGCAGCGGCTCATCATCCCTAGGCAGAGGTCACCAGACCCTCCCGGGACCTGAAGGTGCCCCTGTCCTGAGCACGGCCACTCTCCGCATCTTGGCCAGCATGCCCAGTCGTACCATTGGTGAGTGGGGTCTTTTCTGCCCTTGTGCTGGCCTTCACGCTAGCTGGGGTCTGTGAACCAGTTCTCCTGGGTTCTCAGCCTTCCTGTTGCTGGAGCCTGAAGTTCAGCATATCCCTGGGCCACATTACTGGAGTCTAAACATGACCACTTGCCATAGGGATGGAAATAGGCTTTTGGGTTTCTGATAAAGGGATTTCCCCCAGCCCTGGGAAGGGCTGAGGGACAGGCAGGCCTGGTGCTGAGAACTTTCCAGAGGGATGTGAAGCTAGTCCTGATTCTGCTAATACCCTGCCACCCGGTTTCCAAGGTCGCAGCCGTGGGGCTATCATCTCCCAATACTACAACCGCACAGTGAGGCTTCGGCGCAGGAGCAGCCGGCCCCTGCTGGGGAATGTGTTGCGCTCTGCCCGACCCAGCCTTCGCCTGTATGACCTGGAGCTGGACTCCACAATCCTGGAGGAGGATGGTGAGTTGAATAACCCAGCCTGCTGGTTGGGCAGGAGCCGGAATGCTGCAGAGTCAGCGAGCCTCTTTCTGTTGCAGTTTGAGGGGCTGCCTTTGCATGTCAGATTAGTGGCAAAGGTCTTCTCCAGGGCTGGTGTTTAAACCTCCACCCACCACCACCTAATGTATCACTGAGTGCTGGGGAGCCTTCCAGCATGTAATGGTGGTCAGTAGGGCCAGTCGTAGCTCTTAGCTTACTTCTCGCTGCGTGAGCTGAACAAATGGGTGAGCAAGAGCCTGAAACTCAGACACAAGTACAGCCAGAATAGACTCCAGGAGAGCGATCTGGGAGCAGCCCAGCCGGGGGGCTGCTGGGAGCCTTCCTGGAGAAAGTCACCGGAGTGGAGGAGGCAGGTGCCAAGGCCCATAGGCGGGAACAAACCTGGCTTCATTCAAAGCCAATGTGAAGAGGCGCGGGGACAGAGGCAAGCCCGTGGCTACTGATAGTGGGAGCCAAGTGGGTTGCAGTGGCGTGGGTTCTGTTTACTCTGCCACCTGGACATGTTCCACCTTCTAGAAGGCTAGCTCTCCCTTGCTTCTTCTCCTTCCTTCCCTGTCCTCATCTTTCCTCTCTGTGGGTGTAAAGTGCAAGCATCAGAGCACTGGACCGCTGGTCGGTGTCCTCAGGCTCGTGCTGACTGAGTGTCAGGGCCTGCTCAGGTTGGCTTTGAGCTCTGGTTCTTCTGCCTCTGCAGATCATTTATCTGTAAAGTTGGAGTTACAAAATTCCCTCCACGGGGTGGATATAAAGATGAAGGCTGCATCTCCTTATATCATGGGGCCGGAAGTGTGGTAAACCTCTCTTCCTGTTGCTGTGGTACAGTTCTCTGCCCAAAGCAACATACGGGGCACAGAGTTTACCCTGGCTCACATTCAGACTACAGCCCAGTGTGTCTAGGTTGTCAAGGCGACAGGGGTCTAAAGCAACTGATACGAGGAGTCCATTGAGAGCGAGCAAGTAAACACTGGGGCTTGGCTCACCTTCTCCACCTTATATAGTGCAGTGTCCCCTGTCCAGTGTTAACGCTGGATCTTCCCACAATGATTAAAATAATCAACACAACCCCTCATAGGCGTGCCCAGGGACCCATCTCCGGGTGACTCTAGCGCCTGTCAAGTTGGCAATACTAACATCACAGTGGCCATGAGGAGGCAGTTCTGACCCTTCCCCATTCCCTTTCGGCTTCGAGAATCTATCCTGACAGGCTTGGGACCTAAGATGAGGGAGAACACCACTGGCCCCTGAAATTCTTTTATTTATTTATTTATTTATTTATTTATTTATTTATTTATTTAATGTATATAAGCACACTGTCCTTGAAACACCAGAAGAGGGCATCAGACCCCATTACAGATGGTTGTGAGCCACCATGCGGTTGCTGGGAATTGAACTCATGACCTTTGGAAGAGCAGCAAGTGCTCTTAACCGTTGAGCCATCTCTCCACCCCCCCCCCCCCCCGAAAGTCTTTATGATGAGTCTCAGGGTCCCTGAGAAGCAGGGTGTTGGTGGGTGGCAGCCTCCCCACTCCACTCAACAAGGAGGACCTCAAGGATATCGGGATCTGTTGGAGGCTGGAGAATGGGCTCCTGGGCTTGAAAGGTAGAATATTGAGGGACACAGCTGTCAGAGCATGGTCTGGACCATTGCCTGGGTCCGGCTTTGGTTTTAAGAGCGGAGGGGAGCCATCTGGGTGGTCTTAGGGGGTTGTGCTGGGCTGGAGGCAGTCAGTATGCGGCAGGAAGAATGCTGGACACTGAGGGAATCTTCTTCCTCTGGGCAGAGAAGCGGAGCCTGTTAGTGAAGGAGCTTCAGGGTCTGTCTGTGGCCCAGAGGGACCACATGGTCCGGAACATGCCCTTGAGTCTGGGCGAGAAGCGATGGCTGAGGTGAGTGCTCTGTTGCCTTCCTGAGCTGGGGGTGGAGCGTGGGGTGGGGGCAACAACTTCCCTCAGTGGTTTAGGCATTTATGGTCTAGGCATTGTCTCTGTCCCCAGAGAGAAAAGTTGGAGCCCAAAGGGAAAGCGGAGGGACCAGCAGGGCCGCCGTGGGGCCTTCTCTTGCTGTAGCCGGCTCAGATACTCCTGCATGCTGGTATGAGCTCTGAGCTGTGAGGTCACCTGCTGTGGCTGTGGGTGGCTGAGGTTGAGGACACCCTACCCTATTGCTGTCCTATCAAGGGCGGTCCATCATCTGCCCTTCAGGGCTGTCCTTGATCTGTTCCTACAGGCTCTTCACAGCCTGGGGCTGGCACTGCTCTCAGGCCTGTATGCTGCCAGGCCATGGCGCTACGCTCTGAAGCAGATTGGTGGTCAGTTTGGCTCCAGCGTCCTTTCCTACTTCCTCTTCCTCAAGACCCTGTTGGCCTTCAACACGCTGCTGTTGCTGCCTTTGCTGGCCTTCCTCGTGGGTGTGCAGGCTGCCTTTCCACCTGACCCGGCAGGCCCTGTGCCTACTTTCTCTGGTCTGGAACTGCTCACAGGCGGGGTGAGGTCTTCAGCTCCTGCCTTGGCTTCCAGTGCCAATCTTGTCCCAGTTTTCCTGGTGGGCACTTGCTTGTTCCTATATGTCCCTATGGGTGGTTTTCCCTTCTTCTGGAGGCCCAAGAATGAGCTAGGTCAGTGGCTCTCAACCTGTGGGTCCCAGCAACCCATTTGGGGTCAGAATATCAAGTATCTTGTGTATCCGATGTTTACATCACAATTCATAACAGTAGCAAGATTACAGTTATGAAGTAGCAATGAAATAATCTTACATGAGGAGCTGTTTTAAAGGTCACAGCATCACGAAGGTTGAGAACCCCTGGGCTAGGGGAAGAGAGGGAAGATATCTGACTGTGCTTGGCCTCCTGACAGGGCCGGTTCACACACACTGTTATGTACTACGGCTACTACAGTAACACCACGCTGAGCCAGTCATGTGACTCCCCTCTGGAAGGTGGCCAGTGCAGTCCCAGGCAGGGCAGCCTGCTCTATAACATGCCGCTGGCCTACCTCTTCACCATGGGGGCCACCTTCTTCATTACCTGCATCGTTCTGGTATACAGGTATACCTTAAGCATGTGGCCCTCACTCTGAGTGCCATCCTCTCACCCGTGGGTCCTCCATCTGCCTATCCAGCTCTTTGTCCACCCATCCCTTATCCATTCCCCCATATCTGCCTACCCATGTTCCTATTGAGACATCCATCTACCCAGTCGTCCACTTATCTGTCCTTCTCTTTATCCTGGTTAAGTCTGTGCATACATCTATTCATTCTTCCACTCAACAACCATCCTTCCATCTATCCATCTACCTGTCCACCTGTCCACCCACATATTCATCTAACCACCCCTGTATCCCCTACTTGTGCTTTCTTCTGTCAGTCCATCCATCCATTTGTCCGTTCACCCATCTGCACACCTACCTTTCTGTCAACTCATATTTCCCATTTATCCACATAGCCATCCATCCATCCATCCATCCATCCATCCATCCACCCATCCATCCACCCACCCACCCATCCATCCACCCACCCATCCATCTATCCATCCACCCACCCATCTATCTATCCATCCATCCATTCATCCATCCATCCATCCATCCATCCACCCACCCATTCATCTATCCACCTACCCATCTATCTATCCATCCACCCACCCATCTATCCATCCATCCATCCATCCATCCACCCACCCATCCATCTATCTGCCTACCCATCTGTCTATCCATCCACCCACCCATCTATCCATCCATCCATCCATTCATCCATCCACTCATCCATCCACCCACCCACTCATCCATCTATCCACCTACCCATCTATCTATCCATCCACCCACCCATCTATCTATCCATCCACCCACCCATCTATCTATCCATCCATCCATCCATCCACCCACCCATCCATCTATCCACCTACCCATCTATCTATCCATCCACCCACCCATCTATCCATCCATCCACCCATCCATCCATCCATCCATCCACCCACCTACTCATCCATCTATCCACCTACCCATCTCTCCATCCACCCACCCACCCATCCACCCACCCACCCACTCCCCATCCACCTACCCACCCATCCACCCATCCATCCAACCATCCATCCATCCACCCACTCATCCATCTATCCACCTACCCATCTATCCATCTGCCCATCCATCCACTCACCCATCCATCCATCCACCCACCCACCCAACCATCCATCCATCCATCCATCCATCCATCCACCCACCCATCTACTACCTGTCTGTCTACCCATCCTCCCATTGTTCACTGCTTGTCTCTGCTGCTCTCTAGCATGTCCCACTCCTTTGGGGAGAGCTACCGGGTTGGCAGTACCAAGGGTATCCATGCTCTTACTGTCTTCTGCTCCTGGGACTACAAGGTGACACAAAAGAGGGCCTCCCGTGTCCAGCAGGACAGCATCTGCACTCAGCTGAAGGTAAGCAGCTACTGGTCCCACATACTGAAGGGATGAGGAGGGACAGGCCTCAAGGTGGTGGCCATCCTGTAGTCCCTGTGTCCTAGATGTGTGGCCTATGCCTCTTTGGGGATGGGAGGGGCTAGAGCAGCCTGCTGTGTGTCAGGCTGTCTGGTGACAGAGACGCACTACCACCTGCAGGAGCTGCTGGCTGAATGGCACCTGCGGGAGCGCCCTCGGAGTGTGTGTGGGCAGCTGAGGCAGGTTGTCGTTCTAGGTCTGGGATGGCTGCTGTGTCTGGGCTCCACCATGGGCTGCATAGTGGCTGTCCTCACCTTCTCAGAGGTAATGATTCAGGTAAGGCAAGGGACAGAATGCCGCCCAGTGGCTGAGATCCCATAACCCCATCAGGCCTGAGTCACCCCCCCAAGGTTCTAATGCTCTCCCTTGCTTCCTATGCAGTTGGAACTGAGGCCTGGCGCAAGTTGTGTCTTGGGAGAAAGAGTTGCTACCTGCTGTTTTGACCCCATTTTCCAGCCAGACCCTTCCTGTAGTGCCTGCTCCCCACAGGGTGGCATGTCCCTGTGGGTGGTACATCTTTTCTAAAGGAACCCTCTCTGTTCTCATAGAGACCTGCTTCTGGTCACCAGGGGGTGGAGATGTTGGCCCTGCCCCTCGTTGTCAGTGTCCTTAACCTGGGTGCCTCCTACCTGTTCCGTGGTCTGGCCACTCTGGAGCAACATGACTCTCCTGTGTTGGAGGTCTACACGGCCATCTGCAGGTGTGTGCCTAGGAGCGTGGGCTGCTGGGTAGGGCTCCTTGGAGTGTCTGTTGTCCAACAGCCCCCTTAGCCTCCAAACCCCCTTCCTGTACAGGAACCTCATCCTGAAGATGGCTGTCCTGGGCGTGCTTTGTTATCACTGGCTGGGCCGCAGGGTGGCCGCCCTGCAGGGCCATTGCTGGGAGGACTTTGTGGGCCAGGAGCTGTACCGCTTCATGGTCGTGGATTTCATCTTCATGCTCTTGGATTCCCTTTTCGGCGAGTGGGTGTGGAGGTGAGGATGGAGGCCTCCCTGCCCTGTCCTCTGGGCTCCGGGCATCAACCTGTGATAGGTTCTTAGACATGGAGGATGGTGGGAGGCAGGATGTGGGGTAGTTTCAGATGGAAAGGAAAGTGGGGTTTCAGCATTGCTCAGAAACAGAGGAAAAGAGAGAAGTCATCAACTTTAAAATGTCCTGGGGGTGGGGCATGGCTTCTGGCTTTTTGAGCAATCTTTGAATCCTTCTGTGTTTCCTTTGAGAATATGTGGATTTAATGATAGTTGAAAACTAAGACATTGTTTTTCAACACTTTTTCTTTTTGATTTTCCGAGACAGAGTTTCTCTGTGTAGCCCTGGCTGTCCTGGGACTCACTCTGTAGACCAGGCTGGGCTTGAACTCACAGAGATCCCCCTGCCTCTGTCTTCTGAGTGCTGTGATTAAAGGTGTGCACCACCACACCTGGTTTCAAACTTTTCTTACTTTTTAATTTTTTTTAAACCTTGGTGTGTGTGTGTATGTGCACTCGCGTGCGCGTGTGTGCGTGTGTGCGTGTGTGCGTGTGTGCGTGTGTGTGTGTGTGTGTGTGTGTGTGTGTGTGTGTGTATGGTGGAGGCTGTGAGAGGGAGTCAGATATCCCTCCCCAGCCACAGCTGCTGTTACAGGCAGTTTTGAGCTACCTGATGTGGGAGCTGGGAACTGAATTCAGGTCCTTTGGAATAATAGCAGGTGCTCTTAACCACTGAGCCAGCTCTCCAGACTCTCACCCCCTTGGTTTGTTTGGTTTGCTTGGTTTTAGAGCAGTACAACTCAAAAAGCAATTTATTTTTATTTTATGTGCACTGGCGTTTTGCCTGCATGTATGTCTGTGAGAGAGTGTCAGATCTTGAAGTTGTAGATAGCTGTGAGCTGCCATGTGGTTGCTGGGAATTGAACCCAGGTCCTCTGGAAAAGCAGCTAGTGCTTTCAATTGCTGAGTCATTTTTCCAGCCTCAAGCAGTACCATTGTTTCTTTTTTCCTTTTCCTTTTTTTTTTTTTTAAATTTTATTTATATGAGTACACTGTAGCTGTCTTTAGACACACCAGAAGAAGGCATTGGATCCCATTACAGATGGTTGTGAGCCACCATGTGGTTGCTGGGAATTGAACTCAGGACCTCTAGAAGAGCAGCCAGTGCTCTTAACCACTGAGCCATCTCTCTGGCCCGTAGTATAACTCCTAATACTGTGTGTTGAGATTGGTGTCTCACTTTGGAGAAAGGATCAGATGGGTTTCTGCAGTGACAGCCCCCAGGCAGAGGCCCTGGGTGGCCACAATCTCTCCTGACATTTGCTGGGTGCTAGGTGGCTCTGCCTGGTGCTCTGGGGATGAGAGTCTCCCGTGCTCATCTCTCAGGGGCTCCTCTGTCCAGGCTCATCTCAGAGAAGAAGCTCAAGAGGAAGCAGAAGCCTGAGTTTGACATTGCCAGGAATGTGCTGGACCTGATTTATGGACAGACACTGACCTGGTGAGGGGCTCCCACCTGCCTCCCACTGGCTGTCAGCCAGTGCCTTCCTTCCCTGGTTCTGGGTGGGCGGAGGGTAGAGGCTCCCGCCTGCCCACTGCCCTCCCCACGCTGGGCCAGGGTGGGTGGCTCTCTGGGCAGGGTTGGGAGGATGCTCACTGGTCCTGCCTGCTGCCCTCCCCAGGCTGGGCGTCCTCTTCTCGCCTCTCCTGCCTGCAGTGCAGATTCTCAGGCTGCTCCTTCTTTTCCACATCAAGAAGGTAACATGGGCTGGGTGTGATGGCAGGCACTTCTAATTCCAGTGCTTGAGTGGCTGAGGCAGGCATTTTCTGAGTTCAAGGCCAGCCTGATTTACACAAGTTCTAGGGTAGGTGGGGCTACATAATGAGACACCCCCCCCCAATGTTAATTTGGTACCCGAGTGGGCCTGCAGCACTGGACTGGCCCTCCCTAACATTCCTCTCCGAGGCATCTGCTGGTTCCCACGTCTCTTGGGAGAGACTCTGGGTCTCTCTACCCAGTTGCTGTGTGGCTCTGGGCCCCATGCTGGTCCTCCTCAGCTGCCCACATAGGGTGGTGTTCTCCCTGGGCCGCTGCCCTTCGGGAAGCTGAGGTCCAGAGTGGTGCTGGTCAGCCAGGTCATGTGGCTGTGAAGGCCAGCCCTTTTTTGCCCAGGCTAGCTGCCTCTTAGTGTCTAGGGCGAGGGGGGCAGGGTCTGGGGTTCTGGCTTGGGGCCTGGCTGCAGGCCAGCTTTTGGCTGCCTCTTTGTATTGTATTCATTGTTACTGTGACCAAGTACCTGACAAATGAAGCTTGAGAGGAAAAGCTTTTATTTTGGCTCTTTTAGAGGGCACAGGCCCTGATGAGGAAGGGCACGGCAGTAGGAGCATGAGACAGCTGGTCACAGGGCACCCTCAGTCGGGAAGCAGAGATGAACGCTGGTCCTCGGCTTGCTTTCTCATTTTGTATGCAGCCAAGGACCCCAGCTGGTGGGGTGGTGCTCCCAGCATTCAGGGTGGGTCCTCCCCCCTCAGTTAAAGTGAGTCTAGAAATCCTCCCAGGGCTGCTCAGAGGTTTGTCAGGTGGGTAAGCAGGATTAGTCCCACCCTTAGAGGACAAGGGTCGGGGATGGACACTGGCGGGCAGGGCATGGTGCCCTTGGCAGAATGCATACCCTAGCCTTTGTCCCCAGGCAAGCCTGATGGCCAACTGCCAGGCACCACGACGACCCTGGCTGGCCTCACACATGAGCACCGTCTTCCTCACTCTGCTGTGCTTCCCGTCATTCCTGGGAGCAGCTGTTTTCCTCTGCTATGCTGTCTGGCAGTGAGTGGAGGCCTGTTCTTTGGCTTGGGGTGACACAGGAAATGTTTTGTCCTAGCTGAGAGCGGGACTCAGGGCCTGGTCTCCCTCTTCTCCAGGGTGAGGCCCTCGAGCACTTGCGGCCCTTTCCGGACTCTGAACACCATGTACGAAGCAGGCACCGTCTGGGTGCGTCGCCTGGAGCATGCAGGCTCCGGGGCCTCGTGGCTGCCCTGGCTTCACCACTTCCTGGTGGAGAACACTTTCTTCCTTTTCCTGGCGTCAGCCCTGCTGCTGTGAGTCCTAAGGTGGGGGTGGCAGTGAGAGGCTGGCCTGAGTGAGTGTCCTGTGTTGTCCTGGACCTGTCATCAGCCTCCAGCCTGAGCCCCGTCTCCCCAGGGCTGTCATCTACCTGAACATCCAGGTCGTGAGGGGACAACGGAAGATCATCGGCCTGCTCAAGGAACAGATCCGGAACGTGAGTGACTGCCCGCCTGTGTGCCGAGCTTGCGGGGTTCCCCTCGGCACACCTATGATTGCTCTCTTTTGGGGGAGAAGAGTTTTACTCTGTAGCCCAGGCAATCATGTTGGGTTTCTCATCCACATCTTCTGTAGTGATGGGTGTCACACCCGGGGCCTCCTGTGTGCCAGGCAAACAACATTCTACCAGCTGAGTTACATTTCCATCACGGTTTTTTTTTTTTTTTTTTAATTTTAAAAGGTTTTTAACTTCCAATATTTTTTAAAAAGATTTTTTTATTTATATGAGTATACTGCAGTGGTCTTTAGACACACCAGAAGAGGGCATCAGGCCCCATTACAGATGGTTGTGAGCCACCATGTGGTTGCTGGGAATTGAACTCAGGACCTCTGGAAGAACAGTCAGTGCTCTTAACCGCTGAGCCATCTCTTCAGCGCTTATTTTCAGTTTTTAAATTTAGTGATTGTGTGTGGAGTTGCTTCTCCCACTTCTTTGTGGGTTCTGGGGATCCACCTGACAGCCTTGGTTTTTGTTTTTTGAGATAGGGTGTTAACTTTGTAGCTCAGGCTGACCTTAATCTCAAAGTGATCCTCCTGGATTAGTGTGAAACACTTGGGTGTGACTGGGGTTATGCGGAGAGCAAGTGTGAAGTGGCCAGGCCTTGGGACGGAGTGGGCAAGGAACCTGCTGTCTGGTGTGGGTGTGGGAACAGTGTGGGCGCATGTTACTGTAAGGCGCTAGGTATCTCTGGGGCTGTGTACACACACAGGCTGTCAGAAGGGGTCAGGACTACAAAAACAATTGTATTACGGAGACAGCATGCAGTTACATAATGAGACCAGCCCGGGCTTCAGGAGACCCCATCTCCAGAGGATGTGTAGGAGAGGAGTGGCAGGCTTGTCTAAGGCAGAGGCAGGGCCAGTTGAGATTGCACTGGGCTGGCTCCTAGGCCTTCACAGTGAAACCAATTTTTAACCTTATTACTAGACTTAGATCCACACATATGCTCACTTCTGAGTTTTCTTTCACCTTTTTCATTTCTGAGACATAGTCTTACTATGTAGCTTTAGCTAGCTTAGCGTTTGCTATGGAGACAGGGCCACGATCACAGAGATCTGCTTGCCCCTGCCTCCTGCGCTGGGACCAGGTGTGGGCCACCATGCTCAAGCCCCTCTGACTGCTCCTTGTGATGTTTCTGCTTCCCACGTGAGCTCCACAGGAAGCCTGGAACAGGCCAACTCCAGGATGCAGGGCTGGACGTTTCTCATGCTTGTGTTCTGGCTGTTCTAGGAAGGAGAGGACAAGATCTTCCTCATCAACAAGCTTCACTCTGTTTACGACGAGGAGGGAAGGAGCAGGTGATGGCGAGGCCTATGTGAGTGGGTTGGGGAGGGAGGAGGGAAAGCTGTGTCAGCGGTCCTCCTTCAGTGAGGTGTCTCTGGGCTCCAGGAGTCAGCTCCTGGCTTGCCCCACCCACTGCCTTCAGTGTCCCTGTTGCCTCCTGTTAAAGCTGTTTTGGCGACTGCTGGTATGCAGGGATTTGTGTCATCAGGACACCTTGGGGATGAAGAGTCACATTCAGGCACCAATGAGGCAGCCAGCTTTATTTTTTTAAACATTAAAAAAAAATTATGCTGGGTCTCTGTGAGTTTGAGGTGAGCCTGATCTATCAAAGTGAGTTCCATGACAGCTAGGGCGGTTATATAGAGAAACCTTGTCTTGGAAAAAGCAAAAAGAAAAACTTTCTGTGTATGGATAGTGTTTTGCTTGCATGTATGTCTGTGTGCCATGTGTGCCTGTGGAGGTCAGAGGGCATCAGATCCCTTGGAACTGGAGTTAAGCTGTCACGTGGGTGCTGTGAACTGAACCTGGGTTTGCTGGAAGAGCAACAAGTGCCCACCTCTCCACTCTCACAGCCTAGTTTTCTAGTGACTTCGAAAATAAGGATTTCTTCCTGCTGAGTGGGGCACGGACACCACATTACACTGCACACCTACTGAAGTCCCCCCACCCTCCAGCAAGCTGAGGTCTGTTCCCTCAGGCCAAGCCTGCGGGACCTCAGCTGCAACCATGAGGGGTCCTCACACTGAGGCTGATGTCCTACACTGAAGGCATCTCAGAATATCCAGTCATTCTGGGCCTTGGGCTACCTTGCAAAGGAACCCGAGGTCAGACACACAGCGCTGCCCTTGTGCCTTGTGGAGACTGGTGTTTTCCTTAGCAAGGCAGGGGTGGGGGGAGCAGTGGTGGTCTTGGTTCCATCCGGTCCTCACAGCTGGTGTTATGTGCTGTGCTCTTTGAGTCCCTGTATTGATGACAGGCCTTCTGTGAGGGGTCTGTTACTGCAAGCTGCTCCCCACAAGGCTGCTGATACCCCAAAGCTTTGGACTACAAAATGGCCAGTTCACATGGCTCAGCAGCGCTCTCAAGCAAATTCCTGGAACGTAATCCTTGTCTCTTCACATTCCCATGTCAGTCTTGTCTTCGCTGCTGTGTGGGAGGCCTGGCATGAATTCTCAGGGCCTCAGAGCATCCACTGACCTACCATCCATTGTTGGGTCACCCTGAGTTTTGCTTCTGGCAGATCTGGCAGAACCCAGGAAACTACCTGTGCCATACCACCTTCCCGGCCCAAGGATGGAGGGGACAGAAAGGAACTGTGTAACCCCAGTCACCATGATCCTGAAGGCAGAGACTTGGACCTGAGATCCCCACAGGACATGGCAGTAGAGTGACTTCCCACAAACTCAAGTTGGCATGGAGCAAGGATGTGGGCCCCCTTTCCCTGGCTTTTATGGGTGGGGAGGGTGTATCTACACAGCCCTCGGTGTCCTGGCACTTTCTATAGACCAGGCTGGTCTTGAAGTCAGAGAGCCACCTGCTTCTCCCTTCCGAGTGCTGGAACCAAAGGCGTGCATGCACTCCTTTTAAAATTCTGATTAAATGGTTTTGCAATATGAGTTTGTATTTTGGGATGAGCTTGGGACCTGTACCTGCTGGTTGCTTGGGACTCACTAGGCCTTCCATGGGAAGCTCAGGGGTTGGGTTAAGTGAAGGCCGCCCTCTACTGGTAGAGAGGAAGTGGCCACGTTCTTGTGGGCAGGATGGAAAAGTCTGTGCCAGGGAGAAACCAACCAATCAGTGGTGATGATGTCATGTGGACATAAAAGGAGTGCAGATTCAGGGAAGGGCTCATGCCAGGGACAACCTGATGCTTCAGGTGAGAAGCCCTTCAGAAGAGGGACCGCCAGCATCCTGTCTAGGGGGTGGACAGCTTTCTTTCTTCGAGATGCCCTGGGTGGGCTGAGCCCAGGAGCTTGTAGGGCGCCCTGACACTGTAGCATAGGGCCCTGCAGGTCTGGATGGCCTTCACTGGATCATCTGCCGGGGGGGCACTACCTTGCGCTGGGCGGGACTTGCCAACAGCACTGGGCCCTCCCTTCTCCATTTGTTAGTGAAGACAAGCCCTGCTGGCCACCAGCCATTCCCCAGCTGATCCAGTGTCACCCCTAAGGCCGGCGACATGAAAAGCTCATGCCATTTACAGCTGACATAGGCTGGATGGTGCTTGTGTCTCCAGGCAGGAGTGATGAACACACACCTGTGGGCACTCCAGATTTCCTAACCAACCTGAGTAAGGCACTTGCACTGAGTAAGGCAACACTGGACAGTAGCCTCAAGCGTTATCAGTTCAGACCTCTGGAGCCCAGTTCTGCCTCACAAGGTCAGGGACCCACCACTAAGGAGGGAAAACTGCCTGGGGTGTTTTCTAGAATTGCCCGCATTGGCTTCTATCAGCCCTGGTCCAGGTGTGCAGTGACTCCCATCACAAGGGTCCAGGCGCTGCCGGAGCAGTCTGCGCCTGCTGCCCACGCTTTTGTTTCTCCTCACCTTCATACCTTACCCTGGGACAGGCTCTGCTGCAGAGCCACCCTCATCGGTGTCGCTGGCATGGGGAGGAGGGAAGAAGGATGAGTTAGCTGTCCATTTGCACTTCACACTGAATCTAGAACTCGACCCTCTACCCCAGGCTGGGATCACCATTCCTGTCACTACTGACTATTGGTCTTGGCTACATAGAGGAGCACATGGGGTTTGGAACCACCAGTACCTGTACCACCCAGACATCCTTCGTGAGTACACAAGCCTAGCACCATGATTCTGAGAGGCCAAGGCTGCAGTCTGGCACCATCTGTCACGCAGACACCTAAGCTGAAAACTGTTGACGAGCATGGGACTCACAGGCCTCAGGGGCCTATGAGGGTGCCTTCATCAGCAGTGACTCCCTGAGAAGTACTGGCACCCAAGGAAACACCTCACCCCAGCCTTCTGCGTCTTTTCAAAGTTCTGTGGCTGCAAAGGAACTTCCCGAGATCCCTCACCGCCAATGTCTTCCTCCAGCTTCAGTCTAGGCTAGCCCACAGTAGTTTGCAACCTAGCTCACGCCCCTGTCAAGGGCTTGCCCACCTCTGCAGGCCTCTCCTCTGCCATCCTGCCACCTTGGCCAGGTACCTTGCCATCACTGCTATGCCAATCTTGTCAGAACAGTGCGGTGACAGGGCAGGTCCAAACCTCCCACTTCCTGGATCACTGACATCAGGCCTACTTCATCCCATCCAGTCACACGAGGCCTTTTCTGTTGGTCTTCATCATTCTGCTCCTCACTGTTAAAAATTCAACACAGCTTCAATGGCCAGAGCCTGTGGCACCTCTGCCACAAAGCCAACTGCCCACTCCTGGGACGTCTTCAAGGCGTAGCATTTCAGACACAAGTCATGGCTTCTTTACCCACAAGAGACGAAAGCACCCGTGTGCTGTGCGCCGCTATTAGTCTGGCCTTGTCTGCTCTTCCTCTGCCGCTCTGGCCAGCAGAGCTGAAGTTCCTGAAAGGCCAAGGGCAGTGTGACATTCTGAGCCTCATTCTTCCTCTGGTCTTTTGGCTCCTCTGGGGCCAGGGCCCCTTCAGTGACTTCCTTGGCAGAACCGGCAGCTCCTGTTCTTTCCTGTGAGTCCCCTGCCGTAGGCCAAGGCTCATCCTCAGCACATGTTGGTTAGAGGGTGAAAGCTGACCTAGTGTTTCCACTTCGTGTTACCCATGATCCTGCTGGCAGCGGTGCCATTTTGTGCACATTAGCTACTATGGTTTTAGGGGAAAGAGATCAATAAAGCAATTAGGAAGCACACTGTTGTCTTTTCTGAGTTGGGGTCTTGCTGCGTGGTGGTCTGATTTGGTCTTGAGCCTGTAGACACAGGCAACACTACTCCTCAGCCTCTTGTGTGCTGGGGATGGAACCCAGGGCCTGTGCCTGCACACAGAGACCACAGAGCTACACCCCAACTTCTATATTACTATGACTGTTTTGAATGCCTGCACTGGGCATGTGAGCGAGCGTGGGGTGGTGGTCCGGGGAGGACGTGGAAGCTGGGATGCCTCCCAGTGACTACTGAAAGGAGCCACATATTTGCAGCAGAACCAAAGAGCAAAGGCTATTCTCAACTCAAGTCAAAGAGCCCAGGCTGCGAGGTTAGCCCGGAATGAGCAAACTCCACACGAAAAGGAAGTACCTGCCTTTCACAGATGAAAGACACAGCAATTACGTCAATAGCCAAGAAAAACTGCAGTTTATTAAGACTCAACAAAGCGCTGTATTTTTGAAAGCAACCTCCGGTGTGCGTCCAACCACCACATTCCAAGAGGAGGGCACTAAGCGCCACAAACTTTTTTCTTTTAATCTTAAGAGTCAGAGACATTTTAAATTCAAAAGGTTCAAAAAAGAAAAAAAAAGAAAGGGGGTGGGGGAAGCCCACAAAAACTGAAAACATCCTTTACTTCCATCCCCAGTTTTAAAACAGGAGTTTTTCTACAACTCAGTGCTAAATGGCAGCATGGCAAGCCGTGCATCTGGGAGCGCACACGCGCGCACACGCACATATTTGATATACATACATCAAATATCTAGGACGCACGTGATGGCGATGAGATGCAGTCACTCTGAGGAGGGCCGTTCCGTGGGATACATGACAAAACTCGAACAAGTTTTGAACCCAGTTGTGCATAGTTCCTGATCCTCTAGAAAACAGTGCTTTTCTGCAATCTTGCAGGACTTGCTTTCTTTCTTTTTGTTTTGATAAAACCATTAAAAAGCTAATTAAAAAATGTAATGCACAAGTTTCCCGACCACACAGGCAGGGAGTACAATGTTCATATATCTTTCTAAAACATACTTGAGGGTGTGTTATTTCATTGTCTTTCTTCCTTGTAAAACAATCAAAACATTGATCATCTTTAAAACATAAAGCAATTTTTAATATATAAAGCACTCTTCAAACATCTATTTCTCTTGAGTCCATTATTTGGTAAATATGTAACTGCTACACATTAGAGATTAGGTATTTTTCTTCTTTGTGTGTGTGTGGTTTTTTTTTTTCTTTTTTTCTTCCTTTCTTTTTTTCTTTTTTTTTTTTCTTTTCTTTTCTTTTTTTTAAATAACATCTTCAGTGCTAGGAGTTGGGTTTAAAAACACATGAAGTGGTGTGGAGCCGCCCCCGGGAGCCCTGGCGTTCCTGAGAGCGGGCTGGCGTGTGCAAGACAGAGACCACGAGGCCTCGTCACCTTGAGGAGGGGTGAAGACAGTCAACAGAGTCCGCGACGGCTGGAGGGAACAGCATGTCCCATCCCAGAGCTCTGAAGCAACACATCTGTATCTGAAAATAGGTTTCTGTTTGTTTGCTTGTTTTTTTTTTTTTTAAATGATGGAAGTCTTTTTTTTATTCCTTTTAACATTTTTAATTTTTTTTTTTTAAATTTTATTTTAAAGTCTGAAGGAGAAAAAACGTCTGTAAACAGGTGGGAGCGCAAACAGAGCTCCTCCAAAAGCAGTCATAACCACGTCCGCGTGCTGGGCGCTCCGTGCGCACGCGCCGCACCCAGTCTCTACAAGTATCTATGGCCACAGTTCAACAACAGTTTGTTTTTCTCTTTAACTTTATAGTCCAGATGGGAAGTGGTGCAATACTCTGGTCATGATCTTCTCGCATTAGTCCACAATGAGAAGCTGCTGAAGGTAGATAGACAGATTATTTCTCCAGAGATATACACTGTAACTTTAAATGCAACAACAGAGTCCTTGAGTAAACATTTACACGTGAATTGTCACCAGCCCTGTCGTGAACTCTCTTCACTGTTTAGGATTAGCTAAAGGAAGGGCAGGGACACCTCAGTGCAAAGTTAGAAGCAAATAACAACAATGAGAACATTTGACCAATGCCAAAACAAAACAAAACAAAAGCATATACTGAATAGAAGGGAAACCCACAGTTAAGTCCCTCACACACTCTCAAACACACATGCACAGTAAGCACTGACTGTGCAAGAGCTCACATTCCGCACGCGCACACACACGCGTGCACACACATACACACACACACACACACACACACACACACACACACGCACACGTAGGCTATGAACGTAGGCATTTCCTAGAGCCTGTTTCTGTGCACGGATGTCAACGTGGAAGTGTTCACATTTCAGTATTGGCCTGCTGGGTTCAAGTATTTGCATGTTTGATATGTCTTTTTTTTTTTTTTTTTTTTTTAAACTTTTAAAAAATATTTTTTGGGGATTAAAAAAAAAGCGACATGAAAAGGTAACGAAACAAGGGAAATGTGCGCAGGCGATCCGGGGACAGAGCACTGGCCACGCCCTCAGCCCTGTGCCCGTACAACGCAGCCGCCTGTCCCGCCCGCCTCTGGTAATGTGCATAATCGTCACAGGCTCACTTTAAATAGGCTTCAAGTCTCCCCCCACCCCACCATAAAATAACCCTTTCCAGCCCACAATCTGAAAAGTGCCCTTCATGATAGAACTATTCTAAGCAGCTTTTATACTTAAAACTCAAAATGACAACACACTGTACAAACATAAGACGACATGAAATAAAAAGCTATGAGGAACATCCTGTCATTAGCACGACACTGACCAAACTCAGCCCGCACTGTTCTTAACAGTTCGCAAGGGCTGAGGCCAAGGTTCATCTTCAGAACTGGACAGAGGTACTCGAAGGGGCAGCTTGTCCATTAGGCGGAGCTTCAGAGCCAGGCCTGGCACGGTCAGCTCTCTTCTCCCCAGTGACCGTGACCCCTAGATGGACTCGCCGCTGAGCAGGTCCCCAGGCAGCAGAGTGTTGAGAGGCGTGGGGCTGCCGATCACCCTGGCGTCATCAGCACTGGGCGGGCCCCACAGGCTGCTTGAGTACTGGGGGACCCCACCCCACAGCAGCTCACTGCTGCCTTTGCCGCTCAGGCACGGGGTGTTCCAGTGGGCAGTGTCGCTGCGAACTAGGCCGTGGGTGCTGCCCGAGGTGCCCAGCCTGGGCTGGCTGCCCCCGCTGCTGGACTGCCAGCTGGAGGTTGGGGGAAGGGCTTGGCCTTGGGCCAGGAACCGGTTCACTTCTTCTTCACCAGCAAACTCAGCCAAGATGGTGGTGTTTCCCAGTACACACCTACAAGGCAAGAGGCTGGGTAAGTGTGTCACCCCTAGTCCCGAGTCTGTCCTACCAGGAAAGACAGACAAAAGTATCACCGTGTCACAGGCTACCACGACCCCGTTCCCCCCCCACTTTAGACTCCCCACAGCCACAGAGGATTGATGTGTGGAGTTCATGTTTAAGTGTGCTGTACGGTGGAGGCTCAGCTGGCGTCAGTGTTCCATGTCAGTGACTCTGTGGAGCAGGTCTCTATGTACTCTGCATGGAAAACACCCTCAAGAAGACAATGGGCTGCTGTCAGCAACCCTGGAATCTGGGAGGGTAGGGGCTCCTTTTGGTCTCTTCCTAGGGGACACACAGACAGACACAAACCAACACAGTGACTACAGGGAGAGGATGGCTGCCTATAAGCAGAGGACCTAGGCCTCAGAAGTCAAGTCTGCCCATACTCTGGCCTTGGACGTCCAGTCTCCAGAAATAGTTCTATTGATCAGGGCGCAACCTGGGGTGCAGCATGGGGTGCCACAGCACTCACGCACCCCTCCTAACACTATTGGGCACTTGTGGCTACTTGGCAGTATGAGGGGCTGGGAGAACATACATGTGCAGAGACTTCTGGGCCTTGGCGGCTTCGTCCTTGGAACTGTATCGGACCACAGCGTTGCCTTGGGTTAGGTTCAGGTGGAACGTGACGAGAGGTCCATGCTGCAAACACAGTGTCCGCAGTGTGGAGCCATCAATCTAAGAGAGAAGCAAACACTGGATGCAAGCACTGCATACGAGAACACATTTCCTTTGACAGGCTCACGACTGTAACTGACACTGAAAGATGCCTCTGTGGCCAGGCAGCTCATGTATGGCACTTCAGTTACATTAGCCAGAGGGAAAGGCCAAAGTCCCATTCTGGGTTCTGCAGTTCGCAAAAAGCACAGCAGCAGGCTTGTAGTACTGCAGTGACAGGCCTGGTCTGTACCAGAGAATGGTGACAACAGGCTGACCTTAGAGCTGAGATGGCCAAACCTCCTCAAATGGTTTGTAAGATGGATGGTTCTCCTTACAGGAGTATACTTGTCAGTTCTGGAAGGGCAAATAAGCCGCCAGAAACATGGCCGAGAGAATGACCTGTGTTTACCCACACTTGCCTGTCCGCACTCACACTTGCCCGAATTCACACCTGCCCGCAGTCACATTTGTTTGCACCCACACCTGCCCACACAAACACCTGCCCGCACTCACACTTGCCTCTGCCACTCTGGGCTCTGGAGGAAGAAGCCTGACACAGACAGTTATCTGCTCCAGGGGCAAAGTAGGTGCCCTTAGGCATAAGCAGTTACCAATGGGTATGACATGACAGGCCTTCCTGTACCTGGGGTGTGAGATTGCGCAGAACGAGCCAGCTGCTTGTTCTTCCTGAGGTGTCAGTACTCCATGCAGAACCTGTATGACAAGTCCATGGGACAAGAATTCAATTGACAGGCCATATTTTTAGTCTGAACTAAACCACACAGCAAGCTCTAGTCCTCCAGTCCTGTGGAAGCTGTGGCACCTTTTGATAAGCCCAATCTCATATTACTGCAGATTCCATCCACAGGCTATGAAAACCCTGACCTCCCAAATACGCCTATTACCAGAGGCCTGTCCTTTTCTGTTGGGAGGAGGTCAGATTTGACGGTTGCCGAGAGTCAGCTGCAGTTCTAGTTTCTGCTTTGCTGACACCTAGCCTTCACTTGGAATCGACACACTTAGAACTCTGCTTAATGAAATAAGGTAAGTGCAATGGGCAGGGCTGCTGCCAGAGGCTGGGTTCTGCTCACAGGGTCTGCAGCTCTTCTGTGTACCCAAAGGAACCCAGTGACTGCACACGGGAGGCAGGAGCTTGGTGGGAGGGACCTACTGTGCGACATAACAAACACTTCAAAGGTACCTTACTTTTTGGTGTCGCAAGCCCTTACATTTCCATGGAACCTTGTGAAGAAATTAAGACCTCTGTGCTGGCTGAGATGGGTAGGAAGCCTAGACTGGCTGAATGGTCTTTTTGAGGACAACATGGTCCATGAGGTACATGTTTCCAATGCCCTGCCAGTGTAAGATGCTCTACCTCTTTCTTAACCTCCAGGCTCCTGAGGTCTGATGAAAAGCATGGGATAAAACAGGCACACTTCCTAAACCACATGTAGAGTACCTATGAGTGCCCTACGCCAGTCAACAGGAGTTACCTGAGCAATGCTTACCCGAGGAGTAGGAGCTGGTCCAGCCAAGGGGGCTGGTGCCCCAGGTGGAGGAAGGCTTGGGATTGGCTAAGCCTGGAGGCGGCCTGGTGGGTGCAGTAGTGTTTCTGGGTACCTTCCATAGCTCATGAGACAGAGAGGCTTGCGTGTGAGAGGCTGGGCCTGAGGACCATGTTGATTTAATATCGGACAGCTTACCTAGAAGGAGAGAGAGAGCATGTGCATGGATACATGCAGAGAGTTGACTGAAGCTCTGGAAGCTGGCTGGACACTGATCCCACAGACGGGAAAGATCAACAGCGACAAAGCATCATAGTGCATTCTGTCTTATGCTGTCCCTGCCTCTCTGCTGCCCAAGCGGTCTCCAACTGTTGGGTTCCGGTGACCTTTCTGCCTCAGCCTCCTGGGCTGATGAACTGGTGACTGTACCATTGCTCCTTTACTCCCTTCTAACTTCTGCTCACAGACACCATGTGCGTGCTGTGTAGACTTGCTGACTGCTGACACTTCATCAGCTTGCTATCACTGGCCGTGGAGAAAACAATAGTTTTGAAGTTTAATCTTTTTAAAAAATTTGTGTTCGTTTGATTGAGATAGGATCACCAAGATTGGCCTTGAGCCTGTGGTAATCTTTCTGCTTCTGCCTCTAAAGTGATAGAATTACAGGCCCGAGTCACTATACCTGATTTATATGGTGTTGGGAATGGACTCCAGGGCTTAGTGACTGCTGGGCAAGCACTCTGTCCACTGGGCCACATCCCTAGCCTTCTGCAATTCAGTCTCATCAGCCAGCTGTGCTGGGATGGTCATGGTCAGAGGTATGGCCCGCACACAGGCTTCTTGTACAATGTCTAGGGGCATTAGCCCCCTCAGAGAAATGCGCCTGACAGACATGCCTCCAATAGCCACTATAATCTCCCAAGGGCCCAGGGACAGCCTTTTTCTATCTAGCTGTAGACACAGATGCCTCCACTGCTTCTGAACTGAGGTGCAGCCCAGGCACGCTGGCTGGGTATGCAGTAATTAGAGCTCACTGGGAGAAACACAAAAGCAATGGTCACTACCAGCCCAAGCTCCCCACCACCCCCTCACTCCCGTGTATAGCATGTTCCTGAGACACATCACAATACAGATGTGATCTACCCGCTCTCCTCTCAGACTGGCCAATAGGAGGACTACAGCTTCATCGTGAACAGATGCTAGACACTCTGGAAACAAAATGCTATCAACAAAGGTGCTTTTTATTCTGCCTTTTTTCTTTAGCCCCTCCCCAGTGGAGGTATAACGATTTAAACACACGTCTCTGTCAACATCAACAGGAGTGGAAACAGTCTAGCAGCAGCAGCAGCAGCAGCAGCAGCAGCAGCAGCAGCAGCTTTGTATCTGTTAACATGATGCTGAACTACATCAACGCTGTTCTCGTCTCCAGGTACAGAGTGTTACAGCAACTGCCAAGGAAGAGGGACTTCAGAACCATCTTCTGTGGGAGTTCCATGCAGCAAGGTGCACCACACTAGTTTAAAAATCTGGATAAGGTTTGATGAATACAAGTTTATCCACACATCTAAGACAGTGTGTACAGATTTTATGTCTTTGTCTAAGACAGTTTTTATAAGGCCTAGTGTGGTAGCATGTGCCTTTAATCCCAACACTAGGGAGACAGATGCAGGTCAATCTCTTTAAATTTGAGGCCAGCCAGCAGGGCTACATATAGAAACCCTGTCTAAAAAATTGTTTTTAATAATAAACAGTTCTCCTTTATTTTACTCTAGAAGACTTTTCTTTTATGTGAAGGAGTTGTGAGGTCTGCAGTATCGTGAGAATGCTTCAGCAGGACGACAGAACATGGGCTCACAGCAGGTCCTGACGCAGTCTCCTCTAACCCACTTCACACCCAGGAAGCACATGTCTAGTTGCTGCCTGCTTTGCCTGTCTCACAAGCCTGTGTTGCCGCTGTGGGGAGAAGGGGAAGCTGTCCTACTCAGGTGGGACCTACATATTACACAGTCTTCACTACCCCAGGAAGAGACTTTATCACCTTCATTCTGCATGTGAAGTCACAAGTTCCTACCGCTGAGCTGGTCAAGACTATGCCTGGCTTCATCATACATGGCCTCCCTGTCCATAAGGAGCAATGGACCAACAGGAAAAGCTGGTTTTGTTTAGGGAGAGAAGGGAAAAGCTACCTGCAGGCCTAGAGGCTAATTCATACCTCCAGCACAGGACAGTGAGGCAATGCTGATGAAAGAGCCACTGTAGCCAGAGGCATTGAGTGGTCAGGCACTTTGAGAAGACTGTGGGAAGAACCCGCAGAAGCAAACGCACTAAGACAGGGACCCGGAAGCGTGCAGTGAGCAGTGTGGATGGGTACAGGCTGCCGTGGGGCAACAGAGTAGGGAGGGAGACAGGGCTGTCTCTCCCAGCTCCCGGGAAAGCTTACAACAGACCTTCTGGAAAGTTCCAGAAAACCAAGGAGACATGGGTAGGAAGCACCTGAGGTGAGAAGGTCATGAGAAAGGTAACACTGAAAAGACAGCTAAAATACCATGCCAAGATGCTGAACACCACAGGGCTTCCCTCCCTAATGGAGAAGAATTTAAACACAGGCAATTCTCCTTTTTCAGCTCAAACAAAAGACACAAAATTAAAAATACAAACTTCTCAATATAAACCTTGGTATATGTAAAAACAAGAGAACTTTTCTGATCCTAGATCTTAGTTCCAGTTCCCACAGGGACCTGGGGTAATGGAGGCATCTGTCCCAATCACTGTGTTCACCCAGAGCCATCACTTTCTATTCAGAGACCCTTGTCCCTGCTCCTAGAGGGCACGTGGGCATTTGGGCTACTCTTGTGGGTTCCTCCCAGCTTGGTTTGGATGTGGTCATGCCTCTTTCTTAAGTCTGACGCTATGGGCTGGGGATGGTGCCAGACCTGTTGGAGGCAGGCAGAAGAGCTCCTCCAACTGACACCCAGGCAGAGCTCGGCTGTTATGTCTAGCAACACACACAGCATCAATGACTTTTTTCTTTGGTTTTTCGAGACAGGGTTTCTCTGTGTAGCCCTGGCTGTCCTGGAACTCACTCTGTAGACCAGGCTGGCCTCGAACTCAGAAACCCACCTGCCTCTGCCTCCCAAGTGCTGGGATTAAAGGCGTGTGCCACCACTGCCGGGCCATCAATGACTTCTTAAAAGCCACTCTCACCCTCACTCAGTCAACTGCACCTCTGCATATGCTCTGCTGTCTCCTAGCGCCACTTGACAGCTGACAGTAACTCCTAGGCTGTGACCTTCAGTTTTAAAAGATGTCTGCTCTACCAACAGGCCTAAGTCACTTACTTGGCCACCAACATCAGTAGTCTAAGATCACAAGATGGGTGCTGTCTTGGTTTGAGCCTTAAGAAGTTCGTCTAAGGGGGCTGGAGAGATGGCTCAGGGGTTAAGAGCACTGACTGTTCTTCCAGAGGTCCTGAGTTCAATTCCCAGCAACCACATGGTGGCTCACAACCATCTGTAATGGGATCTGATGCCCTCTTCTGGTGTGTCTGAAGACAGCTACAGTGTACTCATATACATTAAATAAATATATAAATCTTCACAAAAGAAGTGTGTCTAAATCCTACACTTGTACGTGGCCCAGCACGGCTCCCACACCTCATGTCATAGAGGCTGTGCCAAAACAGCATCAAGAATTAGGCAGACAACAGAAAGGCTGGAGTGATGGGGTATGCATTCACTACTCCTTTAATCCCAGCACTCTGGAGGCACAGACAGGGTGAGCTCTCTGAGTCTGAAGCTAGCCTGGTCTACAAAATGAGTTCTAGGATAGCCAGGACAACATTTTAAGACCTTGTCTCAAAAAAGTAAACAAAGACCAGAGGGATGAACAGAGGCTCAATTCCCTTTCAAATCAAAGAGATTGCAAGAAAAACCTTGTCATAAAAGGGTAATCGCCGAAGTTGTGATCGCTTTACACAACATTGTAAAGAAATGCTATGAATGACTTGCTGGCTGAAGATTCTTCATCCACATAGGGGTTTTGTTAGTGTTATTGTGGTGACTTGAATAGGTTTGGCCCCCACAGACTCATGTGTTTGAAAGCTTGGCCACAGGGAGTGGCACTATTAGGAGGTGTGGCCCTGTTGGAAGATGTGTGTCCCTGTGGGGATGGGCTTTGAGGTCTCCTATGTTCAAGCTACACTCAGTGTGACTCTCATGTAGAACTAACTCTTCAGCTCCTTCTCCAGCACCACGCCTGCCTGCATGGTCCCATGCTTCCCACCATGATGATAATGAACTAAAAATCTGAGCTCTAAGCTTTGTAAGAGCTGTCGTGGTCATGGTGTCTCTTCACAACAATAAAACCCGATGAGAACAGTCATATTGGGTTTGGTGTTTGTGGATTAGGGACAGTGTCTGCAAACTTCCAAAATCCGAAGCACATGTTGTTCTGAGTACATTGGCTAAGGGACACTCAACACAAGTCTACACCTCCCACAGGCTAAGCCTGGCATCTTCTGATGCCACACCTGGATCATGCCCACACAGCCAGATGATGCCTCTACAGGAGACTGGAGATCTGCCCACAGAAGGCAGGGGGTGGTTGACAGCCCTTCTTACCTCCACTCTTGAGGAGGTAGCGGTTGACATCCTGGATGGTGGTGTTGATGGTAGGTCCTGTAGGGACACTGCCAGGAGTGACATCAGGATCATTCTCAGGATCAATATTCTGAAGTCCTTTCCATGGAACTCCAGGATGGAATTCTGTTCATGGAAACCAAAATGGGGCTGCATACTAGAGCACCTTCACACTGCATCATGACACTTAAAATTCATTTTTCCATATTTGTAGAAATTTCTAAAATCTGATGATTAGGCCCAGAGGTGCTCCTTGCTTGTTGCTCCAGCAACATTTCAGATACGAATGCCTTTCCCAGGTGGAGCTGGCGGTCCTTCCCCACTGACCCTGCCACTGGCCTTCTCTTACCTTCAACTGGGAAGCTACAGAATAATGCTTGACACCACCATACCCCATGTAGTCTTAATGGAAACCCCAGACTATGGACTTGATGTCTGCAGGACACACAGTGCAGCCCCAGGCTCTCAGCTCTAACTGCTCTCCTAGGCTCACAGCATACTTGAATCTACTGTTGCCCAGAAGTGTCATGTATCTTACCTGGGGGCCAGCTGATGCTGGAACCATTTGAGATTTTATCACTGTCAGATTTGGCACGTGACCAGCTATGGGGAACAGCTACAGGAGGACTGGCTGGTGACTCACTGTTCTGAATTAAATCGTACCGGCCGTAGGAGTCGTCAATGGAGGACTTACCTGGAGGCCCAATGCTTAGACCTCCAGGGATAGCACCTACAGAACAGGAAGCAGGGACAGAGTGAATCCTCTACCAGACACCCAGGAATACAGTACAACCTTCCCTTCTAGGTCCAGGATCTCACCCCTCGCAGTCTAGGGTTCTCTAAGAATTGTGTCAGTTAGCCCAAACATGATCTTTAGATGATCATTCTTTTGTGGTGCTAGATATAGAACTCAGGGCCCTGTGTATGCTAGGCCAAGCTTCTACCCCTGAGAGACACTGACTAACCCAAGTACTACCAATCACACACCATTACTGTTGAGATTTTTTTTTTTCCTGAGACAGGGTTTTTCTATATATTCCTGGCTGCCCTGGAATTCATTCTGTAGACCAGGTTGGCCTCAAACTCAGAAAGATCTGCCTTGAGCACTGGGACCCCAGGAGTGTACACTGTCACCTAGCTGTCAGCATCATCATTATTGCTTTTAGTGCTGTGGATCGAATCCAAGGCTTGTGCATGCTACATTAGCACACTGTGTTCTTCTGAGATGCTGTCATATAGTCTGGAGAGGCCTTGGATTTCATATGTAGCTAAGAACAACCCGAAACTCCTCCTCTCCCAACCTGCACCTCCCCAAATGCTGAAATGACACATGTGTGCCACCACAAACTATTTTAGGGTGTTAAGTTGGAAGGCTTCTTTCTTTCTGAGATAGGTAGGGTCTTCTGTACCTTACTTGCTGTATATTTAAAGATGCCCTTGAATTCCTGGATCTTCCTGGTTCTACCAGTCTATGCTGAGATTACAGGAGCGTACCACGTGGCAAGCCTCCTTTGCTGGTGCAGCCCATGCTTCCTGCCTCCCAGGCAAGCACTCTAACAACTGAGCTAATGCCCCTGGCCAGACTTGAACATTTTGGTTTGTGTATGTGCCCATGTGCATGGAGGACAGGCCATCAGCTGTCCTGTCTATCACTGTCCTCATCTTCTGGAGACAGGGAGGGTGTCTGACTCAACTTGGAGCTTGGCTGGAGCCAGCAAGCCCCAGTGATCTCCTCATCTGCTCCCAGACATACTGAGTATGTCACAGGCATTTGTGACCAAACTGGGTTTTATATCTCTTCTGAGGATTTGAATTGGGGTTCTCATGCTCGTGCAGCTGAGTGCTCTGGTCTGCTGAGCGTCTCCTCACTGACACCCTTCCTGACCTTTTTTATTTTCAAAATGTTAATCTTTATTTTTATTGCATGATTGTTGCCTGTATGTATGTCTGTTCACCATGTGTGTGCCTGGTCCCTGTGGAGGTCAGAAGAGGGCATCAGACCCCCTAAAACAGGAGTTAGGGGCAATTGTACTCCACTATTTAGGTGCTGGGAATCGAGCCTAGTTCCTCTGCAAGAGCAGCCAGTGGTCTTAACCTCTGAGTCATCTCTTCAGCTCCCTCCCCAGCTTTTTAAAATAGACTTAACTAAGTTTGGAACACTTGGGCTCAAGTGACCCTACTGTCTTGGCCTCTTAAGCAGCTAAATTCATGTCATGTACCCAGCAGTCCTGGCTGTGCTGGAATTCACTCTGTAGAGCAGCTGGCCTCAAATGCAGAGCTCTGCCTGCCTTTGGCTCTAAGAGCTAGGATTAAAGGTGTACGTCATAGTGCCGTTTGTGCTTTGGCTATAAACATAGATTCTTGAACTATCATTGACCGAGTTATATCCCTAGCTACACTGCAAATCTTTTATTTAAGAAAATAATTTTTGGGGGGACAGGTCTCATGAACACAGTCTGGCCTCCAACTTGTAAGTGGCCAAGGATGACCTTGAACTCCTAATCTTCCTGCCTCTACCTCATAACTGCTGGGATTACAGATCATTCCCCAATCACGTGAAACCGGGAATCTTTACACACTCATCTTAAGTCCTTCTGGGGACAAACATGGGTCCTCTTGGCTAGTGGCTGTATTTGCTGGTATCCCCAGGCCCCGCCCCGCTTTCTGCAGTGGAGCCCTTACTAAGCAAGAACAAAGTGGGCACTGGTTCATACAGAGAAACATGCAAAGGGACCAGACGGCATATGGAGGTTTTCTTGCTAGATTATCCATCAGCGGAATTTTCCTTTTAGATTACGTCACATGAAGAGAAAACTATATGCCTTATTACATTTCTTTTGTTCCACTCTGGTTCTGGGGATAGAACTCAGGACCTCACACATGTGAGACTAGTGCCCTACCACTGAATGGAGGCCACTGGAGGCCAGTCGGTGGCCTGTCTCTGACCACACCCTAGCCCTCTGCAGGCCAACATGATGATTAGCACTTTTGCTTCTTTCTCCTTTCTATCTGATACTTTTTGTGACTTTTTTTTTTTTGAAAGGTGATTCTTTTTAGTACTTTTTTGACATTAAGAAAATTTTAAAAAATTATTTTAAATTTAAATTTAAAATTAAATTAAAAAATTTTTAAATTATATATTTGTATATCCATGTGTGGGTATATACATGTGAGTGTAGGTACCCATAGAGGCCATGAAACTTCTGTTAGAAGCAGTTGTAAACCACCCAGTATGGGTGATAGAACTCAAGTCAGGTCTTCTGCTCTTCTCTGCTGAGCCATCTCTCGAGGCTTCAGTAGGTTCTTTTTGTTGGCAGAAAAAGGAATTAATTCAAGAGCACTGGGCTCTTTGGTGTTCTGGGGCATTTTCAATGATTGTGGGTTTGGAGCTAAGATCTGATGGTTATTTGGAGGTATTGTACAATGGCAGACTCCTTTTCTTCTGTTGTTGGAATTGAATTCACAGAAATGCACAGAACGAGAAGGGCTATTCCAGGCTACCCTGCCAATAAGTGAGGTAGAGCCTTTTGTGGGTGGGCATTTGGTAAGGGCATACTTACCATGCTTGCTAGGATTCTGGTCCAGGGGAGAAGCAGCACTAGACAAGTTACCCATGGAGTTGGGATGTGTCCACTGAGGCAGGCGTGACTGGGACTGAGATGGGTCCTTCACAGACAGACCACTGCTCATGTCTATGCTGCTGACATTCATGTTTGGGTTCAATCCAGCTGAAACACAGACACCGTCAGCACTTGCTCTTCCCTGAAAGATTCCACTACGAAAGCCCTCTTGGAGATTTAGCTTCCAACTTCAGGCACAGTCACACACTTCCATTGTAATTCTATCCCTTGGCCTTACAGCATTCTGGAGACAAGGTCTCACTATGTAGCCCCAGCTAACCTAAAACTCAAAGCACCCAGCCTGCCTCTGAATCCTGAATGCTGGAGTTACAGGCATGTACCACCTTGCTAGCCTTTGGTTTTGCCTTTATTTTGAGACAAAGTCTCAGTATGTCACCTCTAACTGGCCTGGAATTCACTATGTAGTCCAGGAAATTCAGTGTGGGATATTGGCTGAGACTATAAACTGCTCAGGATATTCAAATTGCTGAGTTCATATGAGACTGACAGGAACATTTCACACAACTTTGAACTAAAAAATACTCCTAAGACTGCAAAATACAACCAAGCTGGACATTGTGAAAACTTTGGCAGAAATAGCTTCATTATTGTAAATAGTTTTACTGTGCTAAGATTTAAAACCTCTCCTTTTTATTTAGACAAAAGGGGGAAATGTTACAGGATTATTTGATCACAGTGTGACCCCTGAATTGTTGTTTACTGGAACTTGTTTCTAGTTGTTTCTAGCTGTGGTGTGGCTAAGCCTTAGCACACACCTTTAATCTAAGAGCTTTCTGCCTAAATACTGTAAACAAGACTAAATACAATCAACCAGCACCTGGCTCCTGAGTACTCACTGGTAACACTGGTTGACTGAGATTTTGTTCACAAACACCACCACCCTCCAGCGGCGAGGCCTGCATGGCCACTGTAACCCAGTCCATAATTCAAATGGTACGGCAGAGGGAGCCCTACCACTCAAGTAGAGTCAAACATTTTAGTTCTAAATTTTAGAGCAGGGGCCAAACATGTGAACATTCATGGGAGTATGTGGGTGAGCAATGCAGACCAAGGGCAAGGAAGCCAGTGGGCCTATGGGCCTGTCCTATGGCAAACAAAACAGGTTCTGCCCTGCCAGAAGCAGGCTCTGTGCAGCCAGCTGCTGCTTTTCCTTTCTGTTTTGCTTTTGAGACAAAGTCTCTCCATGTGCATTACATAGAGCAGGCTGGAAGTCATCACCCTGGAACTCACAGAGCTCTGTCTGCCTCGTTCTCCCAAGCACTGGGATTAAAGACATTTGCCATGACACTGGACGTGCATCCTGCTTTTGCTCAACATTTGAAGTATTTATACACAGTCACACACTTGTGAGTAGAACAGCTGTGTAAATCTGCCCAGGGGCTGCCTCCTCAATAGCCTCTGCTTTCCAGCCTTTATTTTCTCATGCAGATCTACCAGGTAAGGCAGCAACAGGGCTGGATGTCAGAGCAATCCAAAGTGCTATGTGGGACCACCTTGAACATACTAGTGCTTCTCTCTGCTGTACCCTGTAAGCTGGAAAGATGTCCTCATTACCCACTGAACTCTTACCTGTTTGTCTCGGCCTCGAGTCTAAATTTTAATCTTATATATTTTTTATTTTTTTGTTTTGAGAGAGGGTCTTGGTACATGATCTGGTTGGTCTGGTATTTGCTATACAGCCCAGGCTAATCTTGTACTGGCAGCAATCCTCCTGCATCCACTCCTTAATGCTGAGATCACAGGTTTATTTATCTTTTTAGCCTATCATGGTGAGGGAAGCAAACCTTTCACTCTGGAGAGCTTTTGTCTGTTTGTTTGTTTGCTTTTCAACACAGGGTAGCCCTGGCTGTCCCCAAACTCACAGAGATCCACCCACTTCTGCCTCCTAAGTGCTAGGATTAAAGGTGTGTGCCACCACTACCTGGCTTCATGTAACTTTTAAAAGAACTCTGCGATAAATATTTTTATATAGACAGCAGAACTGAGGCAAAAAGCAATCACTCAAACTGTACAAGTTAGCAGTGAGTAGAAACTGGTCTTTAGGAAGTCTAAGTCCTAAGCTAGGTCTTGCCAAGGGACAGTTGTGCTTCTATCAGTAAAGGAACAGTAAGAGACAGGACAGATAGTAAAGGATACAATGAGGCTTCTCTGTATAGTCTTCTGCTTCATTGTACGGGCAGAACACATTTATCATATACCAAGTAGGAAGACATGACATACCATTCTCTGTAAAAGTATGCATTAACATTCTAAGGCCTTTGCCCTCTTGGAGATGTGTATTTGAAGCTATTTATTCCCCTTGGTTCACGTCCACAGATTCTGGCAGCATCAGCACACAGCCCTGGAATGCTTCTCCTAGTTCCTGGTGACATTTCTCCCTAGCTGGTACCATAAAGTTTCCAGCATCAAGCCTGTTCTGACAAATTAGGTTCTATGTGCTGGGCAGTTACCACACACCTGTACTATAGGAGTGCAGGCCAGCCACAAACCTTATGGAGGGTCTACGTTACCACTGTGAGTACTCATCCTGACCAGATGAGACACATGCCCCTCTACAGCTGAGGCTGGAGGACAGAAGCTAGACAAGAATAGTAGAGACCTGAGTTTTAGTACTTGAGAGACAGAGACAGGAGAACTGCTGAGAGCTTTAGTTAGCCCGGGCTATAGTTTGAGGTGGTGTCTCATCGCACCACACAAAAACCAACACAGTAAAGATGAGAAAGCAGAATAAACATTGTGACAGAGGTGTTCCTGAGTCCTACTCCTAGTAGGCCCTGTTGTATAATTCAGGCTACTCCTCAACTCATAACCGTCCTACCTCCACCTTCCCAGTGCCGGAGTACAGGGGAGAGCCATGGTGTAGGGCTTCCCACTAATTATCTGTGGTACTAGTGAAACTTATGCTATGCTGAAGGCAGTGTTGCTCCCTCAAGAAAAAGCCTCTCGAGGCTGCCGAGCTGTCCATTTTGTGCTGTCCATTCCGCCTACTGCACAGCTTCTTGGTTAGCATAGGAAGGACTCCTCTACCTGGTGCACGCACCTCTGAAGTCCACAAAAGACTCACCAAGAGGGTAAGGAGCAAAGGTGTTGGGTGAAGACTGCTGCTCTTTGGTCTGCAGGTCGGGAAGGCCAGGAGCCTGGGGGTGAGGGGGGAAGCTATCCATGCCCGATTTGCCTGCAGAGGGGTGCAGAGACAGGTGCGGCGGGGGTGGTGGAGGTGGAGGCTGCTTTACAAGCAGGGCCTGGGCCAGCTGGCGCTGGTGCTGCTGGATCTGCTGCTGCAGATTAGTGATTGTGCGCGCAACCTGGCAGGTGGAAACACATACATATACCCATGCATGTTAGGCAGGGTTGAGGCAGAGCACGTAGCCCATCTACAGACTGAGTATATTCATACCTCAGCCTCTATCAGCTGGGCTAGCCTTGTCCCAAACCTAGTCTTGGGACTTTCCAAATACGGGGAATTGAACCAGAGAAAAGTCAACACTAAGCTAAGGGTTGATCCACTGGGGTTTCTTCTATTAGAATTAGAGCTAATGTCAAAAGTCAGTCTAAGGGACTCTTACTTGCTGCTCCTGTTGCCTCATGGGTCCAGAAACATTCCGCTGGGCCTGTAACATCTGCTGCTGGATTTGTAAACGTTGGTATGCCTGTTGATAGAAAAGTTGAAATACCCTAAGAAAGCTGTCAAAACAAGTGATTCAATCTTATTTACATTCAGAAAATAGAAAAAAAATATTTCAGAATGATCTAGATTAAAGGACAGACTGGCTAGACAATGTGGCAGAACACTGTAATGCTCTATCCAATAAACACGTGAACCAGACCTAAAGCATGTGGAGGACCGTCTCCTGGAGGACCGTCTCCTGGGCAAACTGGGAGGTGAGCACAATGCTCCTCTGTGTGCTCATGTACAAAGTCTTTTAATTTGATTATTTCAAAATGTTGGCTGAATATTAATTTTCTGTACAACACATTTTTTGGGAGACTTATTGGCTGGAGGACTCCTGCAGTTACTTCCGAATGAAACCCCTTGGATTCAGAGCCCTCCCTCCGAGGTCAGATGAGCAGTGCACAGCTGCTGTGAAGAGAGCACCATGTGCGGTGGCCTGACAGTTTCTCAGGAGCTCAGGATGCACTCGTGCGTGGGCTGCCACCCATGCTGGGGTAGACTTTTCAGTAACACAGCTACCCAAGCCACCCATCTCCTGTAAGTAACTCATATAAACTCACTAGACTCCAATCAAGACTCAAGCAGAACTGTTTCTTCTGTTTGTTGTTGGTGCCCATTTGATCCTATACAGAAGACTTAGTTAAGGAGAAGCAAGCAGAGTAGTGCTGTGCTGTTAAAACCCCTCAGGAGTTGTAAATAAGAGTATCCACTTAAGGATCCTCTACAACTGCTAAACATTCTGTAGCAATTTCTCCATTTTCCTGGAAGAAACGTTTATGCAGAACACATTAGGTACAAGCCAGCCGTTCTCTCCGCTTACAGCACGAGGAAAGCCTGCTGGAGAACAAACCTTGTCAGCCCCTCCCTCTCCAGGCTCTGCAGCATAACCCAGACAGAGGCTGTGCAGCTTCCAATACCCTTCCTGCGCTGGGTGAACTTGCCCCCAGCTACTGACATCAGTCCAGGAAGCAACATGGCTTCCTGAGTGTCTATGTCAGAAAGGCCTCCCTGCAGGTGACAGGCACAGGACTCCCTAGTTAGGAATCTAGAAACAGCCGGGGGGGTGGTGGCGCGCGCCTTTAATCCCAGCACTTGGGAGGCAGAGGCAGGCAGATTTCTGAGATTTCTAGGCCAGCCTGGTCTACAAAGTGAGTTCCAGCCAGGACTACACAGAGAAACCCTATCTCGAAAAACCAAAAAAAAAAAAAAAAAGGAATCTAGAAACAGCTTGATGGGGAAGCCACATGCTGCCTGAGTCCAGAGGTCTGTGCCTGCCCTCGAAACAATGATGGCCATTTAATAGTAAAAACAAGAGGACTACTTAAAATTAAGAATTCATGTATGCTAAATCACACAACTTTTAAGTACTCCTGGGTCTTCTTAGCTGCTCTCGACTGAGGTTCTGTGACCCTGAGTCTGAATAGGCTCCAGCAGTTGTCCCAGGTATGGCAGTAACTTCTCGTCTGTGACCCCATGATGGTGTTTGTGTTTACTAACTTTGGGAGGAGTGAGAAAATATTCACCCATGAGCACCTCTGAGACCAAGCACCAAGGAACAGACAAGCCAGGTTATAGATCTGTGAGACCATGAACAGGAAGGAGCGAAGACATTTGCAAAGCGTCGGAACAATATCCTTGAGCAAAAACCTTCTTAATTCACCAGTCACAGACCACAGTTGGATGTGGAAAACAGGGTGACCGCAAGCTCAGGGGTTTCTGCTGCCTGCTGACAGGCGCTGCATCTCTAGACTGGGCCCATCCCACTTACCAGCTGCAGCTGATAGAGCTGGTTCAACATCGTCATATGCTGAGGGTTAATTGGCGAGGTTAATAGTGCAGGGCTGAGACCAATGTTTTTTGCTGCAAACTGCAAAAGCTGTGCTTGAACCTGTTTAACAGAAAATACCTCATTAACAACCATCTCTATGGAAACGTTCACTTGTCTGTGTAGCTTTGTTTTGGGGTTCAAATTGGTTAACTGACAATTACATCTGTTTGCTGAACTTGAGAGGCCATTAGAACATTTTATGAACTTTTAAACAGTAGTTAACATGTTCAGAATACAAAAATATTTTAAAACTAATGTACTTTTTCAGCTGGGTGTGGTACATTAATCCTAGTAATTAGGGAGGTAGAGCAGGCAGATCTCTGTGAATTTGATGCCAGCCTGGTCTACAGAGTGAGTTCCAGGACATTCAGGGATACAGAGAAACCCTGTTAAATGAATGTATTAAATAAATAATTTTTTTTCTTTCTTTCTTGAGACAGGGTCTCATGTAGCTCAGGCTAGCCTTAAAGTGGCTATGTAGCAGATGGACTAGAATTCCTCCTGACCCTTTGGCCTCTACTTGCTGAGTCCTGGGATTACAGGCAAGGACCACCATGCAAGCCAGCTTCTAGAAGATTTCTTTTCTAAATATTTTAGCTGTACATTTTCTTTCCATGGCTTGAGGCCATTCCTATATTAGAGGTTAGTTTATGTTCTGCCAAAGGGAAACTTTAAGATCTGGAGGAGTTATTAGTCCAGCTAACTGCTGCCTGAGTAGGAGGAAGGTGCACTATCTTATGTAGGCCTCCAACAGTCTCCATAGGAGTTGCTACAACCTCATTAATACGGTTAACTATTTTTCAACCAAGTTCTAGCCATCTCAAATCACTGTACAGAACTGTTCTTTTCCACATGTCAACACTGTCTTCCTATGTGCAGGGACAGAATAGATGTCCCCCAAACTCCTAGGATGAATGAAACATTCTCAAATATGGTAGTGAAGGGGCTACAGAGATGGCTCAGTGGTTTAGAGTAGTTTTTGCTCTTGAGTTCAGTCCCAGTACCCACAAAAGAGGCCACACCTATTTGTAAGTAACTCCAGTTCCAAGGATTTAGACCCCCTCTTCTGACCTCTCTGTGTATCAGGCACACACATGGTGTACATGCACACATGCAGGCAAAACACTCACACACATAAAACTAACCAACCAACCCAACTAATTTAGAGGGGTGGAATTTTAGGAGGTGCTCAGGTTATGAGGACTCTGTCCTGAGTGGATCAGTGGCAAGCTGCTGCTTGCTCAACCCTCTGGATGCACGAAAGTCACCATTTAGGACGAGTAAGCCATGCACAGGTCAAATCCTCTGGATCCTTGCTCTGGGACTTGCGGCCCTCGGAACTGTAAGCTACTTGTACATTATCCATTTCAACAAACTACACAGCACTTTAAATTAAATATTACAGGTTATGGGATTAGCGTGATCTCTTTTAAAACAAATTAGAAATAAGGTTCTTCAGGAATCCCAGCTACCTGTTCGGTAGTAGAGGTCCCATGACAAGTGGGTTTGTTTCTGTCAGCAGAGTGCTCCTGGGTGGGTGGGGGGGGGCTTCAGCACACTCTTGCTCTTTCCAGGCAGAAACCATGATTATAGACTGACTGGAGTTGTGAGTTACCTCAGGTTCAATCAAGGATGTTATCAATATGAACTGATTGCTAGTATTCTTAACAAGGGATAAAGAATGTCATTCTGTAATTAGAACTAGGCCAAAGGCTAAAATTATTAATGTTCTAAAAGTAAACAGTGCTGATGTTTAAAAAACCAAAAAGGACAGACCTAGTGCCACACAACTCCACAGCCTCCTTCTCTTTACTCGTGCTGGACGTTAGGACTCTCTCCCAGTCTTCAGAATGCCACAATGGCCTCAAGGGGACACTAGTGGCACATGTACCGTGGTGGAAACCAAGAAATCTCTAATTGGATTTAAGGCCTACTCAGCAAAAGAAAAATCATGCTTGGTACTGGAAACTAGCCAACTGCCCAGAACTAGAAGTCATGGATCTTTTTTTTTTTTTTTTTTTTTTTTTTTTTTTTTTTTTTTTTTTTTTTTTTTTTTTCGAGACAGGGTTTCTCTGTGTACCCTTGGCTGTCCTGGAACTCACTCTGTAGACCAGGCTGGCCTCAAACTCAGAAATCCACCTGCCTCTGCCTCCCAAGTGCTGGGACTAAAGGCAAGCATCACCATTGCCCGGCCCGAAGTCATGGATCTTTGAGGAGAGCCTACAACTGCCACTTTACTAAGCCAGCATAAACCCCAACTATAAATACTTGTCCTTATACCCCCAATACATGCAGTCTTCCCCCATCCCCCCCATCAAGGAAACTTCTCTTTCCAACAGACAAGAGAGCATTGCAGAAAAGCATGACTGATAATACGGAGTTGTAGAGTCCAGTCCCAACAAGTAAGGACCTAAGGTTGGTTCAGAGATCAGTGTGGAAGAAGGCTGGAGGTTAAGAGCCAGAAAAGCAGGATGAATAGGAGCCAGTCTCCTAGAATGTCAGAGAACTATGTATGTCAAGTCTTGCCACCATGGCTGCCCATGTATGATCTGAACAGGTACACTACTGTGGAAGGGAAAGCTTAGGAGGCCTGAACCCTGGACAAAGAACGACAGGCAATTAAGGAATACTAAGAGAGAGAAATAACTTTTACCAGGGAAAGACAAACCAGTTGGTTATCCAACACCGAATTGTCAGCCCTGAAACACACACACAAGAAACATTACAGAAATGAGCAGGTCATATTTAGGAATGCACATGTGCATGCGCACACACACACACAACCACCATCGATCAAAGAAAAGGAGGCCACAAATGTGTGTGTGTTTAAGCAGAATCTTGCCCTTGCTGGGCATCCCTGGCTAGCCTTGAATTCATAGAGATCTTCTTGCTTCAAGAGAACATACATTGGAATGAGAGCAAGAAGGGGTGCAAGAAAGGATTCGGAGGAAGGAAAAGGAAGGGGGTACATAATGTAATTATATTTTTATCTAAAAAATATATACATATTTGAATCTCTCTCTCTCTCTCTCTCTCACACACACAAACACACACACACACACACACACACACACACACACACACGAATCTCTATGGGGTCTGGACTAGAGAGATGGCTCAGCAGTTAAGAGCACTGGCTGTTCTCGCAGAAGGCCTGGGTTTGAGTCCCAGCACCCACACAGCAGCTCGTTAACTCTGTTACTCCACTTGTGGGGATCTGATGCTCTCTTCAGTCCTCCAGGGGGACCTGGCACGCACATGGTGTACAGACATGAAGGCATCCCTGTAGATTCGTGGATATTGTGGTACACAACAGTAATCCTAGTACTTAGGAGATGGAGGCAAACGTACATGGATCCCTGTCAAGCCACCCTGGTCTACTTAGAGACCCTGTCTCTAAAAAAGAAAAAAAAAAAAAAAACAGAAAAATAAAATTTGAAGAAAGAAAGAAACAACGAGCACATGGTACTGGCTGGTTTTATGTCCACTGGACACAAGCTAGAGTCATCAGAGAGGAGAGAGACTTAATTGAGAATATGCCTCCATAAGACTGGGCTGTGGGCAAGCCTGGAGGGCATTTTCTAAATTAATGAGTGATGGGGGAGGGAGGGCCCAACCCATTGTATGTGGTCCTGGATGAGCAGGCTGAGCAAGCCACCGGAGCAAGCCTAGTAAGCACCCCTCCATGGCCTCTGCATTGGCTCCTGCCTCCGGGGTCCTGTTCTGCTGTCCTTCAGTGATCAACAGTGATTCAGAAGCAGAAGCCACACAGAGCTCTCCACCCCTTGCTTTTGGTTGTGTGTTTTATCACAAAAATAACAAGCCTACCTAGGACACATACCATGAAAACAATGAGCAAACACTACAACCACCCCACTAATCTCATCCGGCAAAGATCAGCTAGTATATACTAAGTATAACCCCCAATCTGGAGTGTGTGCGCACACACACACATACACACACACACACACACACACACACGCCCACCCCCACCACAGAATTTCTCTGTGTAGCCCTGGCTGTCCTGAAACTCCTCTGTAGACCAGTTAGCCTCAAGCTCACAGAGCTCCATCTGTCCCTGCCTCATGCAAGCTGGGGTTAAAGGTGAGGTCACCGGGCTCTGTGCATACACACACTTAAAAACCATCACCACTCTCTGTGCATGCACACTCTCACACTGTCACCATGCTCTGTGCACACACACTCACACTGTCACCACGCTCTGTACACATACAATCACACTGTCACCATGCTCTGGGCACACACACTCTCTCACACACCGTCACCACGCTCTGTGAACACACTGTCACACTGTCACCACGCTCTGTACATGCATACTCTCACACAACTCCAAGTGCTATCTCACTGATACACCCCTTGTCTTGGGTGTCCTGGTAGCCTTCTTGATGTTCTATACCAACAGTCTGCTTGTTCTCGTTCCAAATAACCCAGGATACTACTGTCAGGTTTATCACAATAATTTCCGGGATCCAGCCAGATCCAGATCCAAACCATACCAAGCACAGTGTGCAAAGCTTATTGGTCAGACCTGAGGGGATAGAAACTGAGGCACTTGAGCGCGGAGGCTGGGCTGGGAGGAATTAAGAGGCTGCACTGGCGGCGGCTGCATGGTCCTGGCTTGTGCTGCTCCGCTATTGCCAAACACACCCAGATTGCCACTCGGGATCTGCAGAAGACAGAACAGCTATTAAGAGGTTGGGGTAGGCAGGATGGGGAAGGGCCAAGTGATGAGTTTCCCACTATGGATGCCTATGTTTCTTCTGTTTCCTGCCCCTTCAAGCTGGTCCCTAAATGCACTTTGGACAAATGCTATTTGTACAGGTTATGGAAGATGAAGAACCAGCTTAGGGAACTGCCTATAATTTTAAATCATAGGATACATACATACATAACTGCATTTTAAAGAGTCTCTAAACATGGCTGTCACAGTTAAAGAGATAATTAAGAATGATTCAAAAATAACAGTGATCAGATGAGTCTGGGTAGCACGCTTCCGTCCCTGAAGGCTGTGCTGTGTGCAGTGAGGCAGGAAGAACACGTGCTGACCTCTGGTAAACAGAAAGTCACAGTGCAGTGAGAGATGCAGCAGTCACTTCAACAAACCCTGAGACTGAGTCATCAGCAAAGCTGGAGAGTTAGCCTGGTGCCCGACATACCTCCTACTCTGTGTTCTGTGTTCTCCAGACTGTGGCATGAGCCAGCTGGCTGAGGGGTGGTTTTGTGGAAAGCTGACTAAGAGGCATCGACAACAGAGCCTGCAATGCCTATGCTGTGCCCAATGGACTGTGGGTTTCTAGGGTTCAATCTTCCCACTAAACTTGACCAAGGAGCTGCTAAGAGCTGACAGGTCCATGATGATCTGCAGTGGCCTCAGGCATTCAGGCCTCCCAGTCTCCTTCTGAAGATCTCTTACACAGAGCATGACAGGCTCTACAAATTTCACAGTCCCCTCTGTTTCTAGAAAGGACCTCCCCTGCTCCTCCCCCCAAGTGAAGAACACTTGGTAACAGACCAGCACTTCAATCAGCAACAGTAACCTGGAGTTTGGAGTGCAGAGAGGACCTCAAATACATTCTAGTTCAGCATAAAAACCACCTTGAAACATGCCTATAGAGTGACTAAATTCCAAGAACTGTCATTCAATGTTGAGCTTCTGTGAGCACCCCAAGGGGTGTCCTAAGAGCTTTCAGTAGCTTTATGTATTTCCTCATATTTTAAGATCAAAGTATCAACTAAAACCAGTATTTTTTCCTGTACCAGGTTAGAAAAGTCAGGAGCAGGAGTGCAGACCACTCCCTGCTCTTTCCCACCAGCCTTACCTGTCTAGAAGAGTTCAAGTTTTGCATGCCCAGCCCTGAGGCAATCCCACCCAGGGCCTGATTGGGGAGTGCACTGTTGGAAAGGGGGAGCTTCAGGCTTGGGGAAGGCAAAAACGGTGAAGTCGTGGGCTCTTCCACGAGGCCGCCATCCTGATTGGAGAAAGAAAGGGTGAGCTGTGTGCGGTGCCCACCAGCACGCAGAGCACCAAACAGTTTCCCACGGAAATAGTGGGGTGGGGGTGGGGTGGATGGATAAAGAATTGAACAATAACGAATGTGTGGATGATGAGGGAATGGAGGACATGGGTAACAGGAAGAGGAGAGAAGAGAGAGAGAGAAAGAGGATTACCATGCTGCTTTGTGAAGCCCCCGACAAGCACACACTTTAGCTTCTAGCACTGCCCCCACTCCACTGCCCTGGCCTGGCTACTGTGGGGAAGGGACAGACACAGCAGCATGTCTAACCTGCAGACACCAAGAGCATAGCTTCCTGGGAGGCCGGCTTCCACCTCCACACAGCACTTGGCTTCCTCAGAGAGCAGCTCCAGGTCTACTAAGGTCACCTAACCGCCAAGCTCTGCAGATCTGGCACCTCACCCGGCAGCAGAGCTGCCAGCAGATTACTGCACACTTTAACGAAGGAGCTCAGAGCCCAATTACACTTCCAGATTCCGCAAATAAAAACAGACAGTGGTTCACAACTGCAATCTCAGAACTCCAGAGGTGGCGGCAGGAAAATAAGGAATGCAAGGCCAGCCAATAATTTGAAATGTCACACAGAGATTTTGTAGTATGAAGTATTCCTGCCCATGCATGCCACAGCTCATCTGTCTGCGTGGGACATGGAGAGACTCCGGGACTACCAAGTCCTGTCAGGGTGTCAAGTGTCAAGGGCCCTTCTGGGAACAGAACTTGGATGGAATCTGGGCTCCAGTGAATGTAAGGCAAGGGCTCTATCAAACTAACATCTCCAGAAGTTCCCTCTTCTTGGAGGCAGGATCTTGTTCATAATATAAGGTGGTCTTGAACTTGAGATTCTTCTGCCTCAGTTTCTTGGGAAGCTGGGATTACAGGCTAGCGCCCCTAAGCCTCACTTTCTTGTCTTTTCTAGACTTGTCTTTTCTTGCTTCGGTTGTATTTTCTGGGTTCAATATTGAAATTGAATTTAATGTGGTGTTTCTCCTTTTGGAGTCATACCACTCTGAAGAAGAGACACCCGCCCCACCTCTGCCTCCCAAGTGCTGGCATTAAAGGCCTGTGCCACGACTGCCCTGCCTACCAGTCCTTTTCTAAGGCTAAACCTGCCATGTATCATCTCCAATCAGAACTGAGTATTTCAAGTGAGACAGAGAAATGTGATGACCTGGCTTACTGCCTAACTGAATAGAAAACTGTCAGGTTCACAGACTAACAAGGAGTCAATTTTCAATTCCTGCACTTCCCACTCCTATGGCACCTGTGTAATGCAACAGTACCTCTGAGTCACACATTCTGACATGTTAGGAAAATTGAGGCAAAAGCCACTTATATGTTCTAACTTTCCATCTGCTTTGCTTTAAGGACACAGCTCAGATAAAGACTTCTTGTTGCAGGCAGAACTAAGACAGCTGCCTAGATCCATACCTTGTCAAGGAAGGTGGGGCGGTCCATGGAAGACTCTTTGGAGATTGGTGGGCGGCAGCCGAGGGGTTTGGTGACCATTCCATTGTAGTCAGTCATTCCCAGTCCACGTTTGTCCATGTCCACCTTCTTTTCCAGCAGAGCACCTAGGGTAAACCGTGGAGAGCAGCTCTGAGAGCGAGCAAGCGAGCAAGCACCTGACAGGAGGTGGTGATGGACCACCCTGCACACCTGTGATTGGACCTGCTCACTCTGCTCCTGGCCACTGTGGCCACACTGTTTCCTGCCAGCCCCTAGGAAGCTCATCATCATCCTCTCTCCAGGACAAACTTCCTCTGCTCCCCGTCTTCCTGTACTTGCTTCCTCCCTTCAAGCCACCATCTCAGGGGCCTTCCCACTGACCTAACCTGAGCTAAACCCCTCCCTCAGGGTCACTGCCTGCTGGGGAAGCTTTTGCCTACTACATCTGGATGTCACTGCTGCCAGTGGACACAGCATGTCGCCGTGGCCAGTGGACTCAGCATGCTTTGTAATTTTACATGAACATTCCACCGTCTGTCCCACCATTCATGGATCTGCATTCATGCACTGTAGCAAGCTCATGGTCACTCGTGGACCCCTGTAGGTTGGAGGAAACCTGACTTTGCTGGTAAGTGTCCAGTTCAGGTCACACAAGGGAGTGCTCTGTACTCTTACTGGACCTTATGTTGAAGAGTGTCTGTGGTGCATGTCTGCTACACGCTTCAGAGCTGTGTGTTTTCTGCTCACCGTGGTGCTCTGTGTGTTCCTAATGCACGGAAGCTAGCTGTGCCTTGCAGAGAACTGCATGTGCCAGGCCATTCTCTGTCAGGCAGGAGCCACAGCACTGTGGCTTCTTAGCTGGGTGCTAACAGATTCCAGCAGAGACATCAAGGAGAAGGAACTTCCCTGGTGAGGCTCCTCAGGAGGCGCTGAGGTTGGCATCCACAGCATGCCTGGAGCTACCGACAGGTCAACAACAGTTCTGTGTACTGAACTGGCAGTGTGGCTCAGCAGTAGAGGCACTTACTATTCGAGCCTGCTGACCTGAGTTTGATCCCCAGAAGCCAAGGAAAAGCTGTAGAGAACTGACTCCACAGAAGTTGTTCTCTGACCCTAACACATGTACTACACACACTTCACACACACACACAGACCACTGCATGTGTGCCCACACACTTCACATACATAGACCACTGCATGTGCTCCCACACACTTCACACACATAGAGCACACACACATAGACCACTGCATGCGTGCCTACATACTTCACACAGAGCACACACACACAGACCACTGCATGTGTGCCCCCACACTTCACACGCATAGATAACAGCATGTGTGCCTCCACACATTTCACACATAGAGCACACACACAGACCATTGCATGTGTGCCCGCACACACTTCACACACATGTACCACAGCACGGGTGCCCCCACACACTTCACACACATGTACCACAGCACGGGTGCCCACACACACTTCACATACATGTACCACAGCACAGGTGCCCACACACGTCATGCATATACACCATAAAATATGTATAATGGACAGTACAGCTGGCAGTCTGGGTAAAAAAAAATTACAACCATATTACCCAGGGTCAGGAGACCTTATATCTTGATTAACTCACATTTTATTATAAAAACATATTAAATAAGGTATTCCAAAACACTAATATACATAAAATAAGGGTCTGTGTGGCTAACAGGCTTGTGGGAGCCTTCTTGGGGTTATCCAAGAGAGGCCCTTGCCATGACTGAGGTGTTCTGTGCCTGTTCTTCCCCTGAGCCTGGATCTGTCTACCCAGCTCTTCAGATCTAACGATGACTATCAACAAATAGTTCTACAGAGCAAGACTTCCCACGAGGCACCTGGAACAGATGCCCTGTCACACTTACTCATGGCCTGGTCAAGGTTCATACTGTTGCTTTTCAAGGCCTCTTCAGCTGGCTCTCTCTGGGGAGGAGAAGCAGAACTCTTATTAGCAGTGCACACAGACGACCAGAGTAACTCTTGAACACCTTAGCACTCAAGCGGAGGAGTGGCAACCAGCATTAGGTTTTGGAATTGGAAATGTTCTCTCTTGTTAAGGTCAGAAACAGTGTCTTTTTCATTCTTAAAGACAGGTGTGGTGGTGCACCTGTATGTACACTCTGCCTCCTGAGTGCTATAGAGATGACGTCTTGTAATAGAAAACACTTGTAGCTAAAACTAATTGTACTGAGTCTAGAATGGAGAGTTAAGAACTTACATTTAGCTGGACATTGCAGCTCACACCTTTAATCTCAACAGACAGATCTCTATTTGAGGCATTTGAGGCCAGTCTGGCCTACACAGTGAGATCTTGTCTCAAAAACAAAGAAAGAAAATTTGTATTTAACATCAGAAATAAAAAATATGAGATTTGGGGGCTGGAGAGATGGCTCAGCGGTTAAGAACATGGACTGCTCTTCCAGAGGTCCCGAGTTCAACTCCCAGCACCCACATAGTGGCTCACAACCATCTGTAATGGGATCCGATGCCCTCTTCTGGTGTGTCTGAAGAGAGTGCAGTCATTGACACACATACATATAAGTTAGTATATCAGTCTTTAAGCAGTGGGTTGTAGGAAGCTTGCAAGCATGCCTACACTTGTCTCTGCACTGTACTAAACAGTGACAACTCTGCATAACTGCAGAGCTCTGGGCTCTTCACATGCAGGTACCTGTTTTATCTGTCACTCTGGATGCCAGGAGGTACGTGGCATCAACCTTTTGTATGTCATCAACACTAGTCTCTATCACCCAAACTTTTGGCCAAGAAACAAAAAAGGAATCAGATCAGATTCATGCTGGTCTTTTTATCAGAACTGTCTTTTTATCAGAACAGACTAATTCCTGAAGAAAATCAAAGTTGTCTGGTCGAGGCTGGAGAGATGGCTCAACAGCTAGCATCACATGCAAAGGACCATAATTCAGTTCCCAGCACCATACTTGGTGGCTCACCAATGCCTCTAACAACTGCAGTTCCAAGAGATCCGATACTCTTTTTTTTTTTTTTTCTGGCCTCTGCAGGAACTATACTCATACATACAAACTCGTACTCAGGAACACAGAGAGACATATGAAGAGTACTGGATGCTCTTTCAGGGGACCTGGGTTACAGTCCTAGCCCCCACAAGGTTGCTCACAAAAGTCTGTAATTCTAGCTGTAGGAGATCCAATGCCTTCCTCTGGATCCCAAAGGCAGCAGGTCCACATGCAGGATACAGGCATAAAGCAGACAAAATACCACATGCACGAACAAATTAATGAATTGAAATATAAAAATAAGGGCTGGAGATATGGCTCAGAGGTTGAGAGCTTACTGCTCTTACACAGGACTCTGGTTCAGTTCCTAACACCCACAAGGTGGCTCACAATCACCAGTAACTCTAGTTCCAGGGGATCCCACATCCACTTCTAGTCTTTATAGGTTCACAATTGCAGACAGGCTCACATACATGTACACAAATTAAAGAATGATTTAAATGTTTGAAACAAATCTTAAACAAACAAAAAAGAAAACCAAAATTGCTGGGGCTGGGGAGAGGCACACTGGAATACCCATGGGGCTGGGGAGGGGCATGCTGGGATACCCATGGAGCTGGGGAGAGGCACACTGGGATGCCCAAGAGACTGGGGAGGGCACATTGTGATATCCATGGGGCTGGGGAGGGGCACACTGGGATGCCCATGGGGCTGGGGAGGGGCACACTGGGATACCCATGGGGCTGGGGAGGGGCACACTGGGATGCCCATGGGACTGGGGAGGGGCACACTGGGATGCCCATGGGGCTGGGGAGGGGCATACTGGGATGCCCATGGGGCTGGGGAGGGGCACACTGGGATGCCCATGGGGCTGGGGAGGGGCACACTGGGATACCCATGGGGCTGGGGAGGGGCACACTGGGATGCCCATGGGGCTGGGGAGGGGCACACTGGAATACCCATGGGGCTGGGGAGGGGCACACTGGGATGTCCATGGGGCTGGGGAGGGGCATACTGGGATGTCCATGGGACTGGGGAGGGGCACACCGGGATGCCCATGGGGCTGGGGGGCATGCTGGGATATCCATTACAATATTTTCTGGATGGTTTAGAGAGAGGCTGTTTCATAGGGCAGTGGCCTGTTCATTTATGTACCATCAGTATAAGGCCCAAGGCCATTCTGGACTCCTCTCAGGTACATGTACAGTGACTGAATGACAGATGCACACTGGGACAAGGACTTGGCAGGAAGCCATGAAGGGCTTGCATGTGGAACATGGGCACTAGCCTGTTCTCTGTCCCACTGTCACCTGACCTAAGCACTGGGAAGACTGAGGTGCGTCTTTGGGACACAGGAATAAGGCTACTTGTTAGATTGCCATGGGGAGGTTGATGCCTAATTGTACTCAGCTTCTTGCTGTGTCTCTTCACTTACTACATAAGGAATGAAACTTACTTGTAATTATAAATCACAGAAAATATGAAACTGTCTAAGTCTATGGAAATTTAAAAAAAAACATATATTGTCTTTTATTTAGGAAGAGGCATTCTTTAGGGAAACTGAGTAATTCTTTGTTTATGGCCCAGGCCAAAGGGAACTCAACAAATAATTAGATAGTGACATCATCTATAGAGCCTCTGAGCCTCAACACACACAAGAGACTGGCTAGGGAATGCTTTCAGGCTGTCCACTGGAGTCATGGGGCAGGAGCATCAAGGGTGTCAGTTACCGGGAAGCCCATGTCTGTGAGTTGTTTGATCAGCCGGCTCATGATCCAGGCCTCATCCTGTTTGCCAGGCGTCTTCATGCCCTGGAACAGAGTGGGCAAAGGAAAAGGCCAAGAGTTACTTTTAATGTGTTACAGAAATGGGTGACAACACCTGGGTGGTGGCAGCACAAGTCTTTAACCCAGCACGTGGGAGATAGAGGCAGGCAAATCTCTCGAGTTCGAGGCCAGCCTGGTTAATACTCGTTAATAGAGCAAGATCCAAGACAGCCAGGGCTACACAGAGAATCTTTGTTTCAAAACAAAACAAAACTAAACTAAACAAACAAAAAACCAAAACCAAACCAAACCAAACCAAAACCCAACCCAATAATAAAAGTGGGTGACTGCCCAAACTCAGTGACTGCAGCCACAGAATTTGTGAGTTAACACTCAACTATGCTGTTCCAGAGCCGACATCATCTTGTAGTTAACACTGTGGGAAACTACAGGGTGCATCTCAAGGCTGGTTATGTCTGTCGTTGATGGATTAACAAAGAGCAGGGGAATGACTTCTCCTCTTATAAATGCACTTGTCTGATCACAATGTACACTATTCCCACTGGTCACAGGAACGCCTTGGAAGCTCTCAGCACTGTCAAGTTTCCTAAACATTTCACAGTTTTTACCTTCATATACCATTTATTCTCAACAAGGACAAAGTGAGGAGCTCTTGGGAAAGAGCCACATAAGAGGGAAACAGCCTGCTGATCTTAACCACGTATCTTCATCCACAGTTTGGCCCTCGTTCAGGTGAAAGGAAAGGAACAAGAGAGAATGTTAAAGGAGACGGGGAGAGAGGCCGACCACAGAGAAAGGGCAGCCCAGGGGCTGGGCAAAGGCAGCCTGAAAACCAGGTACACAAGGTGGAATGGTGTCTACATATTCTCCCTAACAGTCAACAAAACCAAACTAAAACTCACCCCTCTTACAAAGCATCTGCTGCAATGTGTTTGCTTTCCCCGTTCCCACATCCTTTCCTTCTATGTTTTCTTTCCTCTCTGCCTTTTGAGACAGGGTTCTCATGTAGAACAGGCTGACTTTAAACTTGCTTTGTGGCTGTGGGTGACCTTGACCTACTGATCCTCCTTGTCTTCGGTAACCAAGTACTGGGGTTACAGGTGTGCACCACCACCCTCTTCCACCTCAAGCCTCTACAGCTCCCCAGCAGAGCACTGGGTGCTGGAGCAGCTGGGAGGAATTCTGACCCCTGGCAGGCAGCTCACCTGGACAGCCAAACCCTATTACTGCAATCTACTATTTTAGGATTTCTGGTCCTATGGCAACTGGATTACCTAGCCCCACCATAAAACAACTTCTTCTCATCTTGTCTGTAATAATTTCTATTCCTCATCAACAGACAGGCTGATTTCAAATTTTGGGTTCTGTCTTCTGCTTAATGAATGATTTTTAATAGCACTTTCTTAAATAGCAATAAATTCATAATTCTAAATTACAAAAGAAATAAAGTAAAAAGTCCTCAATACTATCTCATCTGTATAGACCCTGATCTCTTCCAAGAAGTCTGTCTTTGAAGATTATTATCTATATTTCCAGAGCACAGGTTTGGAACACCATATAGAAGCTGTTACATGTATCCACACAGCTATGTCTCCCTTTCACCTTCCTACAAACTGTGCTGGTATTTTTTTTTTTTGTACTTGCCCTTTCTCATTTGTTGATGTTTCCACTAAGTATACAAGGCAAGTGTCTGGCTGCTCATGCGTGCATGTGCAGATGGATTCTAACCGGCTGCTGTACTAAAGTGTATTCATTCTCATGTTTGATGACAACGATGTCCCAAAAGAACTATAAATGTGCGTGGCCAACGGCAGTGCTGCGTCCATTCGTGGTGACACTAGCGTACAATGCTAGCAAGGTGCCAGGGAGACCCGATGGCCACCCCAACTCACAGAGCAGCAGAAGTCCAGAAGCTGACTAATCACTCCTAGTGGCTGGGCTTCTCTGTCCTCCCTGCCAAAGCGGGCCAGTGAGTGAGTAAGTGCACGAGTGGGCTGCTCCAGGCTGCGGGCATCGCACATTGGCCGTGCACATTTCACCAGTTCGACATTCTCTGTTCATTTCCTACTGGATACTGGATACATCGGGAGATGAACTTTCCTATGATGTAAATGACATCCCTTCCCTCTATTCTCCTTTCGGGTCTTTTGGCTTTAGTTCGGATGTTCCCTGTTATGTGGAGGTTTAATGGTTTTTGTTGCAGTCCAAAAAAGAACTTACCGGAAAAGACAAACTTCTATTAATATGAAAATAGCTTTTTGTTTTTCTCAAGGCAGGGTTTCTCTGTGTAGACCTTACTGTCCTAAAACTATGTACACCAGGCTGCCCTTGAATTCACAAAGATCAGCCTGCCCTTGTCTCCCGAGTATTGGGATTAACAGCATGCACCACTACACCCAGCCATGAAAATAGTTTTGATCTTGCCAATGTACAAGACTACCTAGAGGGAGTTCTGTCTTCCCAGCAATCACTAGACCCACCTAGACTGCAGGACAGGCCTCCCGGCCTCCCGAGCAGCACCTACCTTCTGAAGTCCTTTTTTTGAGGCATTGCCCCAGGAGCTGCAGGATGAGCTGCTTTCTTGCGAGGCAGCATTGTTCCACATGTCCCCGTCCTCATCCTCCCACTGGCTGGCACCCAGGCTCATTTCGTCCGCACCACTGCCCCAGCCTTCTTGCATAGATTTGGAAGCTGGAAGAGAGCAGTGAGGAGCTTGTCACTCGCCTGTCCTGAGACGAAACCTGTGCACCAGAACACATGGGAGCGGGGAAGCAGGAGCTAGTGTTCTTTAATCTATTTCTTTTCTCTCAGTACAGGATGTCTACGTAGTGTCTTCCTTTGTAACTCCAGCTGTACTGATCCAAGCTTCCTCAGCCAACTCTACCCTCCCTCTGGACACACAGGCATTCTAAAACCAAGTCCCAGACTACAGGGGAGGTAGCAGTCTGTTCACAGATGAAAATGCAGACTAAAATGTGGACTCCTGAAAAATGCCACTGTCTTTCTTTTAGGTCTTAGCTTCACCTTTAATCCCAGCTCTTGGGAGGCAGAGGCAGGAGGATCTCTGTGAGTTTGAGACCAACTCAATCTACAAAGTTCCAGACTAGCTAGGGCTACACAGTGAGACTCTATCTTAAATCAGTCGACCAACCTAGGGCACACATCTAAGGACAAGCAAAGAAAACCGAACAATTCTGTAGCCATGGAAATAGTTATCTATTCATGGTCTTTTCCAAGACAGGGATGTAACCCAGGGCCTTGCAACATGCCAAGCAAGACCTCTACCAGGACAGCCAGGGCTACACAGAGAAATCCTGCCTCAAAAACCAAAGATATGCTCTAAAATTCAGTGAAAAAAACTTGATAAATAGAACCTTCAGGCCCCAATTTATTTCGTGTGTATGACGTAAATTGTGTGTGTGGTACAGGCATATAAATCTATAAATTCATAACCCATGTGTGCACATGAAGGGCAAAGGAATGTATCAGGTGGTGTCTTCTTCTATCACTTTCACCTTATTCCCTTAAGACATGATCCCCAACAAATGAAGCTAGCCAATTTGGCTATGCTAGCTGGCTGGGGAGCTCCCAGGATGCACCTGTCTGGGCCCTCCAATGCTGGGGTTGCAGGCACATGGAGCCATGCCTGGCTTCTTATATAGGTGCTGGAGATTTGAACCCAGGTCCTTATACTTGCACAGCAAATAATCTTACTTACTGATCTACTTCCCCAGCCCTATGAACCACATCTTAAGTGCTAGGTCCAGGCATGTTGGATGCTGGCTTACCTGGTTTGCACAGGGCTGGGGCAGCAGCAGGACCGCTGGCTCTTCCAAATGGCACCACTGGCTCAGCAGGATGATCCCATCCACTGCCACTGCTGGGAGGCTTCCCCCACGCTGCTGTGCCGTTGTCAACCAGGGTAGAAGGGGAAGATGGCTCTCCCCAGGAGTTCTCGGCCTTGGAGTGAACATTGGGCATCTCTCCCCAGCCGGATGAAACTGGGAAAGGGGGAGAGTGCGAGTGAACTGGAGAAGTCAAGCTGTGTGGTCCTCATCCCCCTGCACTTCCAAGGAGCCCTGCCTCTGCTGTCAGTGACAAGGACAGTGCCAAGAGCTGCAAACTCCACAGGGTGCATCAGCTCAGAGGCCTGAGGAGACAGCACAGGGTGCCGGCAGCTCCAAATTATTTGGTCTCAATATGAATATTATCTCAATTGTGAAATTTGTTAATTTTCTTACTAATGATAGTATGGAACTGGTTCCCATAACACTATCCTAATAAAATGTAGTAATCCTGATTAATGAAAAAAGGACATGTAGCTATGAATCATTTTAAATTTCAAGCTCTCTGTTGAGCAAGTTTAAGCAAATTGTTAACAATAACTGGTAAGTTATCCCAATCAGTTACAGTACTATCAGTAATTACACAGAAAGCAGTAACCAAACTGAAAAGCAGTTTTTCAAACTTCTGGGGCAATTAAATGAAGATCCCCACAGCTGGTCATGTGTTACTGTGACCATCAGCAGAAAAGTGCAAGTCAGCAGCTGAGAGCAGGCTCATGATTCTCCTGATCCTCCATGGTCATGTCTCTCAAGGTCAGATTACAAGATACTAACAGAACAATTAAGTACGTTAAAACAGTCAGACCATAGTAAGTAGTTAATCCATTTTTTTTTTGTAGAAAGTTTTGGTTTCTGTTAAGAATCAATAGAAAATCCTCT